>NC_057796.1:419310430-419650236 GCF_018294505.1 Triticum aestivum
GGGGGCGACGGCTGGGGCGGCGGACGGCGTCGGGGCAGCCTGGCGGCGTCGAGGAGGTCGGCGTCGTCGGGGGCAACTGGCGATGAAAACCAAAATTTTCACAAGTGTTTCTTATATAGCAAACCCTTTGGTCCCGGTTGGTGCCACCAACCGGGACCAATGCCCCCCTTTGGTCCCGGTTCGTGCCATCAACCGGGACCAAAGGTCTCTTTTCAGCAGCCCAAAGGGCGGGAAACAGAGACCTTTGGTCCCAGTTGGTGGCACGAACCGGGACCAAAGGGTGCTAGTCGTACCGGTTCGTCCCACCAACCGGGACCAAAGGTGGGCATTGGTCCCGGTTGGTGCCACCAACCGGGACGAAAGGGTGGCACAGCGGTGGTGTGGTGGGAGTTTAGTCCCACCTCGCTAGCTAGGAGAGCTCAGCACCTGTCTATGAGCTGCGTTGCGGTTCAGGTGCTGATCTCCTCTCTAATATGCAGGCAGTACTTGCCTACCCTTGTCACTGCCATGTTGGGCCTATTGGTCCTGCGGGCCTGCATCCTGGCCCATGTACAGATGGGTTTCTAGTCGTATGCAGGCCGTGTGGCCCAGTAGGCGACATTTTTTTATTTTTTTTCTAGTATTTTTGTTTTGTTTTTTGAATTATTTATTTTATTTTGTTTTTTGCTTTATTTTTTAATTCTTTTTGCTTTTAGGTGAGAATAATTATAAACTTTCTGTTAGTGCCATTAGTTTCCAAATTTGAATAGTTAAATTTGAATTCTTTGAAATTTGTGTGAATCACTAGTTTGTGAATAACTTCACTATAAAAATATATTTTGAGTGATTCTTTTTCCTGCTATTTAATATTACTGCGTTTTATCATTATATTCAAAAACAGATTTTGCTATTTTAGTTTCTATCAAAAAAATTCTTTATGAAAATTATTTTTGCTACTAAAGTTTCTAACAAAAATACTTTATGATAATTCTTTCTACTTTTCATGTTTTGAACAGAAAAAACTTTGATAATTTTAGATGCATAAATTTTATATAATTTTAGTTAAAAAAATACTAGAGGTTTATAAAAGCTTTTTAGTTGATTCCTTTTGCTATTAGAGTTTTATAAAAGTTTTTTAGTTGATTTTCTTTTTGCTATTGAAGAATATTATAGTTTTATTTAGTTGATCATAACAAAATATTTTAATTGATTATTTTTAGTTCATTCTTTTAGCTATTAGCTCATTTTTTGGTATTAGTTCATTCTTTTATTATATTAGTTCATTCTTTGAGCTAAATGACCCTGAAATTGAAAAGCACTACAAATGAACTCTGAAAAGGTTGAAAGTTGGCATGGTATCATCATTTCACCCACATAGCATGTGCTAGAAAGTTGAGAGGGTTACGGGAAAAACTGGATGCACTTCGTGTACGAAATGGACAATCTCTTTCGAAGTATCAGGGTTTCGGACGAAAACTCATGTGTTGCAAAGGGATTTCATTTATTTGAACTTATTTGAACTCCAGACTTTGTGTGTCTTAAAAATGCACCATTCAAAGCCACATCATCGATTTTCAACCCTTTCTGACTTCATTTGTTATTTTTCATGCATTTACTGATTTTTTGAGGTAAATGACCCTGAAATTGAAAAGCACTACAAATGAACTCTGAAAAGGTTGAAAGTTGGCATGGTATCATCATTTCACCCAAATAGCATGTGCTAAAAAGTTGATAGGGTTACAGCAGAAGTTGAGAGGGTTACAGCACTACAAAACGGACAATCTCTTTCGAAGTATGATGGATATTCTAGATCAAAGGCATCATCATAATTGTCGTGGAGAGAAAGTCTTCACTTTTTCTTTGCTACTGTCCTTTGCTTATTGCACCGTAACCATGGATAATCTTCATCGTTTAACAGGGTGCTTGCGTCAGCCTTGACTTTGAAGGGAGGAATTTCATGAAACTTTTCATAATCTTCGGACATGTCTGTCTTGCCCTCCATTCCCGCGATGTCTCTTTTTCCTGAAAGAACAATGTGGTGGTTTGGCTCATCGTATGATGTGTTCGCTTCCTTATCTTTTCTTTTTCTCGGTTTGCTAGACATGTCCTTCACATAGAAAACCTGTGCCACATCATTGGCTAGGACGAACGGTTCGTCTATGTACCCAAGATTGTTGAGATCCACTGTTGTCATTCCGTACTGTGGGTCTACCTGTACCCCGCCTCCTAACAGATTGACCCATTTGCACTTAAATAAAGGGACCCTTTCTTTTATCGAGGGTTCTAGCAATTGATATCCTTTCGCAAATAATTGACCTTAAAATCATGTCCGTAGTCAAGTTCCCATATGTCCATTATGTAACCATAATATGTGTCCTTTCCCCTCTTGGTTACTCCATCGAAGCGGACACCGCTGTTTTGGTTGCTGCTCTTTTGATCTTGGGCGATCGTGTAAAATGTATTCCCATTTATCTCGTATCCTTTGTAAGCCAATACAGTCGAAGATGGTCCCCTGGACAACGAGTACAACTCATCACAAACAGTGTTGTCACCTCTGAGACGTGTTTCCAACCAACTGCCGAAAGTCCTGATGTGTTCACATGTAATCAAGTCGTCACACTGCTCCGGGTGTTTGGAGCGCAGACTGTTCTTGTGTTCATCGACATACGGGGTCACCAAGGTAGAGTTCTATAGAACTGTGTAGTGTGTTTGAGACCAAGAATGCCCGTCCCTGCATATTATTGAGTCCCCTCCAAGCGTGCCTTTTCTAGTCAGTCTCCCCTCATACAGCGATTTAGGGAGACCAATCTTATTAAGGCCAGGAATGAAGTCAACACAAAATCCAGTGAGATCCTCTGTTTGATGGCCCATGGAGATGCTTCCTTCTAGCCTAGCACGGTTACAGACATATTTCTTTAGGACTCCCATGAACCTCTCAAAGGGGAGCATATTGTGTAGAAATACGGGGCCCAGAATGACAATCTCGTCGACTAGATGAACTAGGACGTGCGTCATGATATTGAAGAAGGATGGTGGGAACACCAGCTCGAAACTGACAAGACATTGCGCCACATCACTCCTTAGCCTTGGTATGATTTCTGGATCGATCACCTTCTGAGAGATTGCATTGAGGATTGCACATAGCTTCACAATGGCTAACCGGACGTTTTCCGGTAGAAGCCCCCTCAATGCAACCGGAAGTAGTTGCGTCATAATCACGTGGCAGTCATGAGACTTTAGGTTCTGGAACTTTTTCTCTGGCATATTTATTATTCCCTTTATATTTGACGAGAAGCCAGACGGGACCTTCATACTGAGCAGGCATTCAAAGAAGATTTCCTTCTCTTCTTTGGTAAGAGCGTAGCTGGTAGGACCTTCATACTGCTTTGGAGGCATGCCGTCATTTTCGTGCAAACGTTGCAGGTCCTCCCGTGCCTCCGGTGTATCTTTTGTCTTCCCATACACGCCCAAGAAGCCTAGCAGGTTCACGCAAAGGTTCTTCATCACGCGCATCACGTCCATTGAAGAGCGGACCTCTAGGTCTTTCCAGTAGGGTAGGTCCCAAAATATAGATTTCTTCTTCCACATGGGTACGCGTCCCTCAGCGTCATTCAGAACAGATAGTCCGCCGGGACCCTTTCCAAAGATTACGTGTAAATCATTGACCATAGCAAGTACGTGATCACCTGTACGCATGACGGGCTTCTTCCGGTGATCTACCTCGCCTTTGAAATGCTTTCCTTTCTTTCGACATTGATGGTTGGTCGGAAGAAATTGACGATGGCCCAGGTACACATTCTTCCTGCATTTGTCCAGGTATATACTTTCGGTGTCAGCTAAACAGTGCGTGCATGCGTGGTATCCCTTGTTTGTCTGTCCTAAAAGGTTACTGAGAGCAAGCCAATCGTTGATGGTTACAAACAGCAACGCATGCAGGTCAAATTCCTCCTGTTTGTGCTCATTCCACACACGTACACCTTTTCCAATCCACAGTTGTAAAAGTTCCTCAACTAATGGCCTTAGGTACACATCAATGTCGTTGCCGGGTTGCTTAGGGCCTTGGATGAGAACTGGCATCATAATGAACTTCCGCTTCATGCACATCCAAGGAGGAAGTTTGTACATACATAGAGTCACGGGCCAGGTGCTGTGATTGCTGCTCTGCTCCCCGAAAGGATTAATGCCATCCACGCTTAAACCAAACCATGCGTTCCTTGGGTCACCTACAAACTCAGCCTGGTACTTTCTCTCGATTTTTCTCCACTGCGACCCGTCAGCGGGTGCTCTCAACTTCCCGTCTTTCTTTCGGTCCTCACTATGCCATCGCATCAACTTGGCATGCTCTTTGTTTCTGAACAGTCGTTTCAACCGTGGTATTATAGGAGCATACCACATCACCTTCGCAGGAACCCTCTTCCTGGGGGGCTCACCGTCAACATCACCAGGGTCATCTCGTCTGATCTTATACCGCAATGCACCGCATACCGGGCATGCGTTCAAATCCTCGTACGCACTGCGGTAGAGGATGCAGTCATTAGGGCATGCATGTATCTTCTGCACCTCCAATCCTAGAGGGCATACGACCTTCTTTGCTGCGTACGTACTGTCGGGCAATTCGTTATCCTTTGGAAGCTTCTTCTTTAATATTTTCAGTAGCTTCTCAAATCCTTTGTCAGGCACAGCATTCTCTGCCTTCCACTGCAGCAATTCTAGTACGGTACCGAGCTTTGTGTTGCCATCTTCGCAATTGGGGTACAACCCTTTTTTGTGATCATCTAACATGCGATCGAACTTCAGCTTCTTCTTTTCACTTTTGCACTGTGTCCTTGCATCAACAATGACCCGGCGGAGATCATCATCAGGCAAAATATCGTCTGGTTCCTCTTGATCTTCAGCAGCTTCCCCCGTTGCAGCATCACCGTATTCCGGGGGCACATAGTTGTCATTGTCCTCTTCTTCTTCGCTGTCTTCCATCATAACCCCTATTTCTCCGTGCCTGGTCCAAACATTATAGTGTGGCATGAAACCTTATAAAGCAGGTGGGTGTGAAAGATTTTCCGGTCAGAGTAAGACTTCATATTCCCACATATAGGGCATGGACAACACATAAAACCATTCTGCTTATTTGCCTCAGCCACTTCGAGAAAATTATGCACGCCCTTAACGTACTCGGAGGTGTGTCTATCACCGTACATCCATTGTCGGTTCATCTGCGTGCATTACATATAATTATGTGTGTCAAAAACCATTACATATTCACATGGATAGATAAGTGACCAAATTAATAGAAGTTCATCATCACATTAAAACCAAAGTACATACATAGTTCTCATTGAACAACATATAGCTCTCCAGAGCATCTAATTAAACCATACATTAAAACTATGTAAAACCTTTCAATGCAACAACAAATGCAATCATAATCACAACCAAGGTAACAATTGATCCAACGGCATAATGATACCAAGCCTCGGTATGAATGGCATATTTTCTAATCTTTCTAATCTTCAACCGCATTGCGTCCATCTTGATCTTGTGATCATCAATGACATCCGCAACATGCAACTCCAATATCATCTTCTCCTCCTCAATTTTTTTAATTTTTCTTTCAAATAATTGTTTTCTTCTTCAACTAAATTTAACCTCTAGAAAATAGGGTCGGTTGGAATTTCCGGTTCAACTACCTCCTAGATAAATAAAATATATGTCAACTTGATGGGCATAATTGTCATAAACAATAAATTAACCAAATAGTTATAAAAGATAATATATACCACATCCGAATCATAGCCAGGACGAGGGCCGACGGGGGTGGATACCAAAACCATCGCACTATATAATAACAAGCAATAATAAAAGTAAGAAAATTAGACAAGTATCTATCTAAAGTAAGAATTTTTTTCTTTCAGAAGAAGATAAGAACAGGAGGCTCACCACGGTGGTGCCGGCGACGAGATCGGCGCGGGCGATCGACGGCGGTGAAGACGGGGACGGGACGTGACGGACTGCTAAACCTAGACAAATCTCAGGGAAAATGGAGCGTGGAGGTCGACCTTCAAGAGGAGAAAGCTTAACTAGTGTGGCTCGGGCATTTCATCGAACACCTCATGTGCATAGGAGGTGAGCTAGAGCACCACAAAGCTCTCCCCTCGCCGGCCAGAAAAACAGAGCACCGTGGAGTACTCTGCTCGCGGGCGAGGGGTATATATAGGCAACTCATTGGTCCCGGTTCATGCCTAGAACCGGGACTAAAGACCCCCTTCTGTCCCGGTTCTAGGCAAGAAACGGGACCAATGGCTGTGGGCCAGGAGCGAGGGCCATTGGTCCCGGTTCGTGCCTAGAACCGAGACAAATGGATCCACATGAACCGGGACAAATGCCTCTCGAGGCCCGGCTGGCCCCGTGGGCGCACGAACCGGGACGTGTGCCCCCATGGGTCCCGGTTCGTGAGAGAATCGGGGCTAATGGGCTGGCCAGGCCCCAACCAAAGCCCTGTTTTCTACTAGTGCCGGGTCAGGCTACACATAGGTGTCATATTATTGCACCATGTAGTTAGTTTTGATACCATGTGAAGTCAAAATCAACAAAATATGGCACATATCACATGCACCATAAAAAGCATCAAGATTGTGTCAGAAAGCTTTGGTCTGTTACGCTACACGCGGGCACCACATCAGTGCTGTAAGATGACACTACTAGGGAAAACCTTAGCAGTAGCGTGGGTTTTTTTGCCTATCAGTAGCGCGGGAGGACGCGCTACTGATAAGGTGCTACAGCTATTCCTTAGCAGTAGCGTGTGCCACGCGCGCTGCTGCTAAGACATATAGCAGCAGCGTTTGTCCATTCCAGCGCTACTGCTAATATAGCTAGTTGTAGCGTGTTTACTCTCCATCTCTACTAGTATTCTTTTTCTCATTTTTTTATTTTCTAGTGTATTTATACACCATTATACAAATTTTGGTACAATACCAATTATGAGGTTGTTATATCAATATGTCCATAACAGTGTGTCAAATGAAGGTGGATTAGATTCAAGTGGAGGCAACATGTGGTGCATGTCAAAAGTATACTACTAATCCAAACTTGATCTAGTTTGGACTAGTAGTACTTTCGATGTGCACCACATGTTGCCTCCACTTGAATCTAATCCACCAACACAGGCTATTTAATCACCATCATTGTCATTACCATCAACAGTAGCTATTTAATCATCATAATCATAGTGTAGCACACATCATCATCTTCAAACTCATTCTAGCTAGCTAATCACCACCAACACTAGCTGCGGTAGCAATGTAATCACCACCAACACTAGCTAATAATAATCATCATAGTCATTACGACCAACACTAGCTATTTAATCATCATAACTCATTTCTAGCTAGCTAATCACTCCTGCTGCTCTCTCTCAGGTAAAATAGCATAAAACATGTGTAGCACTCCTGCTTCATCAAGTTGGAGCATGCAGATGAACCTGTCTCCTAATCGTGGGTTGTGCTTCTCATTTCTGCCCCCTAGTACTTCTCTGCGATCGTTCACAATTTTGCTCCAGTCTTTCACTATTAAGCATTCCTCGCTATTAGAAATCATGTGCACTAAAGTGCATTGTAGGATATCTTGGGCGTAAGATAACAATTCCCATGCGACCTTTAGTCTCGATCCAATGAGGCACAACATTCATCGGGAGTCCCTGTTGAAGAACATCGTATAGTAACATACTCAGTAATGAAGTTTAGCTTAAAAAAGAATGTATGCAAAAGATGCACTGAGGACAAATAGTAAAAATCTTACCATCTTTCCTAAATAGATGTTACCATAGTTCAGTACGAACACTATTGGTCGCACGTTTTGAGTACTACGATTTTTAAGTCCAGAAAAATAATTTGTCTTGACAGTATGAAGATCCTCAAGCCATGAAACATAATGACCTATCTCCTCGTAGTTTAGTTCAGCCCCGGGATAGTGGACGGTCATGTCTACCAAGCGCCGGACATGTTTGCTTGAATGGAAATAATTTGTCAACTATTTTTGAATAAACAATATCGAAGACATAAATATGGTTGAGAAACTCACATAATGGTATAACTGGAGGCATCTGCACATCGACCCAGATGTCGATATTACCTTCAATATCATCTTGGGGACGAATATCAAAGGTGATAACCATATCAGGCTCAAATGCATAAGCCTTGCATAATGCTTGCCAAGTTTTGCATTCAAAATAGGTGTAGGTGTCTGCGTTGTATAATTTTGCGTGGAAAGTATAACCATGCTCGGTCTTCAAGTTAACTCTCTTTACCTCCGTAGTTTCCATACCACTGAAACCTATCTTATCCAAGACAAAAACTCTTGCATGGCAGGGGATACGCTAGTAGAATAGTAAAAAAAATCAAATTATAAGTTGAAGCAAATGAAGCAGATGTCATGCTTAATTACGAAAAAAGACTTGTCATTGTGACTTACTGTATCCACTTCGAAGTTCTCGTCCAGCTTGATGCTGAAGCGCCTATCATCATCTAGGAAGATTCTGTCGCACAGGCCGCGCTCGTCTTCGCAGTATTCGCAAATACCGAAATCCTTTTCGTCGTGAGACATTTCCTATGTTCATAGTTGAAACATTAATTGAAAATCGATCGAAGGCAACTACCAGGATACTCAACACACAAATCCGGGGCACTCGATATTTCCTACATATTCTGGCACAAGTCATGCCAAAATTCACGGAAAAATCCGGCATGACCTTTGCTAAAATAGGACATATCGAGCGCCTGAAATTTGCCGGAACGGAAATGAATCAACACTCCGTCAAAACATAGGCCACTCGGAGGTGTAACCTGCAAACATGACCGGCCACTTGGGCAAGCACATATCCTATTTGAGCAACACAAGATATACATTTCAAAATATCTTATAGGACTCATATTGACATGAGCATTCAATAAGCAAACCAAATCGTAAAATAAATAAGTATTCAAATTAGCATGCATTCAATAAGCAAAAGTAAATCATCTCATGCGTTCGTACATCGTCGAATATTATCACTAATACATCCAAAATAGTATCATACATATAAAATCACTAATACAACTAAACCCCTAGCGCACGACGGGTATCGGCGCGGGCGGTGGACACCCACAGAGAAGGAACCATCACATGATCATAGCTCCAGTGAGATCCCTGGAGAACCTGTGCTCCAACGCAAAAAGTAGCGACAGACGTGCGCGTCCTCCTCACTGGCACGGTGACGCACCACCTCCGCGGGGTCCTCGAGCCTCTGGACCGTCACTGGCCCACGCAACCGCCACCAAAGAAGGTTCGGGTCAACGACGGGCTGACTCCACACCAACCTGCGCCCCCCGGTAGGTAGCGCCTCCCAGTACCACCCCGGCAGAGCCCACTCCCAAACATGGCCCATCTGGTGACGCAGGTGTCCTCCGCTGACTCGCCGACGAGGATGCGGGATAGGCATCGTCAACGTCGATGCGGGAATAATTGCTTTAACTAAAAAAATAACAACAAATGTGACATGTTCAACTAGTTCTATTAATTCAACTAGTTCTTACGATTAAATCTAGTCAATTAATTCTATACCTAATAAAATGAATAATGACATAAAAAGGCATATGCTTTGCAGGAATGTTGATGTGACAGCCTGATTTTTGCCTCTCTTATTTGCCTGGTTTTCATTTGGCTTTATTTTGAAATTTGGAGTTTTTGGATTTTTTCATATGGACTTAAACACTTCGGTACCCTTGGTTTAGTGCATCATTCCCCTCTCTAATCATCATTCCCCTTCTGATCCACCTCAAATTAATCTTGGGAATATTTTTCTTAAATGAAAAATATTCATTTTTCCTCTCTAAAACCCTAGCTAGTTCAATGAGCTCCAAAGCAACCCTAATTTTTCTTGCCCGCAAAAATCTGAGAAAATTCACAAATATTCTCTGAACCCTAGGGCACCTTCCCGAGCAAAAATATTTCATCACTTTTTGGAATATTTTTGCTACAAAATATATTTTCTGTTCTGGACATAAATGGTGGTTTCTACAGCAACTACCATTTTACTTGCTCCATTGTGCCTGTATTTTCTTGTGCATCATCACCTTAGTAGATGATGGCTAGCCTCCAAAGCACAGCCCCCAACTCCCAGCCATTTGACCTTAGTAACCTCTCAAAGTTACTGATCAGAAACTTACCTGGCTTGTAAAACCTTCTCTACTGCATCTGGAGCCAAACACAAGCGTGGTAATCTTCAAAACTACCACGAACAACAAGCCAGACATGATCTTTGGACATTGGTCGGCCTGAGGTGAGAGTTCACGCGGTAACCATGCGTGTCCATGATGCCAGCATGCGTATTGACGCGCTCTGAGTCCCGCTGAGCGCTCTGTTCGCCCGTGCTCGCTGCCCCCGTCTGCCCGAGCGTGCCAAACTTCGCCACCATCCTCGTCTCAACGCCATTAACTCCCCCTGGCGCTCGCTGACGCCGGAGCTCGCCGCAGCGAGCACGGGCGCGGTCCGGCCAACGCCACAGTGCGCTCTGCACTGTGCTCGTCGCCTTCCTCTTGATCCTGTGTTCGTCCCCGTTCGCCCACAGTCCCCGCGTGAGCTGCGTCGCCTTCTCCGCCTCTCACTGACGCCGCTCATCGCCGGACGCAGTGTCCAGGTGTTGCCGGCGGAGCCCCAATCCACCCCGACACTCGCCTATAAAAGGAGCCACCCCCAGCCTATTCGAGCACCATCCTCCACTCCCACACACTCCACAAGCGTGTAGATAGCCGTATCCCGGCCGGGCAGGTCGCGGGCCGCCGTCCCCGAGCTCGAGCTCGCCGGCGATCCCCTCGGGTCGTCGCGGTAGCTCCAGCCCCTCCCAGGCAAGGGCGATCCTTCCAGAGCCTCCGCCTCTCTCCGGTGAAGCCATCCCGTCCCCTTGGAGCCCCTGAAGTTGCCTCTGCTCGCCGTCTTCCTCGTCTCCGGCGACCACCGCCCTCTGCCTCCGCTTCCGAGGTCGATTCCGACACCGTGCGACCACCCCTAGCTACGTTACGGGTACGGGCAGGTGCGCCTCCGTCCCCTCTCTCAATCCCCCCCTCTCGTTTTGGCCAAGGAGCCCTCGTGGCCGGCGAGAGCTCCGGCGAAGCCGCGACCCCCTCTGTTTCCTTCTCCCCCTCCACCTCACCTGACTAGCGGGCCCCGCTAGTCAGCCACTCTGTACGCGCGCGAAGCGGTACGAGTGGTGGCGCCCTGAGGCTTTATGCCTTCGACGTCACCCCCCTAGTCTGTTTTATTTAAATTCAAAATCAATTAATTTCCAGAGAGCTTCAAACAACTATAACTCTTCAACCATAAGTCCAAATGAATTGATTCTTTTTGCATTGTGTTCATTGCAAAGAAATCTAGCAGCTCACCAAAGATGAGATTTTTCTGAGCTGTCTAGAATTTTTGGTGATTTTCAGAAGTGTTCTTGATATTTTCTTCTTGTGCTTAAAATTATTTTCAGAGGGTGAGGCTTGTCTTGAGGATCACCAGAAGGCTTGTGAACCTCATCTGCACTAAGGCAAGCCACAACAACATTTTCATGGTGTCATTTCAATATTTATGATTTTCTTACTTGAATGAAATGATTAATCCATGCATTTAAATAACTATTATGTTATTTATATTCTGTTAAGTGTTTGTTAGTTATTATGCTTGATTTACAGAATGTTGAAACTAGTTTAGTTGGTAAAGCAAAGTTAAGATCTACTTGTGGAAATGATAGAATGATTTGTTATGCATATGAGTAATTACTTAAAGTTATTTTCTTGCACAAATAAAATAGTAAAATTTGATAGAAAATATTCTGTTAAGTGCTTGTTTAGCCATTTTACTTGACTTACAGAATGTTTGAACCTAACTTGGTTGGTAAAGAAATTAGGATTTGCTTGTGGTGATGATAGTATAATTTTTGCTATGCATATGAGAAATTAATCGAAGTTATTTTCTTGCATGAGAAAATAATAAAACTTGTTATAAAATATCTTGTTAAAGTAAGAGTTACCCTGACCAGGAAAGTAATATAAATTGTTGATGTTTATGCTTATTGTGAATATGGTTGACATCAGTCATTTTCGTTAATATGTGACGCATGTGTAGTATTGCATTTCATGGCATGCTATGACACCGGTCATTTTCAGTTTAAGTTGAACCTGAATATAACTCAACTTTAATATGTCGTTGACTGGGTCATGGTGCCGCTGAATCGAGTTTTTCCCAGTGCAACCACATTTGCCTTTGTGGGAAGGCCTTGATTTGGTCCATTGACATGCCTTTGGTCGGTGCCTCCAACCAGGGGAGGTTATGGCATGCTTACCCTGGCCCGGTAAGCAGGCATAATCTTGTGTGCCCGTTGTTGAGACTATGGTACCGGGTCCCCGAGTGGGATCGTTTTGGCCACGACGGTGGTCGTTGTGTCTTTGGTAGACACGGGGCCACCCAGGACTAGCCCGTTGGGATTGGGTCGGAGTGGCCGGGAGAGTGTCATGGCAATGGAAGGGTTTTGTCGGAATGCCGTTGGTCCACCCAAATGGGAGTGCGAGGTCATGGGTTCCGTGGAGTGGGTACAGTGTGCTACCTCTGCAGAGTGTATAATCTATTGATAGCCGAGTCCACGGTCACGGACGCCTCGTAGTAGGTCCCACCATGAGTCAACGTTAATAAACTTGCACACTAGGTTATGAACTTTGCACTGTTGATGATGGCGGAAAGGCCATCGAGATGTTCAAGACCAAATATTGGACGTGGTTGTGATCGCCGTAAGGATCACGAGTTACTCTGGTCAAGACCACGATGGTGGTTTGTTTGTGATCCGAGAACGATCACGGTTGGTAAGTCGGTCCCGAGGGACGTTTATCACAAGAGCATGATCACAGCATGTTGAAACATTATTGCATTATTAAGTGGTTAATTATCAGGATATTGCTTGTCATTATGATTATGCCTGTTGTGAGTTTGCAAGTACATTCAATGTACCGACCTGGCGTGTCATGCCAGATTTCAGGAAAGTCTCATTGGAAAGGAGTGCTGCTCGAGTCTAGATCGTGTCCACATTGGTGTCCCTGTGCTATGGAGTTTCCGCTACGACGTTGTTCCGCTGCCGCGTAGTTGTTATGATCGAGGCCCTTTATGTTCACTAAATAATGTACATATTGTTCAGCCGCACCGTGTGTGCCGCTTGGCCTCGACCCCTGTTGTAATATAAACTCTGATCCGCTAGCATCAATAAAGCGGTTGTTTTCTGTACCAAGATGTTGTGTGTTGCCAGAAGACATGGTCTCTGGGCTGGCAATGCATTGTAAACCGGTCGCTCTGAGCCGGGGTGCCACAACGCTTGGTATCAGAGCCGCGCTGAATCTAGGCCACGCTAGACTACGACGTGTTAGCTGGACGTTAGGTACGAGTTTAAGTTGAGTGCCGGTAGCAATAGGAGCTGATTGTTGCATTGCATGCACTTGATTTATATTTTTATGCTAACCTGCTAATGGTTGTGAGTGTAGATGGCTCCGGTGCCGTATCCGTGCCAGTTGCAGCTGGTGCCGTACACGTCACCGCACCTCCTTCGCAACGTGTGGCGTCGGCTGTATCCCCTCGGAGATGATCCAGTCTATCGTGTGTACCGGGAGCGTCTAGCTGATTCAGTGTATGAGTATCACGCAGTGGTTACTCTGCGCACTAGTTTCGATTCCAGCTCTTACACTCGTACTTCTCGGAGCGGTTACGCCTCTACCGCTTCTCAGGCTGTCCAGTTTGCTACATTCGAGGTCCTTGTCGAGCTTCGCTACAACGAGGTCCGAATGCAGAACCACCCAGGTTTCTATTACTACCCTTCTCTGCACGACAATGGTCGTGTCTGTTTCCCTATCATTGATCCGGAGTCTGATAGTGTTGCTAGCCACCTTGCTCGTTATGTCACTGCTAGCTATCTTATGATCCATGAGCTGGCTCGAGAGCTGACTCATGCCTGTACTGCTTTAGCCGCTACTTTAGTCACTACTAGATCTGCCACTACTCCATCCTCTCTGAGATTTACTCCTTATATTCCAGCTAGTTCTAGTTCCCCTATTTCGCCGGTTACTCCTCCGAGTAGCACGGGCGTCTCGGCCGTGAATCCTCTCAGTGCTCCTGCCGAGTGGGTTTCACTTCCCGCTACTCCTGTAGCTCCGATGATTCACCCTACCCCTGCCCCTGAGGGAGATCCCTCAAGGCAGCATCGTCGTGTTACCTTTAACCCGGAGGTTTCCCTTAACCTCGTCAGTTCAGGATCCGAGTCCGCTTCAGGGGAGGACACCGCAGCACCAGCAGAGCAGTAGTACCTCTGAGTATTCGCAGTCGTCCGGATGATGTACGGATGTAGTCGTACGAGTCATGATCTTTCGTTGCATGTATGAGAGTAGTTGAACCTGGCATGTTGTTTAGCTTTCATGTATGAGTCTATGTATAATTATGTTGGGACTTTATTCGTCGTATTTCCTTCACTTTTTTCAGGATTTGTTGCTGGCTTTTCCCCAAATTTATTCTTGGATGTTTCTCATCTCGATTGCGTTGTCTTGGGAAAAATCCACAATAGGATGACGCGGGGAGGCAGCAGTAGCAACGTTCGTGAGGGAACTCATGTTCGTCGTTTTGCACGACAGGCAGGACATTCTCCCGAGCCGTACGTTCCGCCACCTCCTCCACCGCCAAATCCACCCTCCACCGAGCAAATTCTGCGTATGTTTGAGGAAAGAAGGAACAATGATCTGATTGAAATATTAAGAAGTGTGCAAGCTATAGTTGGACAGAATGGAAATCAGAACGGTCATTACTCAAAGCTGTCAGATTTTTAAAGGACCAAGCCACCCAGTTTCAGTCAGATTGTTGACCCATTGGATGCAGACGATTGGTTGCGTACCATTGAGAAAAAGCTTGAGATTGCTCGTACTGAAGAAAATGATAAAGTTCCATTTGCAACTCATTACCTTGAAGGCGCTGCTGCCATATGGTGGGAAAATGCAAAAGCCATGTGGCCTGTTGATAAAGAAATCACCTGGGAAAAATTTAAGGATCAGTTCCGAAAATATCATATCCCTACTGGAGTTATGAAGACTAAGCAGCATGAATTTCTTGCACTCATCCAAGGAAGTCAGTCAGTGGGTGAATATTTGCAAAAATTTAATCATCTGGCCCGTTACTCCCTTTATGACGTGGCCACCGAAGAAAGGAAGATTGACAGATTTCTTGGAGGCTTAAATCCGCAACTCCGGTGTACTCTCAGTATGTTTGATTTCCCAGATTTCCAAACTCTGGTGAACAAGGCTTTCATTGCTGAACGGGAGCACAAGCTTATATCAGATAATAGGCCTGTTAACAATGACAACAAGCGTAAGTTTGAGCCAAAGAAGGATGGACAACCAGTGCAAAAGGCTCGTACCTGGCAGCAGACTCAGGTGGAATACAAGCCCAATCGGCAACAAAATGTTAACAAGACCACCACTCAAGTCAAGAATGTCGTGATCAACCCAGTGCACGAGGAGCGTCAGCGCAATAATTCTTGCTTCAGTTGTGGGCAGAACGGACATTATGCCAGACAGTGCCCCAAGAACAACAAGGCGAATGCCCCATTCAGACCACAAGTCAACTTTATAGAGTCATGCCCGACCCAGCAAAACTTTACTGGGCACGTGCATCATCTCTCAGCCGACGAAGCCCAAGGGAACCCCGAAGTCGCCATTGGTATGTTTTCTGTTAATGACATACCTGCCGTAATTTTATTTGACTCTGGGGCTTCCCATTCTTTTATTTCTCGGAGTTTTGCTGCCCAAAACAAATTTCCTTGTTCGCTTTTGGGCAAAATATGCTGGTACAAACCCCGGGATCTTTAATCAAGAGCAATCTAGTCTGCCGTGATCTGGAAATCAATATCAACGGAGTCTACTTTCCAACCTCTCTGATAATTATTGAGTCTAAAGTTGGATATTATATTGGGTATGAATTGGTTGACCCAATATCAAGTTTGCATAAACTGCAAAACACGAGAAGTCACTTTGACCAGTCTGAATGGGCAGACTACCAAATTCTATACTCGCAAGAATATACCCAAACAAGAATTGGTTTTCACCGCTGTGGCTGAGTTGGAATTAATTCCTGTGGTCAGTGAGTACCCTGATGTATTTCCAGAAGAACTGCCAGGCATGCCACCAGATCGAGAGCTGGAATTTGCAATAGATCTTGTGCCCGGAACTGCACCGTTATACAAGAAGTATTACCGGATGCCCTCATCAGAATTAGTGGAGCTAAAGAAACAGCTTGATGAATTGCTCCAGAAAGGATATATTCGTCCCAGCTCTTCACCATGGGGATCACCTGCTATTTTCGTGGACAAAAAGGATGGCAGCCTCCGCATGTGCGTAGATTACCGCCAGCTGAATGAGGTCACCATCAAAAATAAATATCCGCTGCCAAGGATTGATGATCTGTTTGATCAGCTCAGTGGGGCTAAAGTATTCTCTAAGAACGATTTACGAACCAGATATCATCAGCTCAAGATTAAAAAGGAAGATATTCCTAAGACCACATTCACTACTCGGTACGGTCTTTATGAATATACAGTGATGTCCTTTGGTCTCACCAATGCCCCTGCTTTCTTCATGCATATGATGAACAAAGTATTCATGGACTTCCTCAACAAATTCATGGTAGTCTTCATCGATGACATCCTCATTTACTCCAAGGGTGAAGAAGAGCACAAGGATCACCTCCGAGCAGTGCTACAACGACTCCGTGATCATCAGCTATACGCCAAATTCAGTAAATGTGAATTTTGGCTCAAGCAAGTTGGGTTTCTCGGGCATGTACTATCCGCCAAAGGTATAGCCGTGGACCCGAGCAAAGTAAAGGATGTGCTCGATTGGTTGCCGCCCACGACCGTGACGCAGATCCGGAGTTTTCTCGGATTAGCTGGATATTACCGTCGTTTCATTGAAGGGTTTTCCAAGATTGCTAAACCCATGACGGAGCTGCTACAAAAGGATAAGAAGTTTGAATGGACGGAGGACTGTGAGAAAAGTTTCAATGAGCTAAAGATACGGCTGACAACCGCACCTGTATTGACTCTTCCAGACATTTATCGCAGTTTTGATGTGTATTGTGACGACTCCAGGCAAGGCCTTGGTTGCGTACTGATGCAAGACAGCAAGGTAGTAGCATATGCATCGCGACAGCTACGACCCCACGAGGGAAATTATCCTACTCATGATTTGGAATTGGCTGCGGTGGTTCATGTGCTAAAAATTTGGAGACACTACCTCATTGGAAAAAGGTGCCAAATTTTTACCGATCACAAAAGTCTTAAATACATATTTACTCAGCCAGATTTAAATCTCTGTCAACGAAGATGGCTAGAGTTGGTCAAGGATTATGATCTTGGAATAAATTACCACCCGGGTAAGGCCAACGTGGTTGCCGATGCACTCAGTCAAAAGCCTGTCAGCTTAAATGTCATATTGAAATCCTTGCCTCCCGAACTCCAAGAGGAGATCGCTGAGCTCAACCTGGTCATAGTGGATGCTGGCCTCGCTAATATTTTGGAAGTTACCCCCACACTTGAGGAAGTGATCCGCAAGGCCCAGCCAGCTGACATCAAGCTGCAAAAATGTGCCAAGAGCCAGATGGCAGAGCAGACCCCAGATTTCTCCAAAGAAAAATTCGGTACCCTCCGATTCCGTGGACGGATTTGTGTACCCAATCAGCCAGACTTAAAGAAGAAAATCCTGTCAGAAGCACACAAATCCTCATATTCCATTCACCCAGGAGGTACGAAAATGTATGAGGACCTTAGACAAATATTCTGGTGGGATGGAATGAAGAAAGACATTGCCTATTTTGTGGCCTCTTGCGACATATGTAACAAGGTGAAGGTAGAGCATTAGAAGCCAGCCGGACTCCTCCAACCGCTGCCGGTTTCGCAATGGAAATGGGATGACCTTTGTATGGATTTCATTACGGGATTGCCTAAGACTCAGCAAGGCAAGGATGCAATCTGGGTCATAGTGGACACCCTAACCAAGGTTGCTCACTTCATTCCGATCAGCACCAGATATCGAGCAAATCAACTGGCACAGGTGTATGTATCCAGAATAGTCAGTCTGCATGGAGTACCCCGAACTATCACCTCCGACCGAGGATCCCCGTTTACCTCCGCTTTTTGGTCACGTCTCCATCAAGCCTTGGGGACAACGCTGAAATATAGTACTGCTTATCATCCTCAGACGGATGGACAGACAAAGCGGGTAAATCAAATACTCGAAAATATGTTGCGAGCCCGTGCTTTAGCCCAAGGACCTAAATGGGAAGACTGCTTGCCATATGCCGAGTTTTCTTATAACAACAGCTTCCAGACCAGTCTAAAGATGTCACCGTATGAAGCTCTGTATGGCCGTAAATGCCGCACTCCTTTAAATTGGTCTCAAACTGGAGATAGCCGTATCTTCAGAACACATCTCATGAGGGAAGCTAAGAAACAAGTTAAGGAAATCAGAGACAGATTGCAATTGGCCAAATCTCGACAGAAAAGTTATTATGATGCAAAGCACCGGCAGGTCAGTTTTGAACCCGGAGAACACGTATACCTCCGAGTCACCCCTATGAAAGGAGTCAAGAGATTTCAGACTCATGGAAAGTTGGCACCTAGATTTATTGGTCCATTTCCGGTTATGTCCCGAGTGGGTACTGTTGCATATCAGTTGGAACTACCCGCTGAATTGGCAGACGTGCATAACGTGTTTCATGTTTCACAATTAAGATGTTGCATATCCCCGCCTGAGAAAAGGACTGCTACGGCTGAGGTAGAATTGGCAAATGATTTGACCTATGAAGAAAGACCGTTTAGAATTTTGGATCATATGGAAAGGGTCACTTGCAGTAAAGTAAGAAAATTCTACAAAGTTCAGTGGGAGCATCACACAGAGTCAGAATCAACTTGGGAGCGGGAAGAATTTTTACAGTCACATTATCCAGTGTGGTTTTCCCAAGCAACCGAATCTCGAGGACGAGATTCATTCTAAGTAGGGGAGGTTTGTGACAGCCTGATTTTTGCCCTCTCTTATTTGCCTGGTTTTCATTTGGCTTTATTTTGAAATTTGGAGTTTTTGAATCTTTTCATATGGACTTAAACACTTGGGTACCTTGGTTTTCACCCAAGTGCATCATTCCCCTCTCTAATCATCATTCCCCTTCTGATCCACCTCAAAATAATCTTGGGAATATTTTTCTTAAATGAAAAATATTCATTTTTCCTCTCTAAAACCCTAGCTAGTTCAATGAGCTCCAAAGCAACCCTAATTTTTCTTGCCCACAAAAACCTGATAAAATTCACAAATATTCTTTGAACCCTAGGGCACCTTCCTGAGCGAAAATATTTCATCACTTTTTGGAATATTTTTGCTACAGAAAATATTTTCTGTTCTGGACAGAAATGGTGGTTTCTACAGCAACTACCATTTTACTTGCTCCATTGTGCCTGTATTTTCTTGTGCATCATCACCTTAGTAGATGATGGCTAGCCTCCAAAGCACAGCCCCAACTCCCAGCCATTTGACCTCAGTAACCTCTCAAAGTTACTGATCAGAAACTTACCTGGCTTGTAAAACCTTCTCTACTGCATCTGGAGCCAAACCAAAGCGTGGTAATCTTCAAAACTACCACGAACAACAAGCCAGACATGATCTTTGGACGCTGGTCGGCCTGAGGGGAGAGTTCACGCGGTGACCATGCCTGTCGACGCGCTCTGAGTCCCGCCGAGCGCTCTGTTCACGCGTGCTCGCTTCCCCCGTCTGCCCGAGCGTGCCAAACTTCACCACCATCCTCGTCTCAACGCCATTAACTCCCCCCTGGCGCTCGCCGACGCCGGAGCTCGCCGCAGCGAGCATGGGCGCGGTCCGGCCAACGCCACAGTGCGCTCTGCACTGTGCTCGTCACCTTCCTCTTGATCATGTGTTCATCCCCGTTCGCCCACAGTCCCCGCGTGAGCTGCGTCGCCTTCTCCCCCTCTCACTGACGCAGCTCGTCGCCGGGCACAGTGTCCAGGTGTCGTCGGCGGAGCCCCGATCCACCCCCGACGCTCGCCTATAAAAGGAGCCACCCCCAGCCTCCTCGAGCACCATCCTCCACTCCCACACACTCCACAAGCGTGTAGATAGCCGTAGCCCGGCCGGGCAGGCCCCAGGCCACCGTCCCCGAGCTCGAGCTCCCCGGTGATCCCCTCGGGTCATCGCGGTAGCTCCAGCCCCTCCCAGGCCAGGATGACCCTTCCAGAGCCTCCGCCTCTCTCCGGTGAAGCCATCCCGTCCCCTTGGAGCCCCTGAAGTTGTCTCTGCTCGCCGTCTTCCTCGTCTCCGGCGACCACCGCCCTCTGCCTCCGCTTGCGAGGTCGATTCCGACGCCGTCCGACCACCCCTAGCTACGCTACGGGTACGGGCAGGTGCGCCTCCGTCCCCTCTCTCAATCCCTCCCTCTCGTTTTGGCCAAGGAGCCCTCGTCGCCGGCAAGAGCTCCGGCGAAGCCGCGACCCCCTATGTTTCCTTCTCCCCCTCCACCTCACCTGACTAGCGGGCCCCGCTAGTCAGCCACTCTGTACGTGCGCGAAGCGGTACGAGTGGTGGCGCCCTGAGGCTTTACGCCTTCGACGTCACCCCCCTAGTCTGTTTTATTTAAATTCAAAATCAATTAATTTCCAGAGAGCTTCAAACAGCTATAACTCTTCAACCATAAGTCCAAATGAATTGATTCTTTTTGCATTGTGTTCTTTGCAAAGAAATCTAGCAGCTCACCAAAGATGAGATTTTTCTGAGCTGTCTAGAATTTCTGGTGATTTTCAGAAGTGTTCTTGATATTTTCTTCTTGTGCTTAAAATTATTTTCAGAGGGTGAGGCTTGTCTTGAGGATCACCAGAAGGCTTGTGAACCTCATCTGCACTAAGGCAAGCCACAGCAACATTTTCATGGTGTCATTTCAATATTTATGATTTTCTTACTTGAATGAAATGATTAATCCATGCATTTAAATAACTATTATGTTATTTATATTCTGTTAAGTGTTTGTTAGTTATTATGCTTGATTTACGGAATGTTGAAACTAGTTTAGTTGGTAAAGCAAAGTTAAGATCTACTTGTGGAAATGATAGAATGATTTGTTATGCATATGAGTAATTACTTAAAGTTATTTTCTTGCACAAATAAAATAGTAAAATTTGATAGAAAATATTCCGTTAAGTGCTTGTTTATCCATTTTACTTGACTTACAGAATGTTTGAACCTAACTTGGTTGGTAAAGAAATTAGGATTTGCTTGTGGTGATGATAGTATAATTTTTGCTATGCATATGAGAAATTAATCGAAGTTATTTTCTTGCATGAGAAAATAATAAAACTTGTTACAAAATATCTTGTTAAAGTAAGAGTTACCCTGACCAGGAAAGTAATATAAATTGTTGATGTTTATGCTTATTGTGAATATGGTTGACATCAGTCATTTTCGTTAATATGTGAGGCATGTGTAGTATTGCATTTCATGGCATGCTATGACACCGATCATTTTCAGTTTAAGTTGAACCTGAATATAACTCAACTTTAATATGTCGTTGACTGTGTCATGGTGCCACTGAATCGAGTTTTTCCCAGTGCAACCACATTTGCCTTTGTGGGAAGGCCTTGATTTGGTCCATTAACATGCCTCTGGTCGGTGCCTCCAACTAGGGAAGGTTATGGCATGCTTACCCTGGCCCGGTAAGCAGGCATAATCTTGTGTGCCCGTTGTTGAGATTATGGTACCGGGTCCCCGAGTGGGATCGTTTTGGCCACGACAGTGGTCGTTGTGTCTTTGGTAGACACGGGGCCACCCAGGACTAGCCCGTTGGGATTGGGTCGGAGTTGCCGGGAGAGTGTCATGGCAATCGAAGGGTTTTGTCGGAATGTCGTGGGTCCACCCGAATGGGAGTGCGAGGCCATGGGTTCAGTGGTGTGGGTACAGTGTGCTACCTTTGCAAAGTGTATAATCTTTCGATAGCCGAGTCCACGGTCACGGACGCCTCGTAGTAGGTCCCACCATGAATCAACGTTAATAAACTTGCACACTAAGTTATGAACTTTGCACTGTTGATGATGGCGGAAAGGCCATCGAGATGTTCGAGACCAAATATTGGTCATGGTTGTGATCACCGTAAGGATCACGAGTTACTCTGGTCAAGACCACGATGGTGGTTTGTTTGTGATCCAAGAACGATCACGGTTGGTAAGTCGGTCCCGAGGGACGTTTATCACAAGAGCATGATCACAACATGTTGGAACATTATTGCATTATTAATTGGTTAATTATCATGATATTGCTTGTCATTATGATTATGCCTGTTGTGAGCTTGCAAGTACATTCAATGTACTGACCTGGCGTGTCATGCCAGATTTCAGGAAAGTCTCGTTGGAAAGGAGTGCTGCTCGAGTATAGATCGTGTCCACATCGGTGTCCCTGTGCTATGGAGTTTCCGCTACGACGTTGTTCCGCTGCCGCGTAGTTGTTATGATCGAGGCCCTTTATGTTCACTAAATAATGTACATATTGTTCAGCCGCACCGTGTGTGCCGCTTGGCCTCGACTCCTGTTGTAATATAAACTCTGATCCGCTAGCATCAATAAAGCGGTTGTTTTCTGTACCAAGATGTTTTGTGTTGCCAGAAGACATGGTCTCTGGGCTGGCAATGCATGGTAAGCCGGTCGCTCTGAGCCGGGGTGTCACAGTTGACTCCTTCCCGGTGCGGCAAATCCCGGGCACTCAATATGTCCTAGTTTGTAGCACAAGTCATGCCGAAATTCACGGAAAATTTCGCATGACTTTTACTAAAAAGTGGACAAATCGAGAACCTGAAATTTGCTGGAACGGAAATGAATCAACATTCCGGCAAAACATAGGCCACTCGACTTCATTCCCTGGAAACAACAAAGCCACTTGGGCACAATCGAACCACTTCAATAATTGAATATGCAAATGAACATCAATGACATATATCATATAACAACAATCTTGTTTTTTGTTTACATAGCAACAATTAGTTTAACCAAGTTTTTGAAAGAAAAACAATTCTATTTTTTGTTTTTTAATGAAATTACTATTTAGGCATTTTCATAAAAATTTGCCCTAGCTAATTTCCTAAAAAGATTGGTAATCACTTTTCCTAAATGCTAAAAAATGCCTACTTCCCTAAACAAATCTAGGGTTCATATGAACATCAACACAGCATCAACACATATATGAATTGCCCTAGCAGAGAGAGGGAGGAGGGTAGGGGAGAGGAGAGGCAGAGCCTTACGGTGACTGCGGCGAGGGAGGGGCAGGCGGCGTCGAGGTCGGGGTCGGGGCTCGGGCGCGCGGCGGAGGGCGGCGTCGAGGTCGGGGCGGGGGCGGTGTCGAGGGTGTGCGGCGGGCGGCGGCGGTGGTGAGGTTGAGGGCGGCGGCAGTGAGGTCGAGAGCGGCAGGGCAACACCGGCGATGGAGCAGTTGGGGGAGAGGGGGAAGTGGAGGGGAAGGACTTAGCGAAATTTTGAACCCGCGCGGATGGGGGTTAAGTCAAACTAGCAGCAGCGCGTTTGGCCGGAACGCGCTATAGCTAAGTTAGCTATAGCGTGTCAAGAAAAACGCGCTGCAGCTATTCCTTTCTGTTTTATAATATCAGTAGCGCTTTGCCCTGAAAAAACGCTGCTGCTAAGTCTAAGCATGTAAAAACTTCAAATATATACATTGGTCATCATTGATCTTTTTGTGTAGAATCTAAATAGTCAACATAAATCCTCACAGTACCTGTATAAGCACTGGTGAAGATTCATATTGCAGCCACCCTACACATATAGTTTAATGAAGACCAAGTGCTCGAGATAGTTTGAGAAGTAACATATTTAAGGTGGTAAACACCTTGTTTGCTTAGCAGTATGAGACTAAACTTAATTAGGTGCAATACTTAGCAGCAGCGTGTTTTGAGGAAAAAACGCTGCTACTAAGTACTTTAGCAGTAGCGCGTCCTTGGAAGGGCGCTACTACTATATCTAGCCTGGGGGCAACGCCGTGGCAATTATAGTAGTAGCGCTTGTTTCACCTAGACCGCTACTGCTACCGTGCTATTAGTAGCACGGTTTCCTGAAGCTCGTTATTGTTAATTAGTAGTAGCGTCTGTTTTTAAACCGCGCTGCTACTAAGATTCTGTGTATAAGGTTTTCCCTAGTAGTGTGATAGTAGTAATGTGATGATGCAAAACTTATTAAAATTTGCATGTCACATATATCCATGCCACCAACCAAATATATCGTCCAAAATTTCTTGAGGAAAATACATACACATATCCTATGTGCCAAATGTAGGATAAAACTATGCCCAGCGAAAACCAATCTTCATTCTGCATATAAAAGAGGTTGAACACAAACAAATTGTTGCATGCTAGAAAAATATATTCCCAAACATCACACATGAAATCATGGAGGAGTATTTGCATGAAACCAAACTTCAAGTTCACCAAGGAGTTTATCGTGGACCGCAAGGACGATTTCTCTTGTACCATATTGTAACAGGAATGTGATATAATCCTATGTAATAGATATGTTGGAATTCTTAATCAGGGGTTTTCTCTTCGGAGATGTAAATAATATTTTTTTAATAAATGTAGGAGTTCTGAAAATAATGTACCTGCAATTTTTGATCATATTTTCGTTTTATGCATTTGCGCACTTAGATTTATTCATTCTGTATCAATAACGTGGACACGTGTCTCACACCGCCATTTTCCCGTCACCAGCCTCCCCCATTTCAACCGCATCCATTACGTTGACACCGTCCTCGCCTCCGCCTGCCACTACACACCACCGTAGCGACTTTGTAGCACTCTCTGCACCTCCTCCCACTGCGATTCAGACACTGGTCTTACCTGTGCCGCCGGATTCGACGCATCTACGACCATCATTGGATTCGATGCACTTACGCCCCTGTGCCATCGTATATATTCCGTCTGGATTTATCGGAAACCTAACTGTGCAGCCACCCGGAGCTCACCGCACGCCTCACGTTATGTATTCCTGCTCTCGCCGCGTGCATTGTCATACGACCACCAACTCATCTTCATTGTCTGGTCACCCTGGCCTACTAGCTTGTCGGCGTGCCTCTGTCGATCATCAAGTTTGATCACTGTCGACGATTGTTGCTACGCCGGATCTCGAAGACAATAGCCCTGGATGGGTTTTCTTGAAATGAGAAACGGACAAAGTGATGCAGTTGCTCTCATCGGGCTCATTGTTCTTCGGTTCACCTAATATTTGTGCTCATTTTTCTTCTTATTTTTATGTAGGAAGGTTGCAAGTTTTGGTTTCACGAAGAAGAATACATTGATATATTGATCAAGATTTATCTATTAGATGTTGGAGCACTAATTGATAGAGATGAGGTTGAAGAGGACGCAATGTCCAAGTTTGAGGAGGCACTGAAGAAACAAGTGTGCAAAAGCTAGAGAAGGCAAAAGAGAAGAGCAATAAGGAAATGGAGAAAGTATTGATTGGGCGTGTAGAGAAATCAAGTTATCTATCTATTGAAGTGTGTAATTTCATTTGTCATTTTCTTTTGCGTCATTTGTCCAAGTGAGGAATTTGTGAAGTATGTGCCCAAGAAAGATGGCGTCGAATGAAGTAACTGAGTAGTAAAACTTTAACTCGATGACCTTAGAGTAAATGATTACTTTTGGCGAGTTAAGGCTAGGGGTTTTGCTAGGAACAACTTTTTTTAACGGAGCAAATATAAGGAGTTAAGATACAAGGGGCCATATAAGGGAGAAATTTTTGAGGGAACAACTATAGATGCTCTTATCAAAGGGGAAGTGTTAAGTGGATCACGTTTCCTGTTCGGTCATCTCATTTAAGCTGGAGGGTCAACCTCAGTTGTGGATCAACGTAGGCTTTACATGCTTCATGTATCTTGAGAAGTTCCTCGATTCTGGAAATGAATTAGAGACACTTGACGGGCCATGTTCAATTTATATTTCAACTGTCCCAGGTTGCATGTTTGGTTATTATTGGGTCTCTACGCTTTTTAACTTCGTTATATCGATACTAAAGAAATAAACATTTTCGATTGAGTCAATCCTGTTACAACACTCACAGGGTATCTACTGATATGTGTAATCAAAGCCGATGGATGCACCAACATGTGAGAGATCATGGTCTAACATGTGAGAGATCATGGTCTAGTAAAATATCATCCTTAAAGTAGTGATAACTAGGGAGGCATCAACACAGAATGTCGTGATGGTTGCCTTGTAAGCTGTCCCAGACGTGGATACCGGGGTAGGCGCTTTGACTCAGGATGCTATGCTGATCATGGAGGACATGACAATGGCGACAACCACTGCTGCAGTGTGGAGGCTCAGACAGAATTGACATCGGAGAAGAATTAACCTTTTGAAGCAAATGTGAACTAGGAAGAGAGCTGGCAAAAGATTAGTCAAGTGAGAGAGCATCGTGCGCTTGTGCATCTCAATACGCAAAGTGTGGCATACATAAGAGTGTGACTGGTAGTGTAACCTTCTAGGGATTTGAATAATAAAAATGAATGATAAAAAGTGTCTGCCTTAAGCTCTACAAATCTTGGCACATAGCGTTGGCCTTTTTTCACAGGAGTTGTGCGGGTCATCTTGCTGATTAGGAACATTTGGCTTCAGGCCTTCAACTCTTCACCCTAAATTATTTTCTTTAGTTCTGAACCGAGGAGAACTCAATTACAAGGATAGAATAAAGTGATGGCGGGACTCGACAAATGTATCATGCAGTGAATAATCCATAATATGCTCCCGACAGAGCATGCAAGTTAAATTATTAATTAAACCAACATGATGCAAGGAAAGATCATCCTGAAACTGAGCCTGATCTAAAAAACACTTGACAAAGGAAAGCTTAAAAACGTGCAGAAAGCTACTTAGCCTGATGCACAGCTGTGCAGAATCTGAGATGAACGAAAGTACAAGATATCTGCCCAAAACCGTCTCCCATATGTCTCCCAATGTCTCATTATCCTCAGTTAACCTGGCTGCACGTGCTTCGTCAAAATATTTAGAACCTTTCTGGAGACCGATCTGATGGCGAAAAGACAGTTTATTGAACACCTGACATGATAGTCCAAAGTACATGCCAAATGGGACAAAATATCAGTTGTCACATAACTTCCATATTCCAAGTTGTACAATATGAAATGCTCAATTTAAGCAAGAACAAGTAATAAACAGTGCCCAGTGCAAGTTATAAAGCTAAAGAAAACACTAAACAATAGTTGTGGGTGTTCACTCAAGGCTGCAAGCTAAAGCTTCAGATATTTTTACTCAACACGCGGCGAAAACAAATTCCATGTCTAAAGTTGGAGATACATGAGAATAACAAACCTTAATGACGATGTCAGACTTGACTTCAACCAAAGAATCTCTCAGGTTCTGGGCCTGCGCCGGACCCTGAAAAAGCAACCCAAAAATATTCGGTGATCCAGTGCACGAACTTACAAACTTGAACCCACGTAGCAGAACATAAAAAGTATGTGTTAAACCCATCACTCAATTTGAACACACTGACTGATATGTATATTCAAGTAGTTTCTCGAGTAGATAGACATGTAAATCTCCAGAGTTAGGAAAGAACCGGTGCAGAGAGGGGAGCAAAGTGAAGCTGGGACTAAACATGGGAGTCCCATGCGATGACTCCGATCTGCTTGTCGACCCTGAATGCCTCTGGGGGGCAGCGGTGAGAGGTTCCGCCCGCCCCTCGCGATATACTGCATGATAACAAAACACACAGAACAAATTGTCAATACTCAATCCTTGGGAGGGATAACGATAGAGATGGAATGGTAGTGGTGTAAAAATGCAGGCAACCTTGCTTGATCGAGAAGATGGTACTTCGAACCGATTAATAATCGACTAAAACGATCCACCTGTGCATGCCAGCTGTGCGTCACCTTGCTGTTTCAGGCCTCCATTACATGCTATATATATACACACACACACACCTGAAACGAAAAATAACCCTAGGATTGTTAGGTGGAGCTTGACGAAGCAGTAATGCCTAGCCCAAACACTTCCTATCTTTAAAAGCTGGCTAGCTACATCCCATATAGAAGAATGGGCACTCAAAGTCGTAGTATAAGTACGCGTGGCCATGAGTCCATCTCCTTTATATTTTCCAGTACTACTCACCAGAAATAATGATCACATCAATGAAGGGTCAACTGTGAGGGATATGTACTATAAAGGGACATGATGCATTGAGAATTTTAGCTAGAGAAAGATTGTCAAAAAAAAAAGTTGAAACTGGGCGCGCCGTATTGCCTAGAGCATCATCATTGTGGAGATCTCCATGGCAAAAGAGTGATGATTTCGGGGCCAGTCATGGGCCTGCGCAATCAGGGGCCCAAAACTTAGGGAGCCAATCCAGTGCGTGTGCATATTGCTAGCCCAGTGCTTAGCGCCGAATACTATCCGGTGACTCCCGACGACCAAAGGCGAACGCGGCAGCGACAGGATGATGAAGGGAAACTAATTTCTCGATCAATCCTCCGCACTACAAAGCTAGCTTGCTAGCCTCAAACTAGCCACTCTGGGCCTGAATTTTTTTTTGAAAGGGTGATGCTCTTACACCACATCCACAGTTGATTTTGCAGATAGGCATTGGACATATATACGTGGGCATTTATTTATAACATGATTCTGATTCTGAGTCATATATTTTCTCTTGTTTCACGTATGTAAAGTTTTAGCTTCGTATATCATCTGTTTCTTGTCTAAATAGCATATCCAGGTGAAGATGATGAGAAGATGGAATGGACTGCTACACGACAGGAGCGGAGCGGTGTACGACCGTTCGGGCCCACTTGGCAGCAGGAGATGCTTCCCGTAAACTACCAGCCCATCGGGCGTGCGAGGACCGAGGACTAGTCGTTGATACGTCGGGCCCCACCTGTCTGGCTGCCGAGTGAGACAGACGCGAGTAGACCGCGGCGAGATACGTCCGGCCACGCGGTGTCTCCTCGTACCTCGCCGCCTCTCGGCCGCTATAAAACGAGCGCCCCCGGGAGGACACAGCCACCCTCTCCCGTCTCAGCTCTCACCACGCCATCCGCATCCCAGCCGCACGTGCCCCCGTCGATCGCCATCTTCTCCTCTCCTCTCCTTCCCTCCCTCATGGCGCCCACGCCCTAGTTCCCCCTCGGCGCCGCCCCGAAGGACACGCCGGCGGCTGAGACGTCGGCCCATGCCGTCGCGCCGGACCACTCAGATGCGGTGGCGCGGGCGGGGCTGCGCCGCCAGGCGGCGTCCGGGCCGGGGAGGCAGTAGGCGGCCTCCGGCGGCGGCGGCGTCAGGAAGACCCCGAAGCGCGGCCCCGGCGTGGCGGAGCTCGAGCGCCGGCGAAGGGCCGCCGCCCAGGATGATCCCGAACCCGCAGCGCGGCCTCAGCGTGGCGGAGCTCGAGTGCCTGCGCTGCGGCGGCGTCGACCCGCAGCACGACCTCAACTCCGTCGTCCAGCAGCAGCACCACGTCTACCTGCCCGCCTTCGACGCCGCCACCGGATCGCGCTACTACTCGCCGCTCCTGGTAGATAGAGGAACACGGGCCCCTGCCGCCGCCACCACCAACGCGCCATACTACTCCATCCACAATCTCGCCGCCACCATGACGGAACAGCCCACACACCTCTTTTTTTCCCTCCCGATTCCTCTCACACGCGTGCGTGTGGGCGAAATAGATAACGCCCACCGGCCCTATACGCCAGGCCTTGTACCTCGTGGTCCCGCACGCCCCGCGTGACAGTCACCGCGCGTCCCGCAGTTGCCATGGTCCAGACCCTCGTCCATGTTCGGGTAACTGTAGTTGCCATGTCGCTGAATTTCGGTTGCCATGTCGGACAATTGCAGTTGCCATGGTTGCTCAACTGCAGTTGCCATGTATGGTCTGGTCTAATGCAGTTGCCATGATTTCAAAACTTTAGGAGTTGCCACCCACTAACACTACACAGTTGCCATGTAGCACTACAAAAAGGCATGGCAAAAAAACATGTTCGGGTAAAATAGAGAGTTGCCATGTGCTCACAAGCACGCTAGGGCAGTTGCCATGTAAAGAGAAAGAGTTGCCATCTGCTTACGTGCACGCTAGGGGCAGTTGGCATGTACCATGCAAAAACACATGGCAACTCGGGTAAAAGAGAGTTGCCATCTGCTTACAAGCAAAGCTAGGGCAGTTGCCATATATGTACCCTGCAGAAACACATGGCAACTGCCAGCTTTGGGTGTGGGCGAAGAGACGGGTGTGTGAGCGAAGTGATAAACGCCCACACACCAGCCCCCTCTGCGTGCGTGAAAACTGGTGTGTGGGCGAATTGCTAAACACCCACACACCTGCCCCCCGTGTGGTGAAAAAGGACGTGTGGGCGACCGGATGAATGCCCACACACCAGCTTAGTCCTACGTGGCACACAAAAACTGCTAGAACGCGCCAAGATTCGTGCAGAATTAATTGGACGAGGATCTATGCGTGTGGGCGAGTTGCCAGACGCCCACACATGTGGGCGTTAGTGTTTTCGATATTTTTTGGATTTAAGTACATTTTTTATGAACCTTTTCAGTTCATGTGTATATTTTCATACATGAACATCTTTTGAACGCGGTCATTTTCGGAAATTGGGGAACTCTTATGAATTCAAGAATAGTTTTAGAAAACTTCCATACATACTTGGAATTCATGAATATTTTTCTTTTAGCCGCCAAGCACTAGAAAGAAAACAGTGGAGCGAGAGCTACGACAAAAACAGTAGAGCATGTTTTTTTTTTGGAGAAACAATAGTAGAGCAAGCTAAAATACACAAGCGATTGCGCTGGAAAAAAACACTAGTGGGCCCAGCCCATAGCGCAAGGGGCTGCACGAGCCCTTCTCTAGGGGTATAGTGAGTAGGACTGTAGGAGAACGTAATCTCAAAAGAAAAAGTGAGTAGGAGGACTCGGTTTCAGTGTGCTAAATAATAAGTGTAAGAGCGATTCTAGCATTTGCGTCACTTTTTGCTGATCGCCATAATAACTGCTATTTTGGTGAAAACACATGAAATGATACCGTAGCAGAATTGCTACAAACATTTGTTTCGTAAAAGTTTAAGGAGCTCGCTCTAAAATCGAGCCCATAGCTTCAAGGAATCACAAAGTGTAGTCATACATGAAATGTCTCATATTTCTTTTTCGAGAATGAGGAACGCTCCCATGTGAGTTTCTTGATCTTTCGATTCCTGCTTTCATGTTTTTTTAGTCATCTCACATGTATCAATCCTCGGCTGTAGCTTGCTTGGTTTGCAAGAATTTTTTTGTAGTCGCATTGTTTTTCTTTTATACATGAAACTTTGGCAGTAGCTAGCTCTGTTTGGAGTTGTGTCATCTTGCATTTCATTTCCTCGACATCTAATTTGATGTCTGGAATATTTTCTTTCATTGACATTCAGGTAAAAAAACAAACAACAACGGATGTATCTAATTCGTTTCTGAAAACCTGTACGACCGTATAGTAGCCTCATGGCCTCGCTGAACCCTTTCTTGCATATGCATGCATCCATATTGTATTATACTGTTACTACTGTGAACAATTGAAATTGGGGTGAAGGTCTTGCCAAACCCTATCGGGGCAGACAAAGGGGGAACGAAGCCACATACGAAGCCTTTTGATATATGTTTAGAGGTGGATATTTAAAATTTTCAAATAGCCAGCACATCTCACAAATATTCGTCAAGCTAAAGAATACAATTAGCCTTGTAACTGGAGGGAGGTAGGGCCGACGGTAGGAGTAAGAATGTATGTTGTAAATATCACTAAAAGTGATGAATTTATAATCTATATGATACTATATACTTTATTATTCCGTGACAAGGCACATCTCATTAGCTATATAAAAATATTTCAACTTAATAAACCGTTCTAGATTGCTTGTTTCATCTATATGAACACCTAATGTCACGCCCATGATTTTCTTAGGTACACTCCAAAGGTGTATGGCTTCCATCTGTTATCAGACATCTTATGTTAGAAACTACTAAGTTTGTGCTAATCCGCTTTTGTTCTCCATGTCGGATGCGTAATGACGAATGGCATGGCCACACACTCATACCTACAGTATCCGTGCAAGGGTGAGAAGCTTAATGCATCACCATGTGATGAATCCAAACACTTGTCTCGAGATGTAACATTTGGTGTGTCTTTAGTCACCTACGATTGGAAATGATCCATATTTTATTCACCATGGTCACCTCAGCCAAAGGAGTAGTGTCAAATCTTTCTACAAAATATCGAACTTTTCATTATCCATTGAATACGATTCAGCTAATGTTGCAGTATGTTACTCGTATGTAGCCATTGTTTGTTCTCTTACATAAATGATCATATGAATACAAAGAAAATATCACACAACATCTATAACCTTTGATATCAAGAACCACGACGAGCATAACTAGACGATCCTTTGCAGTTGTCGCGATATTAACTTCCAGGCATTAGGATATGTTTTAGGCATAGATGATTAACATAAGAGATTCTGACCATATCATAAGTTTTGCGTTCTTGAAAACGCGCACTTCTCCAATCCAGAACACAGACGGAATTCAAGAAAATCCAGTCAAGAGATTTGATCTATGTAGGTTGATTCTCTCATTGCTACAACGAGGGGAGTGCTTTCTTCCACAGTCTAGGGATGTAGCACTTATATTGAGCAAAGTCTCAAGCTTGTCATCCCAGCACTATGTTTCTTACATGATCTTTTGGTTCAAATTTAGAAGAGATGGAAATGAAATTTGCATTGCGTCCACTTGATTGACGCGCCAATGGCCTTCACGTATTTTTTATATAGAAATCAAGCAAATTATACCGAGCAGAAACATGTTGCGGATATCTGGGTTCTACTCGACGAAGCTTAATGTCCTTGAATAATTCCAAGTTGAGTGTGTGGACATGACGACATGGGCACACACCATCTTTTGTAGATGACAAATGGCAACATGGAGAAACAAGTCACATGTCATTATGGCAAGGCACTTGCTTAAAAATTGAATAAACTAGTCTAGTACGTCGCCCATTAATCCAGAAATCGTGAGAAATGACGCGTGGACTTGTGGAGCAACATGAGAAAGTGTGTTTATTTTCATTAAATCAAATGTATGAATGTGTTCTGCTGCTTATGTTTCTTCCTCATCCCCCTCAAAAGCTGGTGTACTAATAGGTCCGGTATGGTCTGCTACAAGCAATCAGTTGTAATACATGCATGTTAGACTCTTATGGCTCATCAACTTAGCCCGGAAATATTAATTTTATGTTTTTCTCACCTCATCCACAAGTGATCGTTATTTTGTGCTCTCGGTTTTGTGACCCAGGAGGACACGACGATGCGAGGGGTAACACAACGAGGAACCTCAGCCGGAGGGTTGTTATCATTCAAAAAATAATTAACCCTTCTCAAACAAACTTTATCGATATGTTTTTGAAAAAATGATGAGGGAGAGAGAGAGAGAAAGCATTGTTTGTGTGTTCATCTCAACACAGAGAGGGTGGCATATATAAGAATTTGAGTGGTTTATCTTTTTCCGGAATGCTTGAACTAGGAACTAACAAAAGATTTGGGGCTGGTCCTTCACTCGCTCAAGTTTTCCCCGTGTCTGGTTCGCCAATAGTCCCGGTACTCCTGATGAAGTTTTCAGTGTGTGATAGCTAGTCCAGAACCTTGAGCTCATTTGGTTGTTGGCAATGAAAAACCCTTGCCAGTAAATCTCCTACTACTGCAGGAATGCCTAGCAGTGGCGGGTGCAAATGGCCAGCAGTGGCGAGCGAGCCTCTTTGGGCCGCCCACCACCGACCTCCTACCACTGCTAAGGGGGCATCTGTGGTGGGCGCCCGCCAACCACTGGTAGGTCCCTAACAGTGCCGAGCGGAGCAATTTGCCCGCCAGTGTTTTCCATCTCATAGAAATGGCAGGCAGCCATATTTATGGCGGGCGAATCTCCGCGCCTGCCAGTATCATATGAAGTACGAGCCGCGGGCTTTTGTTAGTGCCCGCCACTGATTGATGCACAAGGCTAGAATAAAAATGTTGTCGTGGCAGCATATATTATGCTGCCACAGCAGCATTAGTTGATGCATATAGGGGACAATTATCAATTAAATGCGAGCAAATCAGGAATAAAACTAGTGGTAATTACTAAAAATAAAGAAGGAGAAGTACATTAAGAATAAACGAGTTACACAAAATACATGTTCATCAACTACATAGTGCATGACGCCAAATATGTTTAGTCACGATTTCAGTTTACCCGCTGCAATGCGCTAGGTAAGGCTCTTTTGTTGGTTGTTTGCATTTTCTTCGGATTTATTATAGAATAGGCCGGATGACAAGCGGACCTCCTTGTTTATGAGAGCCGCTAACTTGACTTGTAGTTCTTCGAGCACTAAGCCAGCTTCGGGCTGATTGCTTTGTACTTCTTGACCCCATTTGAGGATTTTATCATGCTGGTTTAACATTTTCGCGAACCATATGAATTCTGCCATGTGAATGCAGGTGTAGAAGCCACAGGTCAGACTAGTCGGCGGTTGTTGGATACAAGATAGAGTGTTCCATTTGAAGGCAATCATTTTCTTTCCACTTCCTTTGTAGTTTTTCTCAAACGTGTGGCCTCCTGTAGTATTCCAATCAAAAGGAGAATCATCTAGAAGGTCCTTCAGGAGGGACCAGTCTTTTCCCGGGCTCTTCGTGGAATCCAGCAAGTAACAATTGCACCTTTGCGGTCTTAGCACAAGGAGAACACAATAGTTGATGTGCAAAACATAATAAACATACCAAGCGATCATGACAAAGTTACAAATTTTGAGACGTGACAACATATATGAAGTAAAGGTACAAAAGTGAAAGCGTAAAGCCAAAGAAGGACGTACATGGGTCAGTATGACACGAGGACAAAGTTTTTAAGCTTGTTCTGTTGCATGAAATCCAGAAGGTACTCTCCATGCACAACCTCCCTTCCTCATTTTTTAGGTTTTTCTCGTTCATGAAATAAGGGTCGGCTATGGCGACATCGAAATTTTTCTTGCTTCTTACCTCAGTGGCTTGAAAAAGCGCCCATAGCCTCATTAGACAAGTTTCAATACTATAGAATCTGAACATATAGAAAATATCTTTGAAATCTACATATATTTTGTTCCCGCTGATTTTTTCAAAGAAAGTATATCCTTTGGCACCTTCCCAGTGTAATGTGTTGGGTTAACGATGGAGCATTGCTTATTATTGGCTAGCTCTGATACCACAATTTTGTCACATAGAATCTTCATCTCAAGCCTCAGGTGCTCGTACGCTTTGTCTGGTAGCATTCTCTGACCCGGGATATAGACAGGTGCATTTGGGTTGTCAACACATTGTTCATATGCAAAGGACTTCTTCAGTGCCTTCTTTACCGATGCACGTGTGGTGGCAGAAGTTTTTCCCTTAGTATTTATTTTCGTAGCCTTTAGATGTGTGTTTCTTTTTCTCACCGGTTGGACGGAAATGGGCGGACATGACATCGCTTCTTGGGCCACCACATTATTTAGTGTTCGTGGAGTAAACATTGGTTGTTTGCAAGGTTGCGTCTCGGCAAGGGCTGGCGGCGTCACCTCATCTATAGCATAATTAGGATTTTGTGATTATTCAACCATGTGCTCTTCCTGCACATCCTTAGCCGATATAGGGTTGCAAAGACCTAGAGGAGATCGTCTAGGTGGCAGTCCCATGCCGTGGATGTTGGGAGATGGTGATGGTGCTGCAATGCCGGAGATGGTGGCAGACGGTGTTCTGTTAGGGGATGGCTTTTCCATTATGATATGCATTGCATGCCACTTGAGGTAATCAGGAAAGCATTCCGAAACGGACTGTGGCAGAATCAAATTGTGATATTCCGGGAATAGCCTAAGCAAAGAAACCTTCTAAATCTTCTCATTTAATTTCCTGTTGTGCATGACATTTCCTCTAAAGACTCTAGCTTTTGCAACCTCCAGCAAGTCACCATTAGTACTCACTCTAGCTAGGAGAGTGCAAGGAATTTCTTTCTCCAACGATTGTGGTGACCCACAATTTCTTTCTCCAATGATTGTGGCACATTTGTTGACCCTTTTGACTGAATATGCTTCTGAACCTCTGCCAGAAAATCAGGTAAGACTTCGATTAACCTTTCATTGACTAACTAATATATTTTATCTCTGTCCCTTATTTCTTTTTTCTGACATAGTCATCCTTTTCTTGGTGGGATAGTAGGCATCCCAGAAAGTACTATTGGCGCCGAGCTTACGGTCTCGTGTGGGATCTCTCTTCCTGTCGAGGGCGTACAAAATTGGGTCGGATGGCCAACTTGGGCCATCAAGCGACTCTTAAGAGCTTGGTTTGTTTTGGGTAAAGTTTGCCTGCATGAAAAACCTAATATCTCTTAGAAACTGCTCCTAAACATATATATGATGGAAAGTGTGGTTGAATAGGCTAATTACATACTGCTCATTCGGCAGCCTTGGTCGCCGCAGGGTCTTCGAAGTAGTACACTAGTCGAAAAAGGGCCTTTTCTCCCGGTTCTAGAGGGCCTTTAGTCCTGGTTCTGGAACCGGGACTAAAGGGTCGTTACTAAAGGCCCCCCCTTTAGTCCCGGTTCTTATACGAACCGGGACTAAAGGCCCTCCACGTGGCTGCTGCCTGGAGGTCCACCTTTAGTCCCGGTTGGTAACACCAACCGGTACTAAAAGATTTTTTTTAATTTTTTTAAATTTTTTTTGAAACATTTTCCCGATTTTCAAATTTCTGAATTATTTTAACCTCTAATCTCTAATCACCCCTCATCACTGCTCAATTTAATCTCTAATCACCCCTCATCATTCCAAATCATCTAACTTCCCGAACGGTCACCCATCCTCCCACTCCCCCAGCCTGAGCATGCTTAACTTTCGGGTTCTATTCTCCCTCGTTTCCAAGTCTGCACTTGTTGTTTTCCTAACAATAGTAAGATGTCAATCCTATTAACCCTCAGGAGTTTAGCTTGAGCATGAAGTCACACATTTCACTGTTTGAGTTTGAAACTATTGTTCTAAAAAACAATAATTATTTAGTAACACTAATATTTCTTGAATAAGTAGTTTGACCATTGTTTGACCACAGTTTGACCAGATTTGACCAAAATTCAAAAAAACTGAAATAATTATTTAGTAACACTAATATTCTTGAATAATTATTTAGTAACACTAATACTTCTTGAATAAGTAGTTTGACCATTGTTTGACCAGATTTAACGAAAATTTAAAAAAAACTGAAATTTGAGCATAACTTTTTTTCCTTTTGGAATTTGAGGATTCTAAAAATTTGCAAACAGGCCGTAGTTTGAGCATACTTCATTTGCTTTTTACAAAACTGAAAAGGCGATACACGGGGGGGGGGGGTAGGATTTGAAAATTGCACCATTAGTACCGGTTCGTGCCATGAACCAGTACTAATGGGCATCGCACCCTTTAGTACCGGTTCGTGCCACCAAACGGGACTAAAGGTCCCATTTGAACCAGGAGTAATGCCTGTACGGTGCCCTCGCCGCTCGAACCGGGACTAATGCTCACATTAGTCCCGGTTCGTAATGCAACCGGTATTAATGCTCTTTTCTGGCTGAACCAAAGCTCCTTTTTCTACTAGTGGTAGAGTCCGGTGTTGGTTGACCTTGTAAACAAAGCATAGCATCATGCTTATCCCACATTGGCTACTTCCCTTCATAGCCACAGTTGCCTAGATTGTGGTTCCCTACCATTTGGCCTCGGAGCTGCGCAAAATTCTCTTTGTCCTTTTTGTATGCATCTGAGTATCGGTAATCAAGGAACTCCTTCCATTCCTCATTGGTAGTGCTACGATATAGATTTTTTATATACTCTCAGTCATACCCGTCGTCAAGTAGCTTGTTTGCATGGTATCTATTACTATTCAAGGCCTTAGTGAACATGCGCATGGCATGGATTTCTGCAAGTGCATTGTCTCGGTCGTTGAACTTGAAAATATCTCTCATATTTCCTAATAGGAGGTTTGACCATTGCTTCTTTTTAGGGCCCCTTAAGCATCTAACGTTGATGCCATAGTTTTTCCCGGGCGATGCACCTGGGATGTTACCCCATTTCGTTGCGTTCTTGATCGGACTAACGGGTCTCCCCTGTTTGTTAATCCGGTTTATTATGTAAGTAGCTGTAGGCACCTTATTCCGTGACCTACACTTTCGCGACTGATTTTCCAAATCAACTTTTGCACCATTGAGGTCTCCTTCCTCTTCAACACCATCCAACTCTTCTCCCACATGTTGGCCATCTTGCACTTCCTCTTCAGCAACATCGTCGGAATATCCTTCCCCATCTGGCAGTTCCTCTCCAACAACAGCTGAATCTTCTTCCCCTTCTACCCCTCTATCTGCAGCACGATCGGTCTCCTCGTGCAACTTGTAAGCATAACTTGGCTCATCCTGTTCGGAAGTCAAGGTCTGACTCCGAGATCGTGTATCTCTCACCATCTTTTATCTGCAAAATGAGGATTCCATCCATAATTAGTAAAAAAAGAATTACATATTAATAAAAAAATTGGCAAGATGAGTGCTCAATAAGGGACATATTAAGTGCTAGAAATTCGACGATATGAAAGTGAATCAACATTTCGTCAAAACTTTCGCACTCATTTCTATTCCCTGTAAAGTAAGACAACAAGACCGCCATAATATTCACCAACCGACCATCACCATTTATCAAAAAACAAATTTTGCATAACCGTTACTAAATATTGGATGTATTTAATGCAAGAAATTCTTTGAAATGGAAGTGAATCAACATTTCGTCAAAACTTTCGCACTCATTTCTATTCCCTGTAAAAGAATACAACAAAACCATAATGAAATTCACCACCAGCCATCGCCATTTATCAAAAATGTTGGCATAATCTTTGCAAAAAATTGGACGTATAGAATGCCAGAAATTCGATGAAATGGAACTGAATCAACATTTCATCAAAACTTTGGCACTCTTTCTATTCGATGTAAATTAAACTGTGAGCATCGACATACATCATAGATCACAATCAATTGTATCATATTAATTCATCATAGCACAACAACCCGTGAGCACTAACATATATAGCACAGGCAGTGAATTGAAACCATTTGAAATCAATGAACATATATAGCAAAAGTAATTAATGAATTATTTTAAGCAAACAACCAAGAGTAGCCGTGAGTAGACAGTCGAGGAACTGTGTTGGTGCGGGCGGAGGCGCGCATGCACTGGCGGATGGGTATGTGGAGATGGCCGACGCGGTCATCCGTTCGTGCGGGCGGAGGCGCACCGGCAGAGGGACTCGGTGGAGAGAGGGCCGGCCGATGGTGCGCGGGTGGTGGTGGAGGGGGAAGAGGGATGCAGGTCGTGGTAGAGTGGCGGAGCGTGCGGGGGCGCGGCGGCGGCGCGCGTTGCCGGTGGTTGCGGGGGCTGGCATAGCGTGGTGGCATTCGGGGGAGGGGGGGGGGGGGTTGTGGGGAGCTATGTGCCGTGAATTGGGCAGCCATGGGTAGCTTTGCTGGCTGACCGTGCAGACGTAATTTTCGTCCAGTCCGGAGGTGAAATTTTGAAATTTTGTTGCAGTGGCAGGTGCTGACAAGTGACTGCCACAAGTTCTTTAACCTAGCACTGGCAAGCGGCAAGCCCACCCGCCACAGCTATATGTTCAGCAAAACCTGGACATCTAACTGTGGTCCCGCCACCCGCCACTGCTTTGTCACCTAACTGTGGCAGGCACCTCGTAGTAACCATCACTGCCTAGTTACGCAGGCAAGACCCACCCGGGAGGTTATTGCTGTGGCGAGCGACCAGCTCCGCCCACCACAGTTACGCCCATAGCTGTGGCGGGCAAGTTTTACTATCCGCCAGCTTATTTTTGAAAACAGTTGTGGCGGGTGACCTGCCTCGCCCGCCACTAATTTGGGTTCACCTATAAGCCCTTTCCTATTAGTGTCCCTGGTGGATGAAAATAAAGGCGCACGTATCAACTTCCCAAGGTAAATTGAGCATCAAAAGATGTAATTGGTTATGGACATTGTCGATCCACCTACCAGTTATCTCTGTTTATGCATGTCTAGCTAGTCCGGACCCCTCATTGATTTGTAAGGCCTGCTGATTATTACCTTATGTAGCATCTTATTTTCAAATAGTCTGCAAGAGTGTCAGATGGTCACAGTGTCTGTGTGTGACCCTTTCTTGTTTCAAAGGGTCTATGTGTGACCTTATTATGTCATGCCTCCATCTAACATACACCTTACTGTTACATGGAGCAATAACAGGCCTGAGAAGAATCTAGTTGCTACAACTCCCTCGAGGTGCTGCAACCAAACTACAATTGTTAGGTGAACTTTGATGATGTCATAATGCCTAGGCCAAACACTTCATGCCTTTAGAAGGCTGGTTACATTTCATAACACAATGGACACTCAAAACTGAAGAGGAAGAATGCATGGGAATCTCCTTGGTTGCTACTACTTGCTAGGAATAATGATCACATATGAGAACTATGCCGGATAAATGGCGGGATCTACTATAATGGCATATGATGCACCCGGAATTTTTGCTAGATATGTATTATAAATACTAGTACATGGGTTATATTGTCTAGAGCATCTTCATTGTTGATATATGCTTCCATCATCTGTAACTGGCTCCTCAAAAGGGGTTAGAGGAGTAGAATTTTGGTTTTCAGGCCTAGTTCGGACCAAACCAATCCCTTTATCCTGTTTACAGGAGTAAAATGTTTACTCCTCGAGTCGGTGGCGCATTATATTTACCCAACCGGCGCCACTTCTTGGGTAAGAATTACTCCTTCTCGGCGGCCACCCCCCTTGTCAACCGCATCCACTACGTTGCCACCGTCCTCGCCTCCGCCAACCGCTACACACCACCGTAGCAACTCTGTAGCACTCGCTGCTCCTCCTCCCACTTCGATTCAGACACTGGTCTTACCCATGCCGCCAAATCAACGCATATATGACCATCGTTGGATTCGACGAACTTACACCTCTGCGCCATCATATTCCATCAGGATTTATCGGAATCCAAACTGTGCAGCCACTCAGACCACACCGCATGTCTGACGTTATGTATTCCTGCTCTCGCTGTCCGACTACCGGCTTATCCTCATTGTTCGGTCGCCCTAGACTACTAGCTTGTCAGCGTGCCTTGATACATGTACAATGTATCTATAATTTTTTATTGTTCAATGCTATTATAATATCAATCTTGGATGTTTATTATGCAATTATATATCATTTTTTTGTACTAACCTATTAACCTATTGCCCAGCGCCAGTTGTTGTTTTTGCTTATTTTTGGATTTTTAGAAAATCAGTACCAAACAGAGTCCAAACGCTAAACTTTTTTGATGATTTTTCCTGGACCAGAAGGGACCCTGGAAGCTTCAGGAGAAGAGATGAAGTGCCATGAGGCAACGAAATGCCTGCCAGTTGCGCCCGGGGGGAGGGGGCGGCAGGCTTGTGGGCCGCTCGCGGCACTTCCTAACCTAATTCCAGCTCTATAAATTCCCAAATATTCCCAATACATCAGAGAGCCACCCCAAATACTTTTTCCGCCGCCGCCAGTTTTGGTTCTTCAGAGATTCCATCTGGAGACCTTTTTCGATACTCTGTTGGAGGGGGAATAGATCATGGAGCGCCTCTACATGAACCTTGCTACCCCTCTGATGATGTGTGAGTAGTTTACCATGAACCTACGGGTCCATAGCTAGTAGATAGATGGCTTCTTCTCTCTTTTTTATCTTCAATACAATGTTCTCCTCGATATTCTTGGAGATCCACTCGATGTAATCCTTTTTTTCGGGTGTGTTTGTTGGGATCCGATGAATTGTGCATTTATGATCAGATTATCCATGAATATTATTTGAGTCTTCTCTGGACTCTTTATTTTTATAGCTTTGTATTTCTCTATGATCTATCTGTTTGGTTTGGCCAACTAGATTGATTTATCTTGCAATGGGAGAGGTGCTTTGTGATGGGTTCGATCTTGCGTTGCTCAATCTCAGTGACACAAAGGGACATGAGACGTACTTGTATTGTTGCCATTATGTATAAAAATGGGGTTTATTCATATTAGTTGGGTTTACTTTGTCTACATCATGTCATCTTGCTTAAGGCGTTACTCCATTCTTTATGAACTTAATACTCTAGATGCATGCTAGATAGCGGTTGATGTGTGGGGTAATAGTAGTAGATGCAGGCAGGAGTCGGTCTACTTGTCTCGGACGTGATGCCGATGTACATGATCATTTCCTTGGATATCGTCATAACTATGCCCTTTTCTATCAATTGTCCAATAGTAATTTGTTTACCCACTATATGCTATGTTCAAGAGAGAAGCCTCTAGTGAAAACTATGGCCCCCGGGTGTATTTTAATCATATATTAAAATCCAAAAATACCTTACTGCAATTTATTTACTTTACTTTTTTTTTGTTGATCTCTCTATCATTATGAGATTTGATATTTGCAATTAACCGCCAAGGGATTGACAACCCCTTGTTTGCATTGGGTGCAAGTATTTATTATTTTGTGTGTAGGTGTTGTTCAGGAGGTGTCGCGTGGTTCTCCTACCGGATTGATAATGTTGGTTCTTAACTGAGGGAAATACTTATGCCCACTATACTGCATCATCCTCTCCTCTTCGGGGAAATCCCAATGCAGCTCACAAATAGCAGGAAGAATTTCTGGCGCCGTTGCCGGAGAGACATCACCAACACCTATCGAGTACCATCGCACAAACTTTCATCTCCTTGCATTTACTTTTATTTACCATTTGCCTCTCGTTTTCATCTCCCCCACTTCTAAAATGTTTTCAGAAAAACACAAAAATATTTTTCGTTTGTCTTTTTGCTTGTTTGCTTGATTAGTCGCGATGTCTCAGGAAAATACCAAGTTGTGTTACTTTTTCAATACTAATAATAATGATTTTATTATTACTCCGATTTCTCCCCCCGCCACTAGCGCGGACGAGTGTGATATTAATGCCGCTTTGCTAAATCTTGTAATGAAAGAAAAAATTTCTGGTAATCCTAATGAAGATGTGATACGTCTCCAACGTATCTATAATTTTTTATTGTTCCATGTTATTATATTATCAATCTTGGATGTTTTATATGCATTATTATGCTATTTTATATCATATTTTAGGACTAACCTATTAACCTAGTGCCAAGTGCCGGTTGCTGTTTTTTCCTTGTTTTTGTCTTTATAGAAAATCAATACCAAATGGAGTTCAAACAGAACGAAATTTCTAGATGATTTTTCTTGGACCACAAGACACCCTGGAAGCTTCGGGAGGAAGCCAGGGGAGCCACGAGTTGGCGACAAGCTCGTAGGGCGCGCCCTAGGGGGCTCCCCACAGGCTTGTGGGCCCCTCGTGGCACCTCTGTTTCGTCAAAGTCAGTATGAATGGTACCAATGCTATCTGTAAGACTACGGATTTTGTTCTTCCTCGCCCTCAACTGCTTTACTTTGTAAAAACTTTGTGTTGCGATCACCTTCCTTGAGCCACGCAATTCTAGATCTTTGCAGCGAAAGCAGCTCTTCTTGGTATATAGGATCGTTCATTTTGTCCGTAATATTTCTTGTTTCTTGTCTGTCCGCATTCATCCTCATGAATTCCTCTAGCTGCGATCGGGATTTGGCCAGCTCCCTGGCTATATTCTCAAACTTTTTATTACTCCACGCCCCAAGGGCCACTTGTAGCTTCTCAAGGTCATCAACAACACCAACTGATTCCCACGCCTCCTTAATCACAGCAGGCAGAGCATTATCTCATTTCCAAAACACCTTGTAGCGTCTGGACTTTAGCCTCATATGTCCCTGTCTAGCCTCCCCTTTAAGTACCAAAGCTATCTGGTCAGAACAAGGGGAAACCACATGTGTCACAGATGAAAACGGGTACAAATTTCTCCGCGTGTTAGTCGTTGTTGCCCTATCCAGCCGTACCTGAACATTGTTTGTGCCACTGCGCTTGTTATCGTATGTGAACGGAATTCCTGAAAATCCCAAGTCCACTAAACCACAAATTTCCAATGTATCTCCAAAAGCAATCATTTGAGGTTCAGGTCTTGGCGTGGCTGATAAGTGCTCAAAGTCCCATAAGGCTTCATTAAAATCACCGACAACCAACCATGGTAGATCGCACACACTCTTCTATATGTCCACATCGCGTGTCTTGTTCAAAACGTGGCTCACCATATACACAAGTCAGCCTCCACTGCCCAGCATCGGGATTAACTCGCACCAAGGCATCGATGAACCGATCATCCTTATCTAAAATATCAACCACACATGTTTCATGCCAGTACAGCGCTAAACCACCACTCAAGCCGTTGCTATCCACTCCTTCAAAACCCTTTAGTCCGAGTCTACCACGGATTCTCTTCATCTTATCTGCTTTTTGTCTGGTCTCACATATAAACACAAAAGTGGCAGAATGCGACTGAGAGATCGTCGCGATTTCACGAACTGTACGGGTATTCCCCCTCCTGATAGTTTCAACTTATGAGATTCATTGGGCTTGGCGGCCCATCCCGGAGGCCTCCTCTGTTGTCATGATTGTATCCACTTCGTCCACTTCCCTGTCTTCTTCTCTTAACAATAAGAACCTTGCATGGTGTATTAGTAGCCAGGATTTCCATTCCACAATCAGCGTTCGCCCTCCCATTGTCAAGAATCAGTACTGTATTTGAGACTTTGCGGGCCAAGTTCGGATTTCCCCTCTGATATTTCCCTCTGATATCAAAAGCTCTAAGCAAGTATGAAATATGCCCTTACTAAATCGGAAAATATATGATTGATTTTACTTGTCGTAACTAAACATTTGATTGCCTATGTCTATGATGTAAGGATATCTCATAATGCTCCATGTATATCCAGGTTTGGCTAAATTCATTACTGTAATCATCCAAAATATCCTTCAAATGCCCTGATAAATTCACCCTCATAGATCAAATATATCCTAACTAAATCCTAGATAACTCTAAACTCCATTCAAAAATATCTACTAACTAAATCCAAAATAACTCCAAAGTCAATCCAAAATATGTCCTAACTAAATCCAAAATAACTTCAAACTCGATCCAAAATATCTCCTAAGTAAATCCATAATATGTCATTAGTAAATCCAAACTACACTTTCTTTGAGTCCAAATCTGCTGCAACTTTCTTATGCCACATAACCATAACTAAGTCCAAAATATGTCCAAACTAAATCCGAGTTACACTTCCTTTCAATCGAAATCTAGTCACAACTTCCTCAAACCCTAAACCCTAAACCTCATATCACATATCCTAAACCCTAATCAAATCCGACCTTATCAATACTATGCTGAAGGGACCAGACAACATTAGAGACGGCTAGGCACTTAAATCTGAGAGTTCGATGTGAGGATCCGGCGTGATAAAATTGATGCGCGGCGAATAGGATGATCTATCCTCGCACAGGGCGAGGGGGCATCAAATTGGGGAAGGAGGGGATTAGGCGTCTCCTCGGAAGATCCGGTGCCGGATAACTCGAGGGGGATCGTGAGATAGGGAGGGGGAGGAGTATGTGGAGGAGGAGGAAGAGTGCCACGGTGAGTGCGCGCGGCGATGATCGGCGGCGATCGAGGGCGATGATGTGTTCGCCCGATACTAGGGCTGGAGAGGAGATGATGACGTGTTGTTATAATTAAGTTAATTGGAAATTTTAGGACGGGAGTACCCCTGGACTTAATTGGGCTAGTTAAAATTAATTAATTTTTTAGGTTGAAAATACCCTTGGGATTTAATAAGGCACAGTTAGTCTCATCTATTAGATCGCCCATATAATAAACGTGCTCTGGTGTATTGCAATGCACCGTAAAATTTCCCTTGGCTAGTTAACATGTACATTTTTTAAGTGATAAAACATATCCGTGTGAGGACTTTCCGTGATTCCAATACTAAGCACCAAATCAACATACATGTAGGTGCAGTGAAACACTTCTTCTTCGGTACAAACCCCTAGAAACATCAACGGCTGAGATCACCCGATACCCCTTCATAAAAAAGGGCAAGATGGTCACACCCAGCCCGCGAAAAAAATCTGTCCCCGCGATGTAGGCGCTGTGTATCTGCGGCGTCACACCAAGCCTGCGGAAAAAAAACTATCGCCGAGTATGTACGGACGTTGCGACGTAGGCGCGGCGTATCTGCGGCGAGTACGTATGGACGTACGCATGAACGCACGTCGCGCGGTATGTGGCGTTGCGTCGGTAACCGATGGCACCACCATCAATTACGCCGCTTTAGCGTCGTGAAAGCGTGTCGCGCGGTAATCGCCATTAATGCCGTCCACCCACCCCCGTCGCCCGGTGGCTGCCCGGTCGCGCCGACGCGTGCCGTTGGTTGCCGAGACGCGCCGCCCGATGAAGCCGCTCGCGGCGGCCGCCGCCCTCGATTAATGCCGTCCACCTACCCCCGTCGCCCGGTGGCTGACCGGTCGCGTGATGTGTGCCGTCAGTTTCCGAGGCACAGGCGCATCGCCAGATGCCGCCGCTCGTCATTTCGTCGGCTCAGCTGTCGTCCCCCCCGCTAGTTATAACAAGGCCGTCTCCCCATCGACGCACACATCCCTCCTCCCCCGATGCCTCCTCTCTTCCCTAACGCCCCCTCCCTCTCGCCCGCCGGCGATGGCCTTCTACTGCGGCAGCAGCAGCGCTCCGGTGGTGGCGGTGACGACGGCCCGATCGCGTGGCCGTCGAGTCTGAGCACGCCGGTGACGGAGGAGATGTTCCTCTTCGGGCTCCTCGTGCCGCCGGGTTGACATCTTCCGCACGACTGGAAGATCGACAAAGACGTCTACCCGACGCGCGGGCCCGGCGCCACTACGAAGATGAAGCGGACGCACCCCAGCGGCCGGTACAACATCATCCGCCGCCACCAGTTCTGGGACGGCAAAGAGTACGCCGCCGTCATCGGCGTGTTCGGGCTGGGGGCGTCATGCCCGACCTCACCGGGGACCATAGCCGCCTTCTTGACACGGCACGCCCCGCCCCGCTGCAGCCCCCCCCCTCGAAATGTGCGCGGTCGTCTGGCTCCTCCACCACCTGCGCTGGCGCCCGCTAATCCCCCTCCCCACCGGCGGTTGATCTGCCACCGCAGCAAGTTGTTCTCCGGGAGGACGGCGATCACGACGGCACACCAGACCTCCACTGTTGGAAATATGCCCTAGAGGCAATAATAAAATGGTTATTATTATATTTCCTTGTTCATGATAATTGTCTATTGTTCATGCTATAATTGTATTAACTGAAAACCGTAATACATGTGTGAATACATAGACCACACCATCTCCCTAGTAAGCCTCTAGTTGACTAGCTCGTTGATCAATAGATGGTTATGGTTTCCTGACCATGGACATTGGATGTCATTGATAACGGGATCACATCATTAGGAGAATGATGTGATGGACAAGACCCAATCCTAAGCATAGCACAAGATCGTATAGTTCGTTTGCTAAGAGCTTTTCTAATGTCAAGTATCGTTTCCTTAGACCATGAGATTGTGCAACTCCCGGATACTGTAGGAATGCTTTGGGTGTACCAAACGTCACAACGTAACTGGGTGGCTATAAAGGTGCACTACAGGTATCTCCGAAAGTGTCTGTTGGGTTGGCACGAATCGAGACTGGGATTTGTCACTCCGTATGACGGAGAGGTATCTCTGGGCCCACTCGGTAATGCATCATCATAATGAGCTCAATGTGACTAATGAGTTAGCCACGGGATCATGCATTACGGAACGAGTAAAGAGACTTGCCGGTAACGAGATTGAACGAGGTATTGGGATACCGACGATCGAATCTCGGGCAAGTAACATACCGATGGACAAAGGCAATTGTGTATACGGGATTGATTGAATCCCCGACATCGTGGTTCATCCGATGAGATCATCGTGGAACATGTGGGAGCCAATATGGGTATCCAGATCCCGCTATTGGTTATTGGCCGGAGAGGTGTCTCGGTCATGTCTGCATGGTTCCCGAACCCGTAGAGTCTACACACTTAAGGTTCGGTGACGCTAGAGTTGTTATGGGAAATAGTATGTGGTTACCGAAGGTTGTTCGAAGTCCCGGATGAGATCCCGGACATGACGAGGAGCTCCGGAGGTGAAGATCGGTATATTGGACGAAGGGTATTGGAGTCCGGAATTGTTCCGGGGGTACCAGGCTATGGCCAGCATGTCCGAAAGGGGTTTCGGAGGCCCCGGCAAGCGTTGGGGGGCCTTATGGGCCAAGGGGAAGGGGCAAACCAGCCCACTAAGGGGCTGTGCGCCCCTCCCAACCCCTCTCACGTAACCAGGAGAGGTGGGGGCGCCGCCCCGAGGGCAGCCTCCCCTCCCGGCTTGGGGGGCAAGTTTCCTAGGGGGTGGGGGCGCCCAAAACCATCTAGGGTTTCCCCTGGCCGCCGCTCCTCCTCTAGATCTATCTAGAGGGGCCGGCCCCCTCTCCCCTTGCCCCTATATATAGTGAGGGGGTGGGAGGGCAGCCACACCCTTGTTGGAAATATGCCCTAGAGGCAATAATAAATTGGTTGTTATTATATTTCCTTGTTCATGATAATCGTTTATTATCCATGCTAGAATTGTATTGATAGGAAACTCAGATACATGTGTGGATACATAGACAACACCATGTCCCTAGTAAGCCTCTAGTTGACTAGCTCGTTGATCAATAGATGGTTACAGTTTCCTGACCATGGACATTGGATGTCGTTGATAACGGGATCACATCATTAGGAGAATGATGTGATGGACAAGACCCAATCCTAAGCCTAGCACAAGATCGTGTAGTTCGTTTGCTCAGAGCTTTTCTAATGTCAAGTATCATTTCCTTAGACCATGAGATTGTGCAACTCCCGGATACCGTAGGAATGCTTTGGGTGTACCAAACGTCACAACGTAACTGGGTGGCTATAAAGGTGCACTACAGGTATCTCCGAAAGTGTCTGTTGGGTTGGCACGAATCGAGACTGGGATTTGTCACTCCGTGTAAACGGAGAGGTATCTCTGGGCCCACTCGGTAGGACATCATCATAATGTGCACAATGTGACCAAGGAGTTGATCACGGGATGATGTGAGTTACGGAACGAGTAAAGAGACTTGCCGGTAACGAGATTGAACAAGGTATCGGGATACCGACGATCGAATCTCGGGCAAGTAACATACCGATAGACAAAGGGAATTGTATACGGGATTGATTGAATCCTCGATATCGTGGTTCATCCGATGAGATCATCGAGGAGCATGTGGGAGCCAACATGGGTATCCAGATCCCGCTGTTGGTTATTGACCGGAGAGTCGTCTCGGTCATGTCTGCCTGTCTCCCGAACCCGTAGGGTCTACACACTTAAGGTTCGGTGACGCTAGGGTTGTAGAGATATTAGTATGCGGTAACCCGAAAGTTGTTCGGAGTCCCGGATGAGATCCCGGATGTCACGAGGAGTTCCGGAATGGTCCGTAGGTAAAGATTTATATATGGTAAGTCTTATTTTGGTCGCCGGAAAAGTTTCGCACTTTATCAGTATTGTACCGGGAGTGCCGAAAGGGGTCCGGGGGTCCACCAAGGGGTCCACCAGCCGGGGGGGGCACATGGGCTGTGGGGGGTGCGCCTTGGCCTATATGGTCAAGGGCACCAGCCCCAAGAGGCCCATGCGCCAAGAGATAAGGAAAAGGGAGATCCTAAAAGGGGAAGGCACCTCCGAGGTGCCTTGGGGGGGAAAGGACTCCTCCCTGGCCGCACCCTTCCTTGGAGGAAGGGCCAAGGCTGCGCCCCCCCCCCCTCTCCCTTGGCCCTATATATAGTGGGGGGAAGGGAGGGCAGCAATACACAAGCCCTGGCGCCTCCCTCTTCCCTCCCGGTGACACCTCTTCCTCCCCGCTTGCGCTTGGCGAAGCCCTGCCCGGGATCCCGCTACTTCCACCACCACGCCGTCGTGCTGCTGGATCTCCATCAACCTCTCCTCCCCCCTTGCTGGATCAAGAAGGAGGAGACGTCACTGCTCCATACGTGTGTTGAACGGGGAGGTGCCGTCCGTTCGGCGCTAGGATCATCGGTGATTTGGATCACGACGAGTACGACTCCATCAACCCCGTTCTCTTGAACGCTTTCGCTCGCGATCTATAAGGGTATGTAGATGCACTCTCCTTCCCCTCGTTGCTAGATTACTCCATAGATTGATCTTGGTGATGCATAGAAAATTTTGAATTTCTGCTACGTTCCCCAACAGTGGCATCATGAGCTAGGTCTATTCGTAGTTTCTATGCACGAGTAGAACACAAAGTAGTTGTGGGCGTAGATGCTGCCAATTCTTCTTGCCGCTACTAGTCTTATCTTGTTTCGGCGGCATTGTGGGATGAAGCGGCCCGGACCGACCTTACACGTACGCTTACGTGAGACAGGTTCCACCGACTGACATGCACTAGTTACATAAGGTGGCTAGCGGGTGTCTGTCTCTCCCACTTTAGTCGGAACGGATTCGATGAAAAGGGTCCTTATGAAGGGTAAATAGAAATTGGCATATCACGTTGTGGTCTTACGTAGGTAAGAAACGTTCTTGCTAGAAACCTATACAAGCCATGTAAAAACTTGCAACAACAATTAGAGGACGTCTAACTTGTTTTTGCAGCATGTGCTATGTGATGTGATATGGCCAGAAGATGTGATGAATGATATATGTGATGTATGAGATTGATCATATTCTTGTAATAGGAATCACGACTTGCATGTCGATGAGTAAGACAACCGTCAGGAGCCATAGGAGTTGTCTTAATTTATTGTATGACCTGCGTGTCATTGAATAACGCCATGTAAATTACTTTACTTTATTGCTAAGCGTGTTAGCCATAGAAGTAGAAGTAATCGTTGGCGTGACAACTTCATGAAGACACAATGATGGAGATCATGATGATGGAGATCATGGTGTCATGCCGGTGACAAAGATGATCATGGTGCCCCGAAGATGGAGATCAAAGGAGCAAAATGATATTGGCCATATCATGTCACTATTTGATTGCATGTGATGTTTATCATGTTATGCATCTTATTTGCTTAGAACGACGGTAGTAAGTAAGATGATCCCTCACTAAAATTTCAAGAGACGTGTTCCCCCTAACTGTGCACCGTTGCGAAGGTTCGTTGTTTCGAAGCACCACGTGATGATTGGGTGTGATAGATTCTAACGTTCGAATACAACGGGTGTTGATGAGCCTAGCATGTACAGACATGGCCTCGGAACACATGCGAAACACTTAGGTTGACTTGACGAGCCTAGCATGTACAGACATGGCCTCGGAACACAAGAGACCGAAAGGTCGAACATGAGTCGTATAGTAGATACGATCAACATGGAGATGTTCACCGATGATGACTAGTCCGTCTCACGTGATGATCGGACACGGCCTAGTTTGACTCGGATCATGTATCACTTAGATGACTAGAGGGATGTCTATCTGAGTGGGAGTTCAATAATCAGATGAACTTCATTATCATGAACATAGTCAAAAGGTCTTTGCAAATTATGTCATACGCTTTAGTTCTACTGTTTAAGATACGTTCCTAGAGAAAATTTAGTTGAAAGTTGGTAGTAGCAATTATGCGGACTGGGTCCGTAAACTGAGGATTGTCCTCATTGACTGCAATGAAGGCTTATGTCCTTAATGCACCGCTCGGTGTGCTGAACCTCAGCGTCGTCTGTAGATGTTGCGAAACATCTGACACACACGTTTTGATGACTACGTGATAGTTCAGTGCGTATTGCTAACGGTTTAGAATTGTGGCACCAAAGACGTTTTTTGAAACGTCGCAGAACATATGAGATGTTCTGAAGACTGAAATTGGGATTTCAGACTAGTGCCCACGTCAAGAGGTATGAGACCTCTGACAAGTTTCTTAAGCCTGCAGACTAAGGGAGAAAGGCTCAATCGTTGAGCATGTGCTTAGATTGTCTGAGTACTACAATCACTTGAATCGAGTGGGAGTTGATCTTCCAGATGAGATAGTGATGGTTCTCCGTAGTCACTGCCACCAAGCTAGTAGAGCTTCGTGATGAACTATAATATATCAGGGATAGTTATGATGATCCTTGAGCCATTCGCGATGTTTGACACCGCGAAAGTAGAAATCAAGAAGGAGCATCAATTGTTGATGGTTAGTAAAACCACTAGTTTCTAGAAGGGCAAGGGCAAAAGGGATACTTCATCAAACAGCAAGTCGTTTGCTGCTCTAGTGAAGAATCCCAAGGTTGAACCCAAACCCGAGACTAAGTGCTTCTGTAATGAGGGGAACGGTCACTGAAGCGGAACTACCCTAGATACTTGGTAGATTAGAAGGCAGGCAAGGTCGACAGAAGTATATTGGATATACGTTATATGAATGTGTACTTTACTAGTACTCCTAGCAGCACTAGGGTATTAGATACCGGTTCGGTTGCTAAGTGTTAGTAACTCGAAATAAAAGCTGCGGAATAAACGGAGACTAGCTAAAGGTGAGATGACGATATGTGTTGGAAGTGTTTCCAAGCTTGATGTGATCAAGCATCGCATGCTCCCTCTACCATCGAGATTTGGTGTTTGCGTTGAGCATGATTGGATTATGTTTATCGCAATACGGTTATTCATTTAAGGAGAATAATGGTTACTCTGTTTATTTGAATAATACCTTCAATGGTCTTGCACCTAAAATGAATCTCGATCGTAGTGATACACATGTTCGTGCAAAAGATATAAGATAGTAATGATAGTACCACATACTTGTGGCACTGCCACTTGAGTCATATTGGTATAAAACGCATGAAGAAGCTCCATGTAGATGGATCTTTGGACTCACTCGTTTTTGAAAAGATTGAGACATGCGAACCATGTCTATTGGTATATATGCATGAAGAAACTCCATGCAGATGGATCGTTTGGACTCACTTGATTTTGAATCACTTGAGACATGCAAATCATACCACATGGGCAAGATGACTGAAAGGCCTCGTTTTCAGTAAGATGGAACAAGAGAGCAACTTATTGGAAGTAATACATTTTGATGTATGCAGTCCAATGAGTGCTGAGGCATGCAGTGGATATCGTTATGTTCTTACTTCACAGATGATTTGAGTAGATGCTGAGTGTATTTACTTGATGAAACACAAGTCTGAATTATTGAAAGGTTCAAGTAATTTCAGAGTGAAGTTGAAGATCGTCGTGACAAGAGGATAAAATGTCTGTGATATGATCATAGAGATGAGTATCTGAGTTACGAGTTTGGCACACAATTGAGACATTGTGGAAAGTGTTTCACAATTAATACCGCCTGGAACACCATAGTGTGATGGTGTGTCCGAACATCATAACTGCACCCTATTGGATATGGTGCATACCATGATGTCTCTTATCGAATTACCACTATCGTTTATGGGTTAGGCATTAGAGACAACCGCATTCACTTTAAAAGGGGCACCACGCAATTCCGTTGAGACGACACCGTTTAGAGAAACCTAAGTTGTCGTTTCTTAAAAGTTTGGGGCTGCGATGCTTATGTGAAAAAGTTTCAGGCTGATAAGCTCGAACCCAAAGCGGATAAATGCATCTTCATAGAATACCCAAAACAGTTGGGTATACCTCCTATTTCAGATCTGGAAGCAAAAGTAATTGCTTCTAGAAACGAGTCCTTTCTCGAGGAAAAGTTTCTCTCGAAAGAATTGAGTGGGAGGATGGTGGAGACTTGATAAGGTTATTGAACCGTCGCTTCAACTAGTGTGTAGCAGGGCACAGGAAGTTGTTCCTGTGGCACCTACACCAATTGAAGTGGAAGCTTATGATAGTGATCATGAAACTTCGGATCAAGTCACTACCAAACCTCGTAGGACGACGAGGATGCGTGCTACTTCAGAGTAGTACGTGATCCTGTCTTGAAAATCATGTTGTTAGACAACAATGAACCTACAAGCTATGGAGAAGCGATGGTGGGCCCATATTCCGACAAATGATTAGATGCCATGAAATCTGAGATAAATGGATCTTTGAGAAGAAGACGGACGTGGACGGTAATGTTACCGTCTATGAAGCTCGACTTGTGGCAAAGAGTATTTTCACAAGTTCAAGGAGTTGACTACGATGAGATTTTCTCATCCGTAGCGATGCTTAAGTCCGTCGGAATCATGTTAGCATTAGCTGCATTTATGAAATCTGGCAGATGGATGTCAAAAACAAGTTTCCTTACCAGTTTTCGTAAGGAAAGGTTGTATGTGATACAATCAGAAAGGTTTTGTCGATCCTAAGGATGCTAAAAGGTATGCTAGCTCCAGCGATCCTTCCATGGACTAGAGCAAGCATCTCGGAGTCAGAATATACGCTTTGATGGAGTGATCAAAGTTTTGGGTTTATACAAAGTTTGTTAGAAACTTGTATTTACAATAAAGTGAGTGGGAGCGCTACAACATTTCTGATAAGTATATGTGAATGACATATTGTTGATCCGAAATGATGTAAAATTTCTGGAAAGCATAAAGGGTTGTTTGAAAGGAGTTTTTCAAAGGAAGACCTGGATAAAGCTGCTTACATATTGGGCATCAAGATCTATAGAGATAGATCAAGACGCCCGATGATACTTTCAAAGAACGCACACCTTGACATGATTTTGAAAGAGTTCAAAATAGATCAGCAAAGAAGGAGTTCTTGGCTGTGTTACAAGGTGTGAGTATTGAGTAAGACTCAAGACCTGACCACAGCAGAAGAGAGAGAAAGGACGAAGGTCGTCCCCTATGCTTCAGACGTAGGCTCTACAGTATGCTATGCTGTGTACCGCACATGAAGTGTGCCTTGCCATGAGTTGGTCAAGGGGTACAATAGTGATCCGGGAATGGATCACATGACAGCGGTCGAACTTATCCTTAGTATCTAGTGGACTAAGGATTTTCTCGATTATGGAGGTGAAAAGGAGTTCGTCGTAAAGGGTTACGTCGATGCGAACTTTGACACTAATCCGGATGACTCTGAGTAGTAAACCGGATTCGTATAGTAGAGCAATTATTTGAAATGGCTCCAAATAGCGCGTGGTAGCATCCACAAGATGACATAGATATTCGTAAAGCACACACGGATCTGAAAGGTTCAGACCCGTTGACTAATAACCTCTCTCACAAGCATAACATGATCAAACCAGAACTCATTGAGTGTTAATCACATAGTGATGTGAACTAGATTGTTGACTCTAGTAAACTCTTTGGATGTTGGTCACATGGTGATGTGACCTGTGAGTGTTAATCACATGGTGATGTGAACTAGATTATTGACTCTAGTGCAAGTGGGAGACTGTTGGAAATATGCCCTAGAGGCAATAATAAATTGGTTATTATTATATTTCCTTGTTCATGATAATCGTTTATTATCCATGCTAGAATTGTATTGATAGGAAACTCAGATACATGTGTGGATACATAGACAACACCATGTCCCTAGTAAGCCTCTAGTTGACTAGCTCGTTGATCAATAGATGGTTACGGTTTCCTGACCATGGACATTGGATGTCGTTGATAACGGGATCACATCATTAGGAGAATGATGTGATGGACAAGACCCAATCCTAAGCCTAGCACAAGATCGTGTAGTTCGTTTGCTCAGAGCTTTTCTAATGTCAAGTATCATTTCCTTAGACCATGAGATTGTGCAACTCCCGGATACCGTAGGAATGCTTTGGGTGTACCAAACGTCACAACGTAACTGGGTGGCTATAAAGGTGCGCTACAGGTATCTCCGAAAGTGTCTGTTGGGTTGGCACGAATAGAGACTGGGATTTGTCACTCCGTGTAAACGGAGAGGTATCTCTGGGCCCACTCGGTAGGACATCATCATAATGTGCACAATGTGACCAAGGAGTTGATCACGGGATGATGTGAGTTACGTAACGAGTAAAGAGACTTGCCGGTAACGAGATTGAACAAGGTATTGGGATACCGACGATCGAATCTCGGGCAAGTAACATACCGATAGACAAAGGAAATTGTATACGGGATTGATTGAATCCTCGATATCGTGGTTCATCCGATGAGATCATCGAGGAGCATGTGGGAGCCAACATGGGTATCCAGATCCCGCTGTTGGTTATTGACCGGAGAGTCGTCTCGGTCATGTCTGCGTGTCTCCCGAACCCGTAGGGTCTACACACTTAAGGTTCGGTGATGCTAGGGTTGTAGAGATATTAGTATGCGGTAACCTGAAAGTTGTTCGGAGTCCCGGATGAGATCCCGGACATCACGAGGAGTTCCGGAATGGTCCGGAGGTAAAGATTTATATATGGGAAGTCTTATTTTGGTCGCCGGAAAAGTTTCGCACTTTATCAGTATTGTACCGGGAGTGCCGAAAGGGGTCCGGGGGTCCACCAAGGGGTCCACCAGCCCCGGGGGGGCCACATGGGCTGTGGGGGGTGCGCCTTGGCCTATATGGGCCAAGGGCACCAGCCCCAAGAGGCCCATGCGCCAAGAGATAAGGAAAAGGGAGAGTCCTAAAGGGGGAAGGCACCTCCGAGGTGCCTTGGGGGGGAAGTACTCCACCCTGGCCGCACCCTTCCTTGGAGGAAGGGCCAAGGCTGCGCCCCCCTCTCCCTTGGCCCTATATATAGTGGGGGGAAGGGAGGGCAGCAATACACAAGCCCTGGCGCCTCCCTCTCCCTCCCGTGACACCTCTTCCTCCCCGCTTGCGCTTGGCGAAGCCCTGCCGGGATCCCGCTACTTCCACCACCACGCCGTCGTGCTGCTGGATCTCCATCAACCTCTCCTCCCCCCTTGCTGGATCAAGAAGGAGGAGACGTCGCTGCTCCGTACGTGTGTTGAACGCGGAGGTGCCGTCCATTCAGCGCTAGGATCATCGATGATTTGGATCACGACGAGTACGACTCCATCAACCCCGTTCTCTTGAACGCTTCCGCTCGCGATCTACAAGGGTATGTAGATGCACTCTCCTTCCCCTCGTTGCTAGATTACTCCATAGATTGATCTTGGTGATGCGTAGAAAATTTTGAATTTTTGCTACGTTCCCCAATAACCCTTCCCTTGGCGCAGCCCCTTCCTCCTCATACATCTCCTCCTCCTCCGTATTGCTTGGCGAAGCCCTGCCGGAGAACGACGAGCTCCATTGCCACCACGCCATCGTGCTGCTGGAGTTCTCCCTCAACTTCTCCTCTCCCCTTGCTGGATCAAGAAGGAGGAGACGTCCCCGGGCTGTACGTGTGTTGAACGCGGAGGCGCCGTTCGTTCGGCGCTAGATCGGATCTTCCGCGATTTGAATCGCCGCGAGTACGACTCCATCAACCGCGTTCTTGTAACGCTTCTGGTTAGCGATCTTCAAGGGTATGAAGATGCACTCCCTCTCTCTCGTTGCTAGCATCTCCTAGATTGATCTTGGTGACACGTAGGAAAATTTTGAATTCTTGCTACGTTCCCCAATAGTGGCATCATGAGCTAGGTCTATGCGTAGATTCTATGCACGAGTAGAACAGAAAGTAGTTGTGGGCGATGATTTGTTCAATTTGCTTACCGTTACTAGTCTTATCTTGAATCGACGGCATTGTGGGTTGAAGCGGCCCGGACCGACCTTACACGTACTCTTACGTGAGACAGGTTCCACCGACTGACATGCACTTGATGCATCAGGTGGCTAGCGGGTGTCTGTCTCTCCCACTTTAGTTGGATCGGATTCCATGAAAAGGGTCCTTATGAAGGGTAAATAGAAATTGGCATATCACCGTTGTGGCTTTTGCGTAGGTAAGAAATATTCTTGCTAGAAACCCATAGCAGCCACGTAAAACATGCAACAACAATTAGAAGACGTCTAACTTGTTTTTGCAGGGTATGCTATGTGATGTGATATGGCCAAAAGGATGTGATGAATTATATATATGTGATGTATGAGACTGATCATGTTCTTGTAATAGGAATCACGACTTGCATGTCGATGAGTATGACAACCGGCAGGAGCCATAGGAGTTGTCTTAATTTATTGTATGACCTGCGTGTCAATGAAAATGCCATGTAATTACTTTACTTTATTGCTAACTGTTAGCAATAGTAGTAGAAGTAATAGTTGGCGAGAGAACTTCATGAAGACACGATGATGGAGATCATGGTGTCATGCCGGTGACGAAGGTGATCATGCCGCGCCTCGAAGATGGAGATCAAAAGGCGCAAGATGATACTGGTCATATCATGTCACTTTATGATTTGCATGTGATGTTTGTCATGTTTACATCTTATTTGCTTAGAACGACGGTAGCATAAATAAGATGATCCCTCACTAAAATTTCAAGAGATGTGTTCCCCCTAACTGTGCACCGTTGCGAAGGTTCGTTGTTTCGAAGCACCACGTGATGATCGGGTGTGATAGATTCTAACGTTCGCATACAACGGGTGTAAGCCAGATTTACACATGCGAAACACTTAGGTTGACTTGACGAGCCTAGCATGTACAGACATGGCCTCGGAACACAAGAGACCGAAAGGTCGAACATGAGTCGTATAGTAGATACGATCAACATGAAGATGTTCACCGATGATGACTAGTCCGTCTCACGTGATGATCGGACACGGCCTAGTTGACTCGGATCATGTATCACTTAGATGACTAGAGGGATGTCTATCTAAGTGGGAGTTCATTAAATAATCAGATGAACTTAATTATCATGAACATAGTCAAAAGGTCTTTGCAAATTATGTCATAGCTTACGCTTTGGTTCTACTGTTTAAGATATGTTCCTAGAGAAAATTTAGTTGAAAGTTGATAGTAGAAATTATGCGGACTGGGTCCGTAAACTGAGGATTATCCTCATTGCTGCGCAGAAGGCTTATGTCCTTAATGCACCGCTCGGTGTGCTGAACCTCGAGCGTCGTCTGTGGATGTTGCGAACATCTGACATACACGTTTTGATGACTACGTGATAGTTCAGTGCGTAATGCTAACGGTTTAGAATTGAGGCGCCAAAGACGTTTTTGAAACGTCGCAGAACATATGAGATGTTCCAAAGACTGAAATTGGGATTTCAGACTAGTGCCCACGTCAAGAGGTATGAGACCTCTGACAAGTTTCTTAAGCCTGCAAACTAAGGGAGAAAAGCTCAATCGTTGAGCATGTGCTCAGATTGTCTGAGTACTACAATCGCTTGAATCGAGTGGGAGTTAATCTTCCAGATGAGATAGTGATGGTTCTCCATAGTCACTGCCACCAAGCTATTAGAGCTTCGTGATGAACTATAACATATCAGGGATAGACATGATGATCCTTGAGCAACTCGCGATGTTTGACACCGCGAAAGTAGAAATCAAGTAGGAGCATCAATTGTTGATGGTTAGTAAAACCACTAGTTTCAAGAAGGGCAAGGGAAAGAAGGGATACTTCATGAAACGGCAAATCAGTTGCTGCTCTAGTGAAGAAACCCAAGGTTGAACCCAAACCCGAGACTAAGTGCTTCTGTAATGAGGGGAACGGTCACTGAAGCAGAACTACCCTAGATACTTGGTAGATGAGAAGGCAGGCAAGGTCGACAGAAGTATATTGGATATACATTATATTAATGTGTACTTTACTAGTACTCCTAGTAGCACCAGGGTATTAGATACCGGTTCGGTTGCTAAGTGTTGGTAACTCGAAATAAAAGGCTACGGAATAAATGGAGACTAGCTAAAGGTGAGATGACGATATGTGTTGGAAGTGTTTCCAAGGTTGATGTGATCAAACATCGCACGCTCCCTCTACCACCGAGATTGGTGTTAAACCTAAATAATTGTTATTTGGTGTTTGCGTTGAGCATAGACATGATTGGATTATGTTTATCGCAATACGGTTATTCATTTAAGGAGAATAATGGTTACTCTGTTTATTTGAATAATACCTTCAATGGTCTTGCACCTAAAATGAATGGTTTATTGAATCTCGATCGTAGTGATACACATGTTCATGCCAAAAGATATAAGATAGTAATGATAGTACCACATACTTGTGGCACTGCCATTTGAGTCATATTGGTATTAAACGCATGAAGAAGCTCCATGTTGATGGATCTTTGGACTCACTCGTTTTTGAAAAGATTGAGACATGCGAACCATGTCTATTGGTAGATATGCATGAAGAAACTCCATACAGATGGATCGTTTGGACTCACTTGATTTGAATCACTTGAGACATGCAAATCATAACACATGGGCAAGATGACTGAAAGGCCTCGTTTTCAGTAAGATGGAACAAGAAAGCAACTTGTTGGAAGTAATACATTTTGATGTGTGCAGTCCAATGAGTGCTGAGGCACGCAGTGGATATCGTTATGTTCTTACTTCACAGATGATTTGAGTAGATGCTGAGTATATTTACTTGATGAAACACAAGTCTGAATTATTGAAAGGTTCAAGTAATTTCAGAGTGAAGTTGAAGATCGTCGTGACAAGAGGATAAAATGTCTATGATATGATCATAGAGATGAATATCTGAGTTACGAGTTTGGCACACAATTAAGACATTGTGGAAATTGTTTCACAACTAATACCGCCTGGAACACCATAGTGTGATGGTGTGTCCGAACATCATAACTGCACCCTATTGGATATGGTGCATACCATGATGTCTCTTATCGAATTACCACTATCGTTTATGGGTTAGGCATTAGAGACAACCGCATTCACTTTAAATAGGGCACCACGCAATTCCGTTGAGACGACACCGTATGAACTATGGTTTAGAGAAACCTAAGCTGTCGTTTCTTAAAAGTTTGGGGCTGCGACGCTTATGTGAAAAAGTTTCAGGCTGATAAGCTCGAACCCAAAGCGGATAAATGCATCTTCATAGAATACCCAAAACAGTTGGGTATACCTCCTATTTCAGATCTGGAAGCAAAAGTGATTGTTTCTAGAAACGGGTCCTTTCTCGAGGAAAAGTTTCTCTCGAAAGAATTGAGTGGGAGGATGGTGGAGACTTGATGAGGTTATTGAACCGTCACTTCAACTAGTGTGTAGCAGGGCACAGGAAGTTGTTCCTGTGGCACCTACACCAATTGAAGTGGAAGCTTATGATAGTGATCATGAAACTTCGGATCAAGTCACTACCAAACCTCGTAGGACGACAAGGATGCGTACTACTTCAGAGTGGTACGTAATCCTGTCTTGGAAGTCATGTTGCTAGACAACAATGAACCTACGAGCTATGGAGAAGCGATGGTGGGCCCAGATTCCGACGAATGGCTCGAGGCCATAAAATCCGAGAGAGGATCCATGTATAAAAACAAAGTATAGACTTTGGAAGAACTACTTGATGGTCGTAAGGCTGTTGGGTGCAGATGGATTTTAAAAGGAAGACGGACAATGATGGTAAGTGTCACCATTAAGAAAGCTCGACTTGTCGTTAAGATGTTTTCCGACAAGTTCAAGGAGTTGACTGCGATGAGACTTTCTCACTCGTAGCGATGCTAAGAGTCTGTTGGAATTATATTAGCAGTTACTGCATTATTTATGAAATCTTGCAGATAGGATGTCAAAACATTGTTTCCTCGACGATTTTCTTGAGGAAAGGTTGTATGTGATACAACCAGAAGGTTTTGTCAATCTTGAAAGATGCTAACAAGTATGCAAAGCTCCAGCAATCCTTCTAAGGACTGGAGTAAGCATCTCGGAGTTGGAATGTACGCTTTGATGAGATGATCAAAGATTTTGGGTTTATACAAAGTTTATGAGAAACTTGTATTTCCAACGAAGTGAGTGGGAGCACTATAGAATTTTTGATGAGTATATGTTGTTAACATATTGTTGATCAGAAATGATGTAGAATTTCTGGAAAGCATACAGGGTTATTTGAAAAGTGTTTTTCAATGGAAAACCTGGATTAAGCTACTTGAACATTGAGCATCAAGATCTATAAGGATAGATCAAAAACGCTTAATAGTACTTTCAAATGAATACACACCGTGACAAGATTTTGAAGGAGTTCAAAATAGATCAGCAAAGAAAGAGTTCTTGGCTGTGTTACAAGGTGTGAGTATTGAGTAAGACTCAAGACCTGACCACGGCAGAAGAGAGAGAAAGGACGAAGGTCGTCCCCTATGCTTTAGACGTAGGCTCTACAGTATGCTATGCTGTGTACCGCACCTGAAGTGTGCCTTGCCATGAGTTAGTCAAGGGGTACAATAGTGATCCAGGAATGGATCACATGACAGCGGTCGAACTTATCCTTAGTATCTAGTGGACTAAGGAATTTTCTCGATTATGGAGGTGGTAAAAGAGTTCGTCGTAAAGGGTTACGTCGATGCAAACTTTGACACTAATCCGGATGACTCTGAGTAGTGAAACCGGATTCGTATAGTAGAGCAGTTATTTGGAATAGCTCCAAGTAGCGCGTGGTAGCTGCATCTACAAGATGACATAGAGATTTGTAAAGCACACACGGATCTGAAAGGTTCAGACCCGTTGACTAATAACCTCTCTCACAAGCGAGATATGAACAAACCCCATGGGTGTTGGATTCATTACAATCACATAGTGATGTGAACTAGATTATTGACTCTAGTGCAAGTGGGAGACTGTTGGAAATATGCCCTAGAGGCAATAATAAAATGGTTATTATTATATTTCCTTGTTCATGATAATTGTCTATTGTTCATGCTATAATTGTATTAACTGGAAACCGTAATACATGTGTGAATACATAGACCACAACATGTCCCTAGTAAGCCTCTAGTTGACTAGCTCGTTGATCAATAGATGGTTATGGTTTCCTGACCATGGACATTGGATGTCATTGATAACGGGATCACATCATTAGGAGAATGATGTGATGGACAAGACCCAATCCTAAGCATAGCACAAGATCGTGTAGTTCGTTTGCTAAGAGCTTTTCTAATGTCAAGTATCGTTTCCTTAGACCATGAGATTGTGCAACTCCCGGATACTGTAGGAATGCTTTGGGTGTACCAAACGTCACAACGTAACTGGGTGGCTATAAAGGTGCACTACAGGTATCTCCGAAAGTGTCTGTTGGGTTGGCACGAATCGAGACTGGGATTTGTCACTCCGTATGACGGAGAGGTATCTCTGGGCCCACTCGGTAATGCATCATCATAATGAGCTCAATGTGACTAATGAGTTAGCCACGGGATCATGCGTTACGGAACGAGTAAAGAGACTTGCCGGTAACGAGATTGAATGAGGTATTGGGATACCGACGATCGAATCTCGGGCAAGTAACATACCGATGGACAAAGGGAATTGTATACGGGATTGATTGAATCCCCGACATCGTGGTTCATCCGATGAGATCATCGTGGAACATGTGGGAGCCAATATGGGTATCCAGATCCCGCTATTGGTTATTGGCCGGAGAGGTGTCTCGGTCATGTCTGCATGGTTCCCGAACCCGTAGGGTCTACACACTTAAGGTTCGGTGACGCTAGAGTTGTTATGGGAAATAGAATGTGGTTACCGAAGGTTGTTCGGAGTCCCGGATGAGATCCCGGACATGATGAGGAGCTCCGGAATGGTCCAGAGGTGAAGATCGGTATATTGGACGAAGGGTATTGGAGTCCGGAATTGTTCCGGGGGTACCAGGCTATGGCCAGCATGTCCGAAAGGGGTTTCGGAGGCCCCGGCAAGCGTTGGGGGGCCTTATGGGCCAAGGGGAAGGGGCAAACCAGCCCACTAAGGGGCTGTGCGCCCCTCCCAACCCTCTCACGTAACCAGGAGAGGTGGGGGCGCCACCCCTAGGGCAGCCGCCCTCCCGGCTGGGGGGCAAGTTTCCTAGGGGGTGGGGCGCCCAAAACCATCTAGGGTTTCCCTGGCCGCCGGCTCCTCCTCTAGATCCATCTAGAGGGGCTGGCCCCTCTCCCCTTCCCCCTATATAGTGAGGGGGTGGGAGGGCAGCCACACCCTTCCCTTGGCGCAGCCCCTTCCTCCTCATACATCTCCTCCTCCTCCGTAGTGCTTGGCGAAGCCCTGCCGGAGAACCACGAGCTCCATTGCCACCACGTCGTCGTGCTGCTGGAGTTCTCCCTCAACTTCTCCTCTCCCCTTGCTGGATCAAGAAGGAGGAGACGTCCCCGGGCTGTACGTGTGTTGAACGCGGAGGCGTCGTCCCTTCGGCGCTAGATCAGATCTTCCGCGATTTGAATCGCCGCGAGTACGACTCCATCAACCGCGTTCTTGTAACGGTTCCGCTTAGCGATCTTCAAGGGTATGAAGATGCACTCCCTCTCTCTCGTTGCTAGCATCTCCTAGATTGATCTTGGTGACACGTAGGAAAATTTTGAATTATTGCTACGTTCCCCAACATCCACGTCACACTACGGGTGTCGGCGGCCGCTGCTGCGAGGGAGGCCGCCGAGGAAGTGGCAGTGATCCAAGCGGCGGGGGCGATGGCGGCACAGGAGGCAGCGGCGATGGTGGCACAGGAGGTGGCGTAGGTGCCGGAGGCGGAGGCCGAGGTGCCAGCGGCCGCCAACGACGACAACATCGACTGGGATGGCTTAGCCCAGAGCAGAGACGGTGCCGAAGTGATCGACCTCCCGAATAGCGACGACCAGGAGTAATTTATTTTAAAAAATCGTTTTAAGTATGAACAATGTACGAACTCGTTATCACATGAACTATGTATGAACTCGTTTAAATTTTGATGAACTATGTAAAATATCTCTATATTTAATGAAATTTGAATGAGGAAAATGTAAGTTTGTTTGAATGATTTGTATTTTTGTTTTGTCAAAGCTATTGTTGAATTAATACGATAATATCAAGAATGAAAAATATTATAAAATATTAAAAGAACATGTTTGATTAGTAATAAAATGTGGTATGTCTGGGAAGAAATATTTAGCAACGAGAAGAGCATGCGAATGCCACACACCAATACAAGTTTATCGTTTGAAAAAACTTCACAGTTGTGTTTTTGAACATGAAATTCGAGATGGACCCTTTTCTCGTACCCGAACGGGCTCTGTTGGAATATGTCAAAATTTTGATCATCTTCAACTGAAGACAAAAATTTCAAAGAGTTTGGTTACCGAAGGCACGTTGCGTCACGTCCGGACAGTGTTTTAGGGTTTTTCGGTCGGGAAAACCGTAGAAAATGCATACAGTGTCAAAATGCACTGAAAATCGGCGTGCATGCTTCTCATGTGGATACAATGTCATATAAAAATGTGGATCCATTTGAAGGATCTTGAAAAAATTTCCTTCCAGACAGGCCATTTGCTCCTAACTTTTGCCGGCGTGTGTGGGGCCCCACTCCAGTGCCACACGCCAAAATTGAATAAAATCAGACACCCAACGCACGTTGCGTCATGTCCGGGCTGTATTTTAGAGATTTTCGGTGCGGAAAATGGTAGAAAATGCATAAAGTGTAAAAATGAACAGAAAATTGGCATGCATGCTTGTCATGTGGATACAATGTCATATAAACATATTGGGTCCATTTGAAGGATGTCGAAAAAAACGTCCTTCCAGACAGGCCCTTTGGTCCTACCCGAACGGCCTCCGCTGGAGTAGGTCAAATTTTGGTCATCTTCAGAAGAACACCAAATATTCCAGTAGGTGGGCAAGCCAGTCCAAGTGCCCCACGCCAAAAATGAACGAAATTAGACACCGAACGCACGTTGTGTCATGTCCGGGCAATATTTTAGGGTTTTCGGCTCGGAAAATCGTAGAAAATTCATACAGTGTTGAAACACAACAAATTTTGGCATGCATGCTTGCCATGGTCATTCTAGCCCGTGAAAAAAATCTTAGCCCGTTTGACGGATGCAAAGAAGAGACATGCATCCGAGGATCCCTTCCGCCCATACCGAAACCGCTGGCTTGCACATGAAGTATGTGAGCACATTCACAGAATGTACCCAACTTTTTCCATCATGTGTGGGGCCCCACCCCGGTGCCCCACGCCAAAAATGCACGAAATCTGACACCGAACGCACGTTGCATCACGTTCGGGCAGTATTTTATGGTTTTTCAGCCCGGAAAATCATAGAAAATGCATATAATGTCGAAATGCGACAAATTTTGGCATGCGTGCTTACCATGGTCATTCTAGCTCGTGAAAAAATTCTTAGCCCGTTTGATGGATGCGAAGAATAGATATGTATCCGGGGAACCCTTCCACCCATAATGAAACCCTTGGCTTGCACATGAAGTACGTGAGAATATTCACGGAATGTACCCAAGTTTTGCCAGTGTGTTTGGGGCCCCACCCCAGTGCCCCACGCCAAAAATGAATAAAATCTGACACCTAACACACGTTGCGTCACTTCCAGGCAGTATTTTAGGGTATTTCGGCTCGGAAAATCGTAGAAAATGCATACAGTGTCGAAACAGGACAAATTTTGGCATGCGTGCTTGCCATGGTCATTCTAGCCCGTGAAAAAAAATCTTAGCCCATTTGATTGATGCGAAGAAGAGATATGCATCCGAGGATCCCTTCCTCCCATACTGAAACCCCTGGCCTGCACATGAAGTACGTGAGCACGTTCACGGAATGTACCCAACTTTTGCCAGCGCATGTGGGGCCTCACCCCGGTGCCCCAAGCCAAAAAAGAATGAAATCTAAGACCGAATGCACGTTGTGTCACGTCCATGCAGTATTTTAGGGTTTTTCGGCCCGAAATATCGTAGAAAATGCATACAATCTTGAAATGCAACAAATTTTGGCACGCAAGCTTGCCATGGTCATTCTAGCCCGTGAAAAAAAATCTTAGCTCATTTGACAGATGCGAAGAAGAGACATGCATCCGAGGATCCCTTCCGCCCATACCGAAACCCTTGGCTTGCACATGAAGTACGTGAGCGCATTCACGGAATGTACCCAACTTTTGCCAGTACCCGTGGGGCCCCACCCCGGTGCCCCACGCCAAAAATGAGCGAAATCTGACACCGAACGCACGTTGTGTCACGTCCGGGCAGTATTTTAGGGTTTTTTAGGCTAAAAAAATCGTAGAAAATGCATACAGTGTCAAAACGCGACAAATTTTAGCATTCATGCTTTCCATGGTCATTCTAGCCCGCAAAAAAATCTTAGCCCATTGGACGGATGCGAAGAAGAGACATGCATCTGAGGATCCCTTCCGCCCATACCGAAACCAATGGCTTGCACATGAAGTACGTGACTACATTCACGGAATTTACCTAACTTTTGACAACATGTGTGGGGCCGCACGCCGGTGCCACATGCCAAAATTGAACGAAATCTGACAACGAATGCAGGTTGTATCACGTCCGGGCGGTATTTTAGGGTTTTCCGGCCCGGAAAATCGTAGAAAATGCATACAGTGTAAAAATGAACTGGAAATTGGCGTGCATGCTTTTCATGTGGATACAATGTCATATAAAAATATTGGGTCCATTTGAAGGATGTCAAAAATAATGTCCTTCCAGACAGGCCCTTTGGTCACCCGAATGGCTTCCGCTGGAGTAGGTCAAATTTTGGTCATTTTCAAATGCACACCAAATTTTGCCAGCAGATGGGCATGACCATCCCGGTGGCCAAGGCAAAGTTTCAAAGAGTTCGGACACCGAACGCACGTTGTGTCACATGCAGACAGTGTTTTAGGGTTTTTCGGCTGAAAAAACCGTAGGAAATGCATAAAGTGTGGATAATCACTGAACATAGGCGTGCATGCTTCGAATGGTCAGTCAAACGCGCGAATAAAATTGGGCTCGTTCGGTGAAGTGGAAATAAAACATGTGCCCCTCCGGCGGACCAGAACTTGATATATTGTGCAACAAAACTGTGTGCAAGTTAAAAATACAAATAAAAAGACATCAAACATCAATGATCTTTTTGTGTAGAATCTGAAATATCATTAGGAAACTTTTCTAGTTCGGAACCGGCGAAGATTCCTAGTGCCAATCCAGATCGTGCACATAGAGTTCAGTGAAGACCCATGCTTGTCGTAGTTGCGTAATAAATGTATTTAAGGTGGTAAGCGACTTGTTGCCATCGCGAGGTGGGACTAACCTAGGTCGCCCTTCGATCGAGCGACGAGCCTATGAGTTACTCGGTCGGTTTAGTGCGTCGGGTTAGTGGGCCAACCCACGCGGGACGCCATGACGAGCGACGTCCGTCTATTTGTTGGATTGGCCTGTATTGCCCGCACAGCGTCGTGCGAACCCAACGTCGCCACTCTCCTGTAGTGCCCTCGTTGACCGTCGCTCGCGCACCCCCCACGACGCAGCCACCCGCTCGGTCGTGGGCGGCCCACGTTGACTATCGGTCACGGCCCCTCGACGACCCTGCCTCTGTACTCCTGGCCAGGCCGTCTGTCGCCCGCATCCCATCCGCGCCACATATCCCCCAAGATCCGTCGCGGCCTGGCCTAACCAGTAGCCACCATGAATCCCAGGAGAGGTCTTTTCCATCGCGACGAATTTCTGTATTGTTTGTAGTCTATATAGCCTAATCGTACAACTGAACGTGAAAAAAAATTACATGCAGTATGGACATCAACGGTGTGATCCCATGTTCAGTAGAGAAGTGGGTCAGCTTCGTAGAAAGATTTACAAGTTCTCAGTGATTTAGGTTTTACGATACAACATTGCAAGAAATATTGTTTATTCCGCCGATAAAAATGAGAGATTTCTTGCTGCATTTCATGATAAAAGGTTATAATCCGAATAGTAAAAAAATTATGATACAAGAAGCAGCCGAAAGTAAATGTCTTATTTCACTACGTCCCGATGACATGTCCAGTATATTTTGGATTAAAAATGAAGGTCTTGACTTTTTTGTGTTCTTAGTACGGAAGGAAAAGAGGAGTCGAAAATACCAACTCAGTTTGTGAACAAAAAATATGGTAACATTATGATAGACGACTTAATCCAAAAAATTGTGAGGAATAAATCTGTGGACGATGAGTTTCTCCGGATGGCGGTTCTAGTTTTGCTTGGGACTGTTATTGCACCTATGTCCGATGTTTACGTCCCGAAGAAGTACTACGTGTGGGTGCATGATGTGAAGCTCATCAGCAAGTTTAACTGGAACGCGTTCATGTTGTGAACGTGTTTGACGGAGATCGGTAAGGTTATGCAAGACGGCCATGTTAGGAAGTGGCCAGCTGGCAACCTAGCCCTAATATAGGTACCTTTCATATGATTAACTGTGCTATTTAACGGTATGTACTACTCGTCCATTCATGATACTTACGTAAATTGTGTCATTTGTATGCAGTACTTATACTGGGAGAAGGTGAAGCCGACCACCGGACCCAAATATGACCCTTTATCGCTGTTGAGCCCCCTGATGAAAAACTGGACAGAATCGTGTGCAGAGAGAAGAGACAAGTAGGACGATGACAATGGTCGGGGTCATGGGATGATACTACTTTTTTTGTTCATATGTAATTGCATCGTGCATTCATTGACTGAAGTACTTATAATTGCATCAAAAAATCATGGTGCAGATCGATGACTGCATTACGAATGACTAGAATGAAAAAAGTTGCGGAACAGCATGCCGATAGTAATAAAAAACCTACTAGCAGAAAGTCATCCGTTACGGGACGGAGGAAAGTGGATACTTCATTGCAGTTTCCCGAGAACCTCAAGCCTTTTATGGACCGGATTGTGAAAGAACTAAAGGACATTCGCAAGGAAATTGTTCGTCTTCCTGAGTTATGCCCACAGGTAACATTTTGATTGTTTAGTAATCACGAAGTGTATTATGTTTTTTAACTTACTGCAAATTAATTTTATTATAACTTTGTTATTTTGCAGAGATTGATAAAGAAAATGAATCAAACAGGTGTGCGATACAAACCCGGCAACATGGAAGGGGAGGAGGAAAATTTGTTTGGAGACAACAGTGAAAGCATGTTTGAAAACAAGTTTCCTCAAAAAGAATTCACGTATGATGACATGCACACACCTGATGGCCGAAAGGGTGGTGAGAACTCTGATTTCAATTCCCTAGGAGGCAAACCATACAATTGCACTTCCCCTTATTTAAGTAGCTATAGGGGTGACAAGGATGATCTTATACATTTACCGGAAGAGTCGGAAAAAAAATGAGGCATCGTCTTTAAGGACAGATGAAATATTATCATCGACGAGAATTCCAGTGAAAGCAAACGAGCAAGAAGTGTCACAGGGGATGTTAGACGATTGTAGCGCTATCGAAGAGAAGAAGGAGGAGACTGTCAGGAAGCGAAGGATGACTATGTCAAAATACTAGAAATCTCACAGAGCAAACCGAAAAAACGTGCGAGACGTAGCACCAAAACGACTAAGTTAACTACGTTATACATATGACCCTGACTTATGTTTCTTTACAATGTGCCCCTTAGTTATGTGAGTTGGTTTGCAGAACTATTTAATGGAAAAAGCACTGAGAATGATAATAGTGTGAAGGATTTGGTCCGTGCCGCCATGCAGTACGTCCGAGCACACGAGAAGTCACCAAAACATAATAACCATGAAATTTTCAACAGTGGTTCATTTATTTCAGGTTATCGACGCTTATGTGTCGTACATTTTGGATAGTGATATGGCCGATCGTTATCTAGTGCCAACACATAGGGCTCACTGGCTTCTACACACTCGCCCGACTCTAGTCAGACCACCGAAGTCGGGCGACAACAATGACTACGAGTCACGTGGTGAATGAACCTTTGAACAAATGCATGACCGAATATTTTGTGAAACCAAAGGTAAGTTTTGTAAGCTACAAAATGCTTTACGTGACTAACATATGCATCAACCAAGGTTGCTCAACATGCTCGAATTATCATGCAGGCTTATTTCCCTCTTAACAAGAATAACAACCACTGGATTACGGTAGTCTTGCACACATGTAAGGAAGAGTTTCAGGTTCTTGCCTCGTTGATGGGAGAACAAATTTCTAAATCTACTACGGAACTCATTGAGGATTTTGTAAGTTTCATAAACATGTAGGTTTTGCTGAGACTATCATTTGTTTACCTTTTCGATTGAATGTTTGTCCGTCGTTCAAATACTTTTGCAGAGAGAACCACTTTCAGGTGATATCCAATATGCAAATGCTAGTTTAATTATTTCGTTCCCCGACGTCTCTGCATGGCCTATTGTTCCGTACAATATGCCCCAACAAGAAGATGGGTGAGTACCTACTTGCATGTACTGTCAAAACATTGTATACTTGCGTGTTGTCCGAAAAACATGGTCTTGAAAATGCACTTTCATTTATGAAAAACAGGAATTCATGTGGCCTTTTCCTCCTTCGATGCTTTCAATACTGGGACGGTGACAAGTTCAGAGGGGTTTGTTCACAGGTCGGTAAATTTTATTTTGCGAAAATCATCTTTGTTAATATATCCACTTGTTCATATTACAAGCGTGTGTATTTATTTGAGGAATCCATCGATGATTCGAGAGAATGAATGGTATCTTCAATTATTTTCTCATCGAAGAATAAGCTAACAGATGTGATGAACAAAGTTATTCGTCTTAAGGACAAGAAGAAGAAATAACTATCGCACGTAGCAGTGCTAGGCGTGCTTTCATTTTAGTTAAATATTTTCCAACGTGTGCTTCAAGATTGTCTACACACTTTTTATTTACCATTTACGTACGGATTTAAAATACTTCGCATCGGACGTTTGTATGATTAAAATGCATACGGTACTTATTTTCAATATCATATGGACAGTGAAATATTTGTTCTAAAAATTCTATATGCTTTATTTTCTGGGACCAAAATTTACAAAAATTGCCCGAGCTTACCAGCAGTCCAGCCGATCAGTCGCCCAAAATAAATAAATAACATATTACGGCCGGCCCGGCACGCGTCGCCCCGACCCTCTTGCCGGCCGGGCAGTCGAGCCCACCGGTCCACCCGAATAAAACAAAACTAGTGGGCTGGCCCGGGCAGGCCGCCTCGACCGCCAACTCGCGGTGCACGACGCCTACCGGTTTGTTTAGTACCACCTCGCCGAGCGAGGGCGGCGTCGACCGGTTTATATACTAGGATCCCCGACTGCTTTGAACTCCGATTAAAATTCGCGCCGCACGCTCACTTGACCACCCTGTGGCCCCGGTTACCGCCGGTCCAGAGACCGGAAAAGCCGTCATGTACTGGCTGGATAGTGGCCGGCGAAGTAAGGCTCAACCGGCGGCCTGGGCGGGCACATTTTTTTACTTATAACAACAGATAATAACAATTTATATATGCATAAATAAAAGAAACTATAGTGCCATCAATATTACAATCAAAACACATATTAAACAAGTCTCCAGTACCAATTTGTGACAAGAACCTAAATATAGTTGTAGCAATGTCTGACATCAACAAAAACAAAAAATTCACTGTGACTCCAGTGCCAATTTCTGACAAGAACATAAATAAAGTTGTAGCTATTTCTGACTTCAACAAAAACAAAACAATTCACTGTGAACCGTCCATAAAGTTGATGCCATGTCTGTGCTTTTGTGGTCACGCCATGTTCCTGCATATAAAGACATTAATATATGTGAACCATCCATAAACGGTTAAGTATATAATTGTTTTGAGGAATGAAATAATAAGAAACGAAAACACATACTTAGGATTTTCAGGACAATTATTCCTAAAATGACCTTTTGTCATGAATATACCGCATAAGCGTTCAATTCTCTCGTCGAAAGCTTTTGGTGTACCGTTCTTAGTGATGTCAGGCCCATCTTTACCCTGGGCTTTACTATTCTGCTTGCGTGCACCTTTGGTAGAAACTTTCAATGGATCACCGACCAACACATGATCTCCATTCAGCTGAAATGCATCATGAGTACTAACCCTATTCTGACTCACATAATCATTTTCGTTAGCGTCCTTGTTCTCTATTACATCCTCCAGAGCAGCCTTCAACTTCTCGAATAAGAATGGTTTATTGCATGCGACATGAGATGCTTCTGCAGATAGGATAGTCAACTCACTGTACTTGGTTCTCTGCTCAGTACCTGCCTAACCCCAGGCAAAAATATCACTAGTGCGCTTCACGGGCAGTCCACCCCTAGCATTTTCGCGAATCTTCGTAGTACTAAGCACTTGGGTATGTCACGTAAGCCTAGCCGGGTCAAAACATATAAAATATGTTTGCAAGGGAGACCTTTGCGATTCATACTTTCACAACTGCATTTCACTGTTTCTTTAGAGTTACCAGGTGTATAGTCCACTTTTAGTCTGAGCTCGTTGTTATTTTTCCACGCCACTATGAATCTCTGACTGGTGGCGCCTCTGCATCTCTCAACGATACGAAGCTCCTCTACCTTCTTCATATCCTGCTACAAGATATAAAAGTTTGCCACAGTGAAGTCACGAGCTGCAACATTCTCAATGTGTCTAAACTCATCGAGTACTGCTACTGGGAGTGTCTGTGTGGACCTGCAGTCGTCGTACGACTTGTTTTCACGCAGCCGAACGATACAGTTCCCGTAATGCACAACCATGTCAACAATCGTCATGTCGGAGTCTAGATGCATATGGAGGGATGAGTTCAGACTCCCTCTCCTCTGGTTACTCCTCATACCAAGGAAGAACCCACTGGATAGATATGATGCAACCCAAAGCCTTTTCTTCCTGTACATCCTACGCAACCATGTTTAAGTTTTCTCTGACTGACATTTACTTGTCACTAGAAGAAAAAGGGGCTTTTGTCCCGGTTGGTAAGGCCCTTTAGTCCCGGTTTTTGAACCGGGACTAAAGGGTCGTTACTAATGCCTCTCCCCTTTAGAACCGGTTCTTACACGAACCGGGACTAAAGGCCGCGGCCACGTGGAGCTCCACCTTTAGTCCCGGTTGGTGTTACCAACCGGGACTAAAGGAAATTTTATGATTTTTTTTGAAATTTTTTTATTTTCAAATTTTTGAATTATTTTAACCTCTAATCTCTAATCATCACCCCTCATCACTACTCAATTTATTCTCTAATCTCTAATCACCCCTCATCATTCCAAATCATCTAACTTCCCGAACGGTCACCCATCCTCCCACTCCCCCAGCCTGAGCACGCTTAACTTCCGGGTTCTATTCTCCCTCGTTTCCAAGTCTGCACTTTTTGTTTTCCTGACAATAGTAAGATGTCAATCCTATTAACCCTCAGGAATTTTGCTTGAGCATCAAGTGACACATTTCACTGTTTGAGTTTGAAACTATTGTTTTTAAAAAACAATAATTATTTAGTAACACTGATATTTCTTGAATAATTAGTTTGACCATTGTTTGACCACAGTTTGACCAGATTTGACCAAAATTCAAAATAACTGAAATAATTATTTAGTAACACTAATATTCTAGAATAATTAGTTTGACCATTGTTTGACCACAGTTTGAATTTTTTCGATTTTTCCACTCTAGATCTTAAAAGCCCGTAACTTTTTTTCGTTAGGTTTTTGAGGATTTTGAAAATGTTTAACGGGGTCCCCCAGTTAAAATCGGATGTAACTTTTCGAGTAGATAATTTTTCATATAAAAACTTTTCATCCGAGTTCGTATGCAAAAGTTATGCCCATTTTACAAATTCCAGAGAGATTTTGCAAATAAAGTCGAAATTCATATTTGTTAATTTTCCCAACAACTAGACCACATATCACATGGGAAACTTATTTTATTTTATTTTTTTGATATTTCCATCATTTTCTTTTGTTTTTTCTAAAACTGAAAAGGCGGTCGGGGGGGGGGGGGGTAGAGCTTGAAAATGGGACCTTTAGTACCGGTTCGTGCCATGAACCCGGTACTAATGCCTCAAAGCCCATTAGTACCGGTTGGTGGCACCAACCGGGACTAAAGGTCTAACCTTTAATCCCGGTTGGTGCCACCAACCGGGACTAATGGGCATCGCACCCTTTAGTCCCGGTTCGTGGCACCAACTCGGACTAAAGGGCCCAGGTGAACCGGGACTAATGCCTTAGCCGCACGAACCGGGACGAATGCTCACATTAGTCCCGGTTCGTGACTGAACTGGGACTAGTGTGAATACTGCCCTGTGACCAAAGCCCTGTTTTCTACTAGTGTGTGAACGCTGCCCATCTCTATTTGAACACTTCATGAGTGGCAGCATAGTAAATAAGAGACCTGAACTCCTTAAGGGACTTGTGGTGAAGGCGTTTCTGCATGTTCTTCTCGATATGCCACGAACAAAGTCGATGGCACACGTCCGCAAGGACCTTCCTGATGGCCCTTATCATGGCTGCATCTCCATCAGTAATTACAGACCTGGGCTTCTTCTGACAGTGAGCTCTCAAGAAGGTCTGCAACACCCAAACATACGATCTTTGGTCTCATTGGATACCAAAGCACAACGAAGACAGTGGTGCAACGATGGTTGTTTAGACCAACAAAAGGTATGAATGGCATTTCATACCTATTCATCTTATATATCACTAGTAGAAAAGGGGGCTTTTGTCCCAGTTGGTAAGGGCCTTTAGTCCCGGTTTTTGAACCGGGACTAAAGGGTCGTTACTAATGCCTCCCCCCTTTAGTCCCGGTTCTTACACGAACCGGGACTAAAGGCCGTCCACGTGGACGCAGACTAGAGCTCCACCTTTAGTCCCGGTTGGTGTTACCAACCGGGACTAAAGGAAATTTTATGATTTCTTTTTTGCAAATTTTTTTAATTTTTTTTTATTTTCAAATTTCTGAATTATTTTAACCTCTAATCTCTAATCACCACCCCTCATCACTGCTCAATTTAGCCTCTAATCTCTAATCACCCCTCATCATTCCAAATCATCTAACTTCCCGGACGGTCACCCATCCTCTCACTACTCCAGCCTGAGCACGCTTAACTTCCGGGTTCTATTCTCCCTCGTTTCCAAGTCTGCACATGTTGTTTTCCTGACAATAGTAAGATGTCAATCCTATTAACCCTCAGGAATTTAGCTTGAGCATGAAGTGACACATTTCACTGTTTGAGTTTGAAACTATTGTTTTAAAAAACAATAATTATTTAGTAACACTAATATTTCTGGAATAATTAGTTTGACCATTGTTTGACCACAGTTTGACCACAGTTTGACCAGATTTGACCACAGTTTGACCAGATTTGACCAAAATTCAAAACAACTGAAATAATTATTTAGTAACACTAATATTCTAGAATAATTAGTTTGACCATTGTTTGATCATAGTTTGACCACAATTTGAAATTTTTTGAATTTTTTTGCCTCTCCAGATCTTAAAAGCCCCGTATCTTTTTTTCTGTTATGTTTTTGAGGATTTTGAAAATGTTTAACGAGGTTTCCCCAGTTAAAATCGGATGTAACTTTTTGAGTAGATGGTTTTTCATATAAAAAACTCTTTCATCCGAGTTCGTATGCAAATGTTATGCCCATTTTACAAATTCCAGAGAGATTTTGCAAATAAAGTCGAAATTCATATTTGTTAATTTTCCCAACAACTAGAGCACATATCACATGGGAAACTTATTTTATTTTATTTTTTTGACATTTCCATCATTTTCTTTTGTTTTTTCTAAAACTGAAAAGGCGGTCCAGGGGGGGTAGAGTTTGAAAATGGGACCTTTAGTACCGGTTCGTGCCATGAACCGGTACTAATGCCTCAAAGCCCATTAGTACCGGTTGGTGGCACCAACCGGGACTAAAGGTCTAACCTTTAATCCCGGTTGGTGCCACCAACCGGGACTAATGGGCATCGCACCCTTTAGTCCCGGCACCAACCGGGACTAAAGGGCCCAGGTGAACCGGGACTAATGCCTTAGCCGCACGAACCGGGATAAATGCTCACATTAGTCCCGGTTCATGACTGAACCGGGACTAATGTGAAAACTGCCCTGTGACCAAAGCCCTGTTTTCTACTAGTGTGTGCTGTCGAATACAGTTACATCACCGAAGTCAATGTAATCCCGGCATGACTGAGAATCACACCAGAACAGGTTTTTGAGCCTGCCTTCTGCGCCAACAGTGTGCTCAAAGAAAAAGCCGGGATCCCTCACCTTTCTGGTCATCATGATTCCAATAGCAGTGTCAGCATCACCCTTTGCTAGCAACTTCATTTTTTCTACGTAGCACATGTTATAAAGCTTCCTCCTCTCGAAACCAGCCTTCTCGTATGAGCCATACCTACTGACGAAGTTGTCAAAAATCATATGTTTTCTGATCCCAGCACCTACATAGCTAAGATCTCGAGCTTCTGATATTCCTTTATCTGATTATGACACTGGAGATAGGTAACTTCGTCCGGTCTAGCAAGGATGTGACTATGATCATCGCTGAAACAGCTCACATACCAAATTGAGCACTCTCTATCAAGCTACACTATTAAATGGGCTTCGCAATCGCATCGACTCTCCGGTCTCAGCCTACGCTTCCTTCCTTCCATGGTACAAAACTTGGGATGTCGTTTCCCAGCCCTCGAACACACTAACCTCCTCAAGCGCATAGGTGTGCCAACACCCTTCGCGTATTGCAGTTGGTCCCTCCTAATGCTGAATCCATGTTTTTCGCGAACTCGTTATAGAAATCGTATGCCTCCTCTTCTAACCTGAACTTCATGGTCATCACCTTCCAATGCCTGTCCAGTGACTCCTTCTGGTATTCATCATAACCGAAGTCAAAATTACACTCATCACCAACGGCATCCTCATCGTTCCTGCTTGGGCCACCGTCATGTCCCTGCAAAAGAATTAATATAGAACCTTCCATGTCAGTAAGTTGTTGTATGCGTGAATCTCATATATAAACACTTTTCATAACTTACTTTGCTCGAGCTCTCATCATCTGATGCATAGACATCGCTTTCGTCCATGTTATCATTGAATATGTTCAGCTCATAGAACCCTTCCGCATCCATCTGCGCACATTTAAAATAAGACATGTAAGAGGTGGTGCGGTTGTTATGTTATTCCGTACCATCCTTAATTTAATATGTACATATGGCTACCACTTTCAGCATAAGAATCATCTATATCTATATCCTCATTGTCATCATTCTCACCTTGCTGTACAAAGACAAAGAATTACATTCCAGTGTCACCAGGGTTGTTTGTATTTCATGTTTTTGCAACGTGTACAATACTTACATTGCCACTGTAAGATTCATCCAAACTCATATAATTTTCCGCGGCATGTCCGTCCTCATTGAATGACAATGAGCCATCCTCTCTATCGCCACCATCGCCGTCATAAACATTTTCCCAATCCATCTGTACACGTACAAATATAGTCTTTCCCAATTCAAAAATCACGTAACATAATCACAAATATAATCATTACGTGAGGGCGACGACGACGACGGCGTGTCGGCGACCAGAACGATTAGTGGAAGACGAACCTCTGTTCTTCTCGCCACGGAAAGGGCGTCAAGACTCCTCGTTGCCGGTGGTGCGGCTATCAAGGCTCCCCCTCGGCAAGATACCGCCGGTGAAAGCGGCGGCGGTAGACAGTAGTCGAAATTAGGTTTTGGACTAGTGGCGGCGTTGGGCCGACCTAGGGATGAAAACGGAGCAGAAACGGACGGAATTGAGTGCTATCATATTTGTTTTCATATTTTTTTGCAGAAGCGGAAACAAATACAGAAACCCCGGAAATGAATACGGAAACAGATACTACCGGAAACGGACACAGAGCGAATACAAAGCGGATACGGAAACGGAAATAGGCATTGATCGGAACTTAAAAACCCCTTGAATCATAGAGAAATACACACAAAAACCAACAAATTTAATGAGTTGTCAACATGGCTACAAATTAATATCATTATGTTAGCAACTTAGCGTAGTATTGTAGTAGTACCGGACAATTGCGTATAGGGCCAAGCTGAGTACATGTGTGGTAGTAAAAGTTGGGCCTTAGATCCATTCTACTAATTATGTCATTGTGTTCTCTTTTGTGGTTGGGCTATGAAGCAGCTATAGGTCTATAGTAAAAACAGAAATTCCATATTCACGGTAACGGAAAGTTCCATTTCCATGCATGTTTCACCGGAAAACACCGTTTTGTTTTTGTTTCCGTTTCCGCATAAAAAATTCCATTTCCACTTCTGTTTTGCAAATTTCTATTTCCGTTTTCATATTTCCTCTCCGTTTCCATTTTTCCTCCGGAAAAACGGAAAGTTTCCACTCCATTTTCAACCCTAGGCCGACCCGTATATTTTTTTTCAGACATGGGGGCCTACAACAGCAGGCAGGCGCACGCGGACGGGCTACAGCAGCGGGCGGGTGTACGCGGGCGGGCAGGCGACACGGGCGGGCGTACGCGACCGCCCCGTACGGCAACGCGGGCGGGCGTACCGGGCGGGTATGCCATACGCCTTGTGAAATGACCCCCTGCCCTTTATACGTCTTCGGGGGGGGGGGGGGGGGGGGGGGGGGGGTCGTACCGAAGCGCGTCTCAGAGTGGAATTAGGCCTTCAGAAAATACTGCATTTGTAACATAAAAAGAGAGCGATTATAGATGCATTTTCAGATAACCATGAATTATCATTAATATACATGCAAGAGATAAATTGTCCATTATATCAATTATATTGAGTTCTTTAAACAGGAACCTTTTGTGTAGAATTTACAACATTGCAGTTTGCATGGAGAATAGCAGCATGTTGGTTCGATGGTTTGCATGGATAAAGGAAAATATTGGAGTAGATTTAAGCTTAAGGCAAAGAAGATGTCAAAAGTATATAATGTGTTTCTTTGCAACAACTAAAACTGACAATATTGACCCCCTGGTTTCTTAACATGTTACAGTTTTGAGGATTTTTATTTCACTGACATTTTCTTTCTTTTGCCGTGTATAAAGTCAATTTGAGGAAAACATTGACTAGAGTGACCAGATGTTTAAGCATGGCTGAAGGACATCTTCCGAATGAATCCCAGTGAGCTCGAGGCCAAGATATAAAAGGTTTCTCAAGATTCCACTCTTGGCTAAAGGATGGAAGCATATATAATCCAAAGAGGGTGGTCATCTTTGACATTGACGATGCCTTACGGAGGGGCGGGAGCCTCGGTGACAGAAGAACAAATGGGAGGCTTCCCCGCCACGCAAAAACAAGGCTCCACTGTCCGTATCCTAGACCTCAAGTACACAACTGTCGTCGAAACGATTGGAGAAGATGGAATGATTGCTGATTTCGTAAACTTAGATAGACAATATGACAAGTCTTGTTAGACTAAATGTCAAGTCTGCAACTTTGGAGTTGAATGTATGACAAATGTTGTCGGCATCCAGAGTTGATTTCTCTCCCTGGCAATGTACAATCTATCTTTTTATCTGACATATATATGGATAATTTGAAATCTTCAGTTTGATGGTAAAAAGTGTGATTGTTTCTCTCATCAGCCATACATATAAATAATCTATAGAATCAATGTTTCAAATAAATACACTTTCTGGAAACTTAAAAAATGAGTTACAACGTACAACTCTATCGAGGATATTAATTTTGTCTTTTGATTAAGTAGGCTCAAACTTCAGCCCAAGTCAAAGAACGCAATCTGTTTGATAATTTGGACAATCTTCCTTCATTGTTTTTGTAGCTTCTAAACCAGAAGCACAAAAATCATAAAAATTTACTGAAGCAAGAACCTTTTCATCCTATATTATTCTATAAGTATTTTTGTGTTGAGGAAGCCTCATTAAGATGGCTAAGAGCAAGACTCAACTATGAAACATGTCAGCCTTAAGGACAACTAACTTGGAAAATACATATCTTCACAAATCTTGAAACTTCATCCTGTGACACAATCTACAACTAGCTCATTTCATACATCGTACATTGACATTTCAACCTGTCTATAAGAAATCTCTCTACATGCATTCTTTGACCATTAACAAAAAATCTCTACACTATTTGATCACAACATCAGCAGGGTTGATCCACAATGTGTCGCTCTGCTAGATGAAATTGCAACTTGTTGGTGGCTTGGAGAGAACCCTGACTGGACACAGGATACCTTCCTCAAAGCATAAGTTTGATCATTCTCTGGACCAACAGTAGTATAAATCACACCTTGAACCCATTCATTGCAGTGAAAAGCTGTCACTTAGAAGGAAGTTCGAGTCTGCTGGTGCAAGTGATAACTAAATCATATGTACTTAATCCTAAAACAAATCATATGTACTTAACGAACTGCATTATCAAAATCCAGTGATGATATAATAAAGGTGCACAGGTAATAATATTTACATCCATATTGTGGTTATGTAGATGATTAACTTGTGCTTCTAATTGTCCCCTTCTGCCATTAAGTGTGACAACTTTTTCTTTCAGTGCACCGATGATGAGATCTTGACATTACTTGTGTACATTTCCAATAACTGAATATTACAAAAAAAACACCACTGTTGGTGCAGAAAAAAGCATACAGTTGCACTGTAATGGGTGAAAAATGAATAAAATTAAAGATATTTTCTCTGACATGTGCTGTATGGATATACTAGGCAAGCCAGCGCCAGCAAGAGCAACAACAGCGGCATATTATATACTACACAGGACACAGCAAACACTTCAGTACGAGAGGAGCGCTGGGTGGGGAAACGGACGGCGTTGGTGGAGGCGATTGCAGGCGACGGCGGAGGCGAACCCAGGCGGCGGAGGAGGCGAATCCAGGCAGCGGCGGCGCGCTGTGAACCGGTCGCGGCAGTCCGGGTCGAGTCCCCAACGCCTGGGATCCATGCGATACTCTGGAAAGGTAGGAGCCGAGCCGATCAAGCCTGGAGCCGAGCAACGTTTGGGAACTGACGTGGAGGAGACGATCCGTACGATGCAGAGCATGTCCACGTGGTGCGAATCGAAGGCGGGGTTGCAAAGGAGGAGGTTTGTGCCGGTCTCCACCGATTTTTTTCCCGGCCACGCGGTGTCTCCTCGCGGCCGCTCGGCCGCTATAAAAGGAGCGACCCCGGGAGGAAACAGCCACCCTCTCCCGTCTCAGCTCTCACCACGCCACCCGCATCCCAGCCGCACGTGCCCCCGTCGATCGCCGTCTTCCCCGCTCTTCTCCTCCCCTCCCTCATGGCGCCCACGCCCTACTTCCTCCTCGGCGCCGCCCCGGAAGACACGCTGGCGGTTGACACGTCGGCCCATGCCGTTGCGCCGGACCAATCTGATGCGATGGCGCGGGCGGGGCTGCGCCACCAGGCGGCGTCCGGGCCGGGAAGGCAGCAGGCGGCCTCCGGCGGCGGCGGCAGCGGGACGCCGCTCAGGAAGACCCCGAGGCGCGGCCCCGGCGTGGCGGAGCTCGAGCGCCTGCGCTGCGGCGGCGGCGGGGCGCCGCCCAGGAGGACCCCGAACCCGCAGCGCGGCCTCAGCATGGCGGAGCTCGAGCGACTGCGCTGCGGCGGCGTCGACCCGCAGCACGACCTCAACTCCGTCGTCCTGCAGCAGCACCACGACTACCTCCCCGCCTTCGACGCCGCCACCGGATCCCGCTACTACTCGCCGCTCCTGGCAGATAGAGGAACGCGGGACCCTGCCGCCGCCACCACCAACGCGCCATACTACTCCATCCACGATCTCGACGCCACCATAACGGCCGCTCGCAAGGTACGTGCATTGGCTCTATGCGTTTGCAAAGCTCGGCATCATTCATCTAGATTTTTCAGAACTAACTGATGACTATGTTGCAACAACGAATCGACATGCAGGAGACGGCCGGAGAAGGGTTCGAGGCAGCGGAGGGGAGGGAGGAGGTGCGGGGGATCGAGTTCTTCCCGACGAGGGTCACCAGCCACGGCGGTCCCGACGAGTCCGAGCTGCGCACGACGCCGCCCTCCTCCTCGTCGCCGCCCGGTGGCGTCGGTGGCTCCCTGGACCTGTCCCTGAGGCTCTAGCTAGGGTTTGGACCTCCGAGTATCCGGCCGTAGATCCATGAACGAGTTCTTGGATTGTTTTGATTAATGCTTGTCATTTCGGGAGCTAATAACAGTTTGCCAAACATGCATGTATCGGATGAAACATGTATGTAATCCATATTAATTAAAATCTATAAATAGACTTATATTTAGGAACGGATGGAGTACTACCCCGTTTCTTTCCTTTTTAATTCATTTTCATTTTTTGAAATTCAGAATATTATTTGGTTCGGGAATATATTTTTAATTCATGAACATTTATTCAAATTCATGAATATTTTTTGGATTTATGTACATTTTTTTTGAACCTTTTCAATTCATGTGTATGTTTTCATATTCATGAACATCTTTTGAACGCGGTCATTTTCGGAAATTGGAGAACTCTTATGAATTCAAGAATAGTTTTAGAAAACTTCCAAAGATACTTGGAATTCATGAATATTTTTCTTTTAGCCAGCAAGCACTGGAAAGAAAACAGTGGAGCGAGAGCTACGACAAAAACAGTAGAGAAAGTTTTATTTTGAGAAACAACAGTAGAGCAAACTAAAATACACAAGCTACTGCGCTGGGAAAAAGCACTAGTGGGCCCTGCCCATAGCGCAAGGGGCTGCACGAGCCCTTCTCTTGGGGCATAGTGAGTAGGACTGTAGGAAAACGTAATCACAAAAGAAAAAGTGAGTAGGAGGACTCGGTGTCAGTGTGCTAAATAATAAGTGTAAGAGTAGGACACTAGCATTTGTGTCACTTTTTGCTGATCCCCATAATAACTGCTATTTTGGTGAAAACATATGATATGTTACCGTAGCAGAATGGGTATAAACATTTGTATCGTGAAAGTTTAAGGAGCTCGCTCTAAAATCGAGCCATAGCTTCAACAAATCACAAAGTGTAGTCATACATGAAATGTCTCATATATTTTTTCCGAGAATGAGGAACTCTCCCATGTGAGTTTCTTGATCTTTTGATTCCTGCTTTCAATTTTTTTAATTATCTTACATGTATCAATGCTCGGCTGTAGCTTGCTTGGTTTGCAAGAATTTTTTTGTAGTTGCATTGTTTTTCTTTTATACATGAAACTTTGGCTGTAGCTAGCTCGGTTTGGAGGTGTGCCATCTTGCAGTTCATTTCCTCGACATCTAATTTGATGTCTGGAATATTTTCTTTCATTGACATTCAGGTAAGAAAACAAAGAACAATGGATCACTGGTAGAAAAAGAGGCTTCCATACGCCCCCATTAGTCCCCAAAACAATCGAACCGCGACCAAAGGGGTCTTTAGTCGCGGTTCGGGAGGAGACCCGCGACCAACTATCTGGGCCCAGCGCGCTCGGTCGACAGCTGGCGGACGGGAGGGGCTTTAGTCCCGGTTGGCCTGGCCAACCGGGACTAAAGGTCCCCGAAGGCCTTTAGTCGCGGTTGGCCAGGCCAACCGGGACTAAAGGCCCATCCAGCTGGCGGACGGGAGGGGCTTTAGTCCCGGTTGGCCTGGCCAACCGCGACTAAAGGTCCCCGAAGGCCTTTAGTTGCGGTTGGCCAGGCCAACCGGGACTAAAGGCCCATCCCTATATATAGGACTCAGCTCACTTCACTTCACTCAGCTCACTTCACAATTTTCAGAAGGGGGTGGTGGGTTTGCTTTTGGTTCCTCCTATGCACACAAGGTGTTTGATGAAATGCCCGAGAGCCTGAAACAAACATGATATGAAGTGTCCGAGCCACACTTGAGCTTTCTCATTTATTTTTCCTCCGCGATCGCGGTTAGCAACTTGAACCTTTCATGTGTCATTGATAAAATATGCATGTGTGTAGTTCATTGTTTAATTTGTATTATTTCTAGCTAGTTAGTTTAACAAATGCATGATGGTTAATTATATACTTTATATAATAATAATGCAGATGAATCGGCAATGGATGTACGGTCCCCGACTCTCCGGCGAGTTCACTACGGGTTTGAAAGATTTCCTCGTAGTGGCAAATGCGAACAAGCAGCAAGGTTTTATTATTTGTCCATGTGCTGTCTGTAAGAATCAGAAGGGTTACTCCTCCTCAAGAGACGTTCACATGCACCTGCTTCGGCACGGTTTCATGCCAAGCTATAATTGTTGGACCAAGCATGGAGAAAGAGGGGTTAGAATGGAAGAAGATGAAGAAGGGGATGATATCGATGACAACTATCATGATCATTTCGGTGATACTTTCATGGAGGATGATGCTGAAGGTGGGGAAGGGTTAGGTGAAGGTGAAGAAGAGGCACATGATGAGCCCGCTGATGATCTTGGTCGGACCATTGCTGATGCACGGAGACGCTGCGAAACCGACAAGGAGAGGGAGAATTTGGATCGCATGTTAGAGGATCACAAAAAGTCGTTGTATCCAGGATGCGATAATAGTCTGAAAAAGCTGGGCTGCACACTGGATTTGCTAAAATGGAAGGCACAGGAAGGTGTAGGTGACTCATCATTTGAAAATTTGCTGAAAATGTTGAAGAATATGTTTCCGAAGAATAACGAGTTGCCCGCCAGTACGTACGAAGCAAAGAAGGTTGTCTGCCCTCTAGGTTTAGAGGTTCTGAAGATACATGCATGCATTAACGACTGCATCCTCTACCGCGGTGAATACGAGAATTTGAATGAATGCCCTGTATGCACTGCATTGCGTTATAAGATCAGAGGCGATGACCCTGGTGACGATGTTGAGGGCGAGAAACCCAGGAAGAGGGTTCCCGCCAAGGTGATGTGGTATGCTCCTATAATACCACGGTTGAAACGTCTGTTCATGAACAAAAAGCATGCCAAGTCGTTGCGATGGCACAAAGAGGACCGTAAGTCCGACGGGGAGTTGAGACACCCCGCTGATGGAACACAATGGAGAAAGATCGACAGAGTGTTCAAAGATTTTGCAGCTGACGCAAGGAACATAAGATTTGGTCTAAGTACTGATGGCATGAATCCTTTTGGCGAGCAGAGCTCCAGCCATAGCACCTGGCCCGTGACTCTATGCATCTACAACCTTCCTCCTTGGTTGTGCATGAAGCGGAAGTTCATTATGATGCCAATTCTCATCCAAGGCCCTAAGCAACCCGGCAACGACATCGATGTGTACCTAAGGCCATTAGTTGAAGAACTTTTACAGTTGTGGGCCAGACCTGGTGTACGTGTCTGGGATGAGCACAAAGGAGAGGAATTTGACCTACGAGCGTTGCTTTTTGTAACCATCAACGATTGGCCTGCTCTCAGTAACCTTTCGGGACAGACAAATAAGGGATACAATGCATGCACGCACTGCTTACATCAGACTGAAAGTGTACGTTTGGTTAATTGTAAGAAGAACGTGTACCTGGGTCATCGTCGGTTTCTTCCCCGAAATCATAACGTAAGAAAGAAAGGCAAGCATTTCAACGGCAAGGCAGATCACCGGCCGAAGCCTGTGGAACGTACTGGTGCTGAGATATTTGATATGGTCAAGGATTTGAAAGTCATCTTTGGAAAGGGTCCTGGCGGACAATCAGTTCCGCGGGGAGTTGACGGGCACGCACCCATGTGGAAGAAGAAATCTATATTTTGGGAGCTAGAATATTGGAAAGTCCTAGATGTCCGCTCTGCAATCGACGTGATGCATGTTACGAAGAATATTTGCGTGAACCTGCTAAGCTTCTTGGGCGTGTATGGGAAGACAAATGATACAAAGGAAGCACGGCAGGACCAGCAACTTTTGAAAGACCCAGATGACCGGCATCCAGAATGGTTTCAAGGTCGTGCCAGCTACGCTCTTACCAAAGAAGAGAAGGTCATTTTTTTTGAATGCCTGAGCAGTATGAAGGTCCCGTCTGGCTTCTCGTCGAATATAAAGGGAATAATAAACATGGCGGAGAAAAAGTTCCAAAACCTGAAGTCTCACGACTGCCACGTGATTATGACGCAATTGCTTCCGATTGCTTTGAGGGGGCTCCTACCGGAAAATGTTCGAGTAGCCATTGTGAAGCTATGTGCATTCCTCAATGCAATCTCTCAGAAGGTAATCAATCCAGAAGATCTACCACGGTTACAGAACGATGTGGTCCAATGCCTTGTCAGTTTCGAGTTGGTGTTCCCACCATCCTTCTTCGATATTATGACGCACCTCCTGGTCCACCTAGTCGAAGAGATTTCCATTCTCGGTCCTGTATTTCTACACAATATGTTCCCCTTTGAGAGGTTCATGGGAGTATTAAAGAAATATGTTCGTAACCGTGCTAGGCCAGAAGGAAGCATCGTCAAGGGCTATGGAAATGAGGAGGTAATTGAGTTCTGTATTGACTATGTTCCTGACCTTAAGCCGATTGGTATTCCTCAATCGCGGCACGAGGGGAGACTAAGTGGAAAAGGCAAGATCGGAAGGGAATCCACGATATGTATGGACGGTCATTCTATGACTGAAGCACACCACACAGTTCTGCAAAATTCCAGCTTGGTGGCTCCGTACTTCGAGCAACACAAGAATATTTTACGCTCGGACAACCCGGGGAAGCCTGAATCCTGGATTAGAAAGGCCCACATGGAGACTTTCGGCAGTTGGTTGCGAAAACATTTAATGAATGACAATGATGTTGGAGATCAGCTGTACATGTTGGCCAAGAAACCATCTTCGACTATAACGACTTTCCAAGGGTACGAGATAAATGGGAATACATTTTACACCATCGCCCAAGATAAAAAGAGCACCAACCAAAACAGTGGTGTCCGCTTTGATGCAGCAACCGAGAATGGGCAAAAGGTCACATATTATGGTTACATAGAGGAGATATGGGAACTTGACTATGGACCCTCCTTTAAGGTCCCTTTGTTCCGGTGCAAATGGTTCAAGCTAACAGGAGGTGGGGTAAAGGTGGACGAGCAATACGGAATGACAATGGTGGATTTCAACAATCTTGGTTACCTTGACGAACCATTCGTCCTTGCCAAAGATGTCGCTCAGGTTTTTTATTTGAAGGACATGAGTAGCAAACCGAGGAAACGGAAAGATAAGAAAACGATCAGTACATCATGCGATGATCCAAAGCGCCACATTGTTCTTTCAGGGAAAAGAAACATCGTGGGAGTGGAGGACAAGACAGACATGTCAGAAGATTATAATATGTTTGGTGAAATTCCGCCCTTCAAAGTGAACACTGACCCAAGCATTAAGTTAAATGATGAGGATGCTCCATGGATACGGCACAATCGTAAGCAAGCAGGGACACAAGGGAAGAATTGATGTGTAATAATTTATTGTACCAAAGTTTGTATTTGGTCGATGAACTGAATGATGTATCAAACCTTTTGTCAAACCTTCAAGGGATTTTAAAATGAATTAGTTTTATTTTTCTGATTTTTTTGATATATAATTGTATTTTTAAGATTTTAAAATGAATTAGTTTCATTTTTTTGATTTTAAAAGGAAAAAGGAAGAAGAAGAAAGAAGGAAAAAGGAAGAAAAAAGAAGAAAAAACAGAAGAAAAAACGAAAAACAGAAGAAAAAAACAAACAGAAGAAAACATAAGAAAAAACAGAAGAAAAAACAAACAGAAGAAAAAAACAGAAGAAAAAACAGAAGAAAAAGGAAAAAGGAAAAAGGAAGAAAAAAAGAAGAAAAACAAGAAAAAGAAAGAAACAAACAGAAGAAAAAAAACAGAAGAAAAAAGGAAGAAAAAAACAGAAGAAAAACAAGAATAAAATAAACAGAAGAAAAACAATTATCATAAAGTAAAATAAATAAGTAATTAGAAACAAAATAAATAAAGCAAAAAAGAAAACAAAAAACAGGCAAAAAATAAAAAATATGCCACCTACTGGGCCACCACGGCCTGAATACGACTAGAAACCCATTAATGGGCCAGGATTCAGGCCCGCAGAAGGCCCAGTAGGCCCACAGGCACATAGTGACAGAATAGGCCCGTAAGCCTGCATTTGAGAGGAGCTCGAAGTGGTGAGCGCAGCCGCGCTTATAAACCACTGTCGAAGCCTCTCGGCTAGCGAGGTGGGACTAAACATCCCACCGCACCGCGCCAGTTCCAGCACAGACCTTTAGTCCCGGTTGGGGAGGCGGACCGCGACTAAAGGGTACCCTTTAGTCGCGGTTGTTGTCCCCAACCGCGACTAAAGGGTCTTTCTGCGCGGGAACGAAAGCGGCGCCAAAACCCTTTAGTCCCGGTTGGGGAGGCGGACCGCGACTAAAGGGTACCCTTTAGTCGCGGTTGGTGTGGCCAGCCGCGACTAAAGGGTACCTTTAGTCGCGGTCCTCCTCCCCAACCGCGACTAAAGGTGCGTCTATAAATACTGCACTTAGCAGTTTCGCCATTTCCCATTCTCCTCTCTCTCGACGCCGAAGCGCTGCCCCGACGCCGATCGACGCCGAAGCCCTGCCCCGACGCCGACGCCGACGCCGACGCCGAAGCCCTGCGCGCCGCCGCTTCCGTCCCCAGTGAGCGCCGCCTCCGCCCGTGCCCTGCCCTTGCCCGCCGCCCGTGCCCTGCCGTTGCCCGCCGGCCGCCGCCCGCCGCCCGACGCCCTGCCGCCCGCCGCCCTGCCGCCCGCCGCCCGACGCCCTGCCGCCCGCCGCCCGCCGCCCGCTGGCCCTGCCTGCCATCCTCCGCGCGCCGGCAGAAGAAGAAGAAGGAAGAAGAAAAAGGAAGAAGAAGAAGAAAGAAAAAGGAAAAAGGAAGAAGAAGAAAGAAAGAAGAAAAAAAGGAAGAAGAAAAAGAAGAAGAAAGAAGAAAAAGGAAGAAGAAAAAAGAAAGAAGAAAACAAAGGAGGAAGAAAAACAAAGGAAGAAGAAAAACAAAGGAAGAAGAAAAACAAAGGAAGAAGAAAAAAGAAAGAAGAAAAAAAAGGAAGAAGAAAAAAGAAAGAAGAAAGAAAGAAGAAAAAAAGGAAGAAGAAAAAAGAAAGAAGAAGAAAGAAGAAAAAGGAAGAAGAAAAAAGGAAGAAGAAAAAAGAAAGAAGAAAGAAAAGGAAGAAGAAAAACAAGAAAGAAAAAGGAAGAAGAAAAACAAAGGAAGAAGAAAAAAGAAAGAAGAAAAAGGAAGAAGAAAAAAGAAAGAAGAAAGAAAAAGGAAGAAGAAAAAAAGAAAGAAAAGGAAGAAGAAAAAATGAAACCAAATGAAAACCAAAAGAAAGAAGAGAGAAAAAGGAAGAAGAAAAAAGAAGAAGAAAGGAAGAAGAAGAAAGAAAGAAAAAAGAAAAAGGAAGAAGAAGAAAGAAAGAAGAAAGAAGAAGGAAGAAGAAGAAAGGAAGAAGAAGAAAGAAGAAGAAGAAAAAAATGAAAACCAAATGAAAACCAAAAGAAAAGGAAGAAGAAAAAAAGAAGAAGAAAGGAAGAAGAAAGGAAGAAGAAGAAAGAAAGAAAAAAGAAAAAGGAAGAAGAAGAAAGAAAGAAGAAAGGAAGAAGAAGAAAGGAAGAAGAAGAAAGAAAGAAGAAGAAAGGAAAAAGGAAGAAGAAGAAAGGAAGAAGAAGAAAGAGGAAGAAGAAAGGAAGAAGAAGAAAAAAAGAATTTTTACTTAAAGAATCTTATTTTTTAATTCCTCCTCCTCTATGTCCCCTTAATCTTATTTTTTAATTCCTTTATACTTAAAGAATTTTTACTACATGCAGGAGTGACATATGGCGGACGATAGAACCGAGCCGCTTAGGGATCCGGAGGCTGAACGTTATTTAATGGACATCATCAACAACGAGATTCCTTATGTGCCGGGCTCAGAATATGAGCAACAAGAGGATGTAGTCTCTTCTTTTCTGAACCTTGACGGTGGAACAGAGATTGTCGATGATCAAGAAGGTGAAGGAACGGACATTGTCGACGGAGGTCAACCGTCAACAACCGACGATCTCGAATTGCAAGTAGCAACCACCTCCGGCGAGGTATATATATACATTGAGCCTCTCGTGATACAAACTTACTGAAATGTGAATACATATGTATTAACGCGCGCGACTCTCTTTCTTTTTTTAGCCCTCCGGATCGAGTACGACAAAGCGTGGCAAATCCAAGGCGATGAAAACAGGAGAAACATATGCCATTGAGTTTGTCAGTGAAACCGGCAAGCCCCTACAGCACACCTCAAAGTTTATCAACCAATGCGGAGTCGTTGTTAGAGACAACGTCCCGATCACCGTCCAGGAATGGAAGGAGCCAAAGAAGGCACGTCTTGGTTTCAGTTTTGTCGACAAGAGAACGAAAAAGGATTGCTGGAGAAAGCTTATGGAACATTTCATTCTACCTCCGGAATACAACAAAGTCGATGAATTCGGTAACGAGGTTCCGAGTGGACGTCAGAGGAGGAGGCTAGTTAAAGAGTTCGCTCTTCAGAAGATGGGCGAAGCATTCCGGAACTTCAAGAAAAATTTAACCCGTGACTATGTCAACAAGGGCAAGACTCCGGATTTCAATGGACAACATGAGAAACTGAAAGATGATTGGCCAGAATTTGTGAGGCAAAAGCAATCGGAGCATTTCAAGGAAATATCGAAAAAAATAAGGATAATGCGAGTAAGAAAAAGTTCCATCATATTATGGGGCCAGGAGGATACCGCCTTTCGGAGCCTAGGTGGCAGAAGATGGAGGAGGACCTGAGGGTGCGAGGAATCCCTCTAGGTACAGAGGGATGGGACCCAAGGGCCAAAAGCTGGTGGTACGGGCATGGGGGATCGCTAGACCCGGAGACAGGGGTGTGTGTTCACCGGCAGAGACAGTTTGCTCCCACCCAAGCCCTTATTGACGCAATGACCCAAGCTCAAGAGGGCTTGATCAAGTTCAACAGAGAGAAAGACGCACTGACAACAGCCCTCGGGAATGATGAACACGGAGGACGTGTACGAGGCAAAGGCAAAGTTCCGTGGAAAGTAGGGTTTTCCCAGGACAATGACCCGTACTGTTACAGAAGCCGTAAGAGAAAGACGGACCGGGATGCAGATCTTATGACGAAGTTTGCATCGGAACTCCATGAGTTGAAGCAGACCGTGCATGAACTAGTGAAAGAAAAATCGGCTGTAGGGCCGCATGAAGATCATGAAGCGGATCGCGGAAGCCAGCAGCGGAGAAGCAGCGTGGCTTCCACGGATGCCCCGCCTGCTGCTAGTGCACCGATGATCGAGATTCGTGCACCGGAGCCTCACTACCCCGTGGATGATGTAAAGGAGATGAAAGAATGTGATCTGCATTATCCCGTGGGGAACGTTTCCACGAAGGTAGCTAGCGGCAGTGCTTTACCCTGTACACCTGGAGCACTCCACCACAACAACCCCATTGCATATGGCTATGCTCGTGTCACGGTGGAAGACATAGTCCAAGGGTTTGAGGACCTGGAGATTGACAAACCTACACCCGAAGGGGAGAGAAGACTTGGAGATGTCAAGCGCCAGTTCATTCTATGGAAAAAGAAGTACATAGTGTTTCCAGGCGAGGCGCCAAGGCTAGCAAGTCCACCCCCCTCCGATGGTGGTGGTGGTGGTGGCGGTGGTGGCGGTGGTGGTGGTCGTGGTGGTTCACCTACACCTCCTTCACGCCATTCGACGCCGTCCCCCGATCCACAACCTCCGGCGGGTACGACGCCCCCCAATCCTCCTCCGGCGGGTACGACGCCCCCCAATCCACCTCCGGCGAAGAAGCAGAAGCAGGCGGACAGCAAGGAAACCCGCTCCTGGACTATTAACCCGGACCCTTATGTACCTAAGACCACAAGGGTACCGGAGCCATCACTGAAGCCTCTCCTCCCAAGGCCTGGGGAACTTAGTGAAGCTGAAACCAAATTGGCCGCGTCTGCTGATTATGAGAAATGGAAGGCGGATATGAAGGCGAAAAAAGAGCCTGAGCCCAAGCAAGTATTCACTGAGAAGCAAAAGAAGTGGGCTAAGGATTTTTTGACCACACCGTCCCAAGCCGAGCTGAATATGCCTGACGACTATGGACATGAACTTCGTAGGCAAGCAAAAATATTGAAGGAGGAGAAAGAAGAAAGTAAAAAAAGCGGGAAACAAGTTGACCAGCTCGGGATGCAGAAGAAACAATCGATCCCCCCGCTCATAGTGAAAGCCGGTCCGGAAGAGGACCCCGAGATCATAGCAGCTGCGGCAGCACTTGGATTGACTGTAGCGAGTGCCATGAAACAAGCGTCCGAGATGGGTTTGACTCTTCGTGCCTTCTTAGGCCTTGAGGATGCGCCAGTATGTGAGATAGCATTACAATATGTGCGGAATGGGCCTCTCGTCGAGCCTGCGCGGGAAAAGAGTCTACCACCACAAATGCGAAATCTGCTACGTTGGTACAAGCAATTCATAACATGGGCCGACAAAGAATATATTTATGCGGATGTTACAGATGAGCATCACACCAAACGGTACTCTGTAGAAGTTCATATGAGTGAATTGTTCCAGCTGTTCAATCTGCGCGACCTCGACAAATCTATGCTGAGTTGCTACGTTCTGTAAGTGATTTATTTCTACCTCATCTCGTTCTTCATTGCCTGCACTATATATATATATATTGTCCTAACTATATTGTTGCGTACGCTATTATGCAGATTGAAGATTTGGGAATGCAAAATAAGAAACATCCATGATGTTGGGTTCATTGACCCACATATCGTTAATGGACATGTGTTACAACATCACCCCGAAGACGTGGAGAAAGACTTGTACAAGTTTCTTAGAAAGCATCAACTCAAAAGTCATATTCTATTTCCTTACCATTTTGGGTGAGTGTTTCTCTCTTGTGCCCATTCTCTTTTGTTTACTCCATGCATGGTATGTCTAATCGATGAGTTATGCATGACTGTGCATGTAACGTGTCCGCAGGTTCCACTGGATTCTGCTAAATATTGAACTTCACACCTCCAGAGTTCTAATCATGGACTCTATGGATTCGGATCCAAAGCGTTGGGCCGACATGAGAAAAATGCTGCAAAAGTAATTATTTTCAATCATTTGAGCTCTATATCGATCGGTCTCTTTCGTTCATTTCCTAATATCAAGTAACTAATAACTCCCTTGTTCATTTAATTTTCTTTGCCCTGTAGGGTTTGGAGACGGTTCTCAGAAGAAATTGTCGGTGAATTCAAACATGAGCTAGATTTCAGAAGGTTAGTTAATGTGGATAAGCAGCCACCGGGGACCAATCTATGTGGATACTATGTTTGTGAGAACATCCGGAGACACACCTCTGAGCGGAAGGCATCGGATAGCGTGCGGAACGCGACGGATAACTTGCGGAGGAGGCTTAGTCCAGAAGCTCGCTTCCGACCAATTCAAGAAGAATTAGCAGGATTTTTCATGAGGGAAGTCATCAATCCTAAAGGAGAACACTATACCGAGGACGAAGAAATTTATATGCATACCCGAGATTGAAACTTGTACGAAGTTGTATATGGTCATCCATCCTAATTATGTATGCAAACTTGTTCGAAGTTGTATATGGTCACCCGAGATTGAATATATATTATATATTCCTCTTGAATTCTTCTTGTTTGAAATTTCATATGCATGTATATAGTAGCGTAGAATATGTGTACTGAAACTTTATCAAAATTAAAATAAAACACAAAATATAATATAAAAGAAATAAAACACTCCAAACTAAAAAGAAACCAGGTTTAGGGGGGCTAAAACCCTAAACCTGCGGAGGAGCCCTTTAGTCCCGGGTGGCCACGAGAACCGGGACTAAAGGTCCTCCGCCCCGACGGACCACGGGCGTCCACGTGGACGGGCCTTTAGTCCCGGTCAGCCACAAGAACCGGGACTAAAGCCTTTAGTCGCGGTCCGTAAGAGGCGCGACTAAAGAAGGGGGGGGGGTCTTTAGTCGCGCATATTTAGTCCCGGTTGCACAGCCGGGACTAAAGGCTGTTGCGAACCGGGACTAAAGGGCTTTTTTCTACCAGTGGATGTATCCAATTCGTTTCCGAAAACCTGTACGACTGTATAGTAGCCTCATGGCCTCACAGAACCCTTTCTTGCATATGCATGCATCCATATTGTATTATACTGTTACTAATGTGAACAATTGAAATTGGGGTGAAGGTCTTGCCAAACCCTGTCGGGGCGGACAAAGGGGGAGCAAAGCCACATATGAAGCCATTTGATATATGTTTATAGGTGGATATTAGTATTTTCAAATAGCCAGCACATCTCGCAAATATTCATCAAGCTAAAGAATACACTAGGCTTGTAAGTGGAGGGAGGTAGGGCCAACGGTAGGAGGAAGAATGTATGTTGTAAATATCACTAAAAGAGATGAATTTATAATCTATATGATACTATATACTTTATCATTCCGTAACAAGGCACATCTCATTAGCTATATCAAAAAATTTCAATTTAATAGACCGTTCTAGATTGCCTCTTTCATCTATGTGAACACCTAATGTCACGCCCATGATTTTCTTCAGTACACTCCATAGGTGTATGGCTTCCATCTGTTGTCAGACATCTTATGTTAGAAACTACTAAGTTTGTTCTTAATCTGCTTTTGTTCTCCATACCGGATGCGTAGTGAGGAATGGCATGACCACACACTCATACCTACAGTATACGCGTAAGGGTGAGATGCTCAATGCATTACCATGTGATGAATCCAAACACTTGTCTCGAGACGTAACATTTGGTGTGTCTGTAGTCACCTACGATTGGAAATGATCCATATTTTATTCACCTACCTAAATGATCATATGAATACAAAGAAGATATCATACAACATCTATAACATTTGATATCAAGAACCACGACGAGCATAACTAGACGATCCTTTGCACTTGCCGCGGTATTAACTTCCAGGCATTAGGATATGTTTTAGGCACAAATGATTATCATAAGAGATTCTGACCACATCATAAGTTTAGCGCTCTTGAAAACGCGCACTTCTCCAATCCAGAACACAGACGGAATTCAAGAAAATCCAGTCAAGAGATTTGATCTATGTAGGTTGATTCTCTCATTGCTACAACGAGCGAAGTGCTTTCTTCCTCAGTTTACCTTGGGCAATCATCAGGTCGTTGAATAGTCTAGGGATGTAGCACTTATATTGAGCAAGGTCTCAAGCTTATCATCCCTGCACTCTGTTTCTTACGCGATTCTTTTGGTTCAAATTTAGAAGAGATGGAAATGAAATTTGCATTGCATTGCTCGTCCCCGACCGCCACTTATAAGGAAGACAATCAATAAATAAATCATGCTCCGACTTCATCACATAACGGTTCACCATACATGCATGCTACGGGACTCACAAACTTTAACACAAGTATTTCTCAAATTCACAACTGCTTACTAGCATGACTCAAAACAATCATATCTCAAAACAATCATAAGGAATCAAAGTTCTCATGGTATTCAATGCACTTTATATGAATGTTTTTATTATATTTGTCTTGGATGCCTATCATATTAGGACTAATTTTATAACCAAAGCAAATTACCTTAGAGACTCTCAAAATAATATAAGTCAAGTGCATGAGTTCATCAATAAAACCACCGCCGTGCTCTAAAAAGATATAAGTGAAGCACTAGAGAAAATTTGCCTACCTCAAAAGATATAAGTGAAGCACATAGAGTATTCTAATAAATCACGATTCATGCGTGCCTCTCTCAAAAGGTGTGTACAGAAAGGATGACTGTGGCAACCTAAAAAGCAAAGGCTCAAATCATACAAGACGCTCCAAGCAAAACACATATCATGTGGTGAATAAAATATAGCCTCAAGTAAAGTTACTGATAGACGAAAACGAAAGAGGGGATTCCTTCACTAGTAGAAAAAGGGGCTTTCATTCGGGCGTGGCCAGCCTATTAGTCCCGGTTCTTATACGAACCGGGACCAATGGTTGCATTCGTCCCAGTTCGTGAGCCCAGGTGGCCGGCCGGGGCCTCGTGGGCTTTGGTCCCGGTTCATCTGGACCCATTTGTCCTGGTTCTAGGCACAAACCGGGACCAATGGGCCTCGCTCCTGGCCCACATCCATTGGTCCCGGTTCCAGCCACGAACCAGGACAAATGATTTTCCTATATATAGCCCATCGCCGGCGAGCAGAGCACTCCACACTGCTATGTTTTTTGCTGGCCGGCGAGGGGAGGGCATTTGGGTGCTCTAGCTCACCTCCTATGCACATGAGGTGTTCGATGAAATGTCTGAGCCACACTAGTTAATATTTCTTCTCTCGAAACTCGACCTCCGAGCTCCATTTTCCCCGAGATTTTTCTAGGTTTAGCGGTCCGTCACGTCCCGTCCCCGTCTTCACCGCCGTCGATCGCCCGCGCCGATCTCGTCGCCGGCACCACCGTGGTGAGCCTCTTGTTCTTATCTTCTTTCTGAAAGAAAAAAATGCTTACTTGAGATAGATACTTGTCTAATTTTCTTACTTTTATTATTCCTTGTTATTATATAGTGCGATGGTTCTGGTATCCACCCCCGTCGGCTCTCGTCCTGTCTATGATTCGGATGTGGTATATATTATCTTTTTATAACTATTTGGTTCATTTATTGTTTATGACAATTATGTCGACCAACGTACCATAGATTTTATTTATGTAGGAGGTGGTTGAACCGGAAATTCCAACCGACCCTATTGTCGAGAGGTTAAATTTAGTTGAAGAAGAAAACAATTACTTGATGGAAATAATATAAGAAATTGAGGAGGAGAAGATGATATTGGAGTTGCATGTTGCGGATGTCGTCGATGATCACAAGATCAAGATGGATGCAATGCGGTTGAAGATTAGAAAGATTAGAAAATATGCCATTCATACCGAGGCTTGGTATCATTATGCCGTTGGATCAATTGTTACCTTAGTTGTGATTATGATCGCATTTGTTGTTGCATTGAAAGGTTTTACATAGTTTCAATGTATGGTTCAACTAGATGCTCTGGAGAGCTATATGTTGTTCAATTTGAACTATGTATGTACTTTGGTTTTAATGTGATGATGAACTACTATTAATTTGGTCACTTATCTATCCATGTTCATTTGTAGTGCTTTTCAGTTTTAGGGTCTTATAGCTAAAAAAATCAGTAAATGCATGAAAAATAACAAATGAAGTCAAAAAGGGTTGAAAATTGATGATGTGGCTTTTAATGGTGCATTTTGACACAGAAAACTATGGTGTTCAAATAAGTTCAAAAAAATGAAATCCCTTTATAACAGACGAGTTTCCGTATGAAACCCTGATACTTCGAAAGAGATTATCCGTTTTGTACACGAAGGGCATCCAATTTTTGCCGTAAGCCTCTCTATTTTCTTGCACATGCTATGTGGGTGAAATGATGATACCATGCCAACTTTCAACCTTTTCAGAGTTCATTTGTAGTGCTTTTCAATTTCAGGGTCTTATAGCTGAAAAAATCAGTAAATGCATGAAAATTAACAAATGAAGTCAGAAAGGGTTGAAAATTGATGATGTGGCTTTGAATGATGCATTTTGAACATAGAAAAACTATGGAGTTCAAATAAGTTCAAAAAAATGAAATCCCTTTGTAACAGACGAGTTTCCGTATGAAACTCTGATACTTCGAAAGAAATTGTCCGTTTTGTACACGAAGTGCATCCAGTTTTTGCCGTAAGCTTGTCTACTTTCTTGCACATGCTATGTGGGTGAAATGATGATACCATGCCAACTTTCAACCTTTTCAGAGTTCATTTGTAGTGCTTTTCAATTTCAGGGTCTTATAGCTGAAAAAAATCAGGAAATGCATGAAAAATAACAAATGAAGTCAGAAAGGTTTGAAAATTGATGATGTGGCTTTGAATGGTGCATTTTGAACACAGAAAAACTATGGAGTTCAAATAAGTTCGAAAAAATGAAATCCCAAACTATGGTGAATTATCAAAGTATTTTCTATCATTAAAAGCAAAATGAATTTTCATAAACAACTTTTTTGTTACAAACTTTAATAGCAAAAAGAATTATCGTAAAATAAAATAAATAAGTAATTAGAAACAAAATAATATAAACTATAATAAAATATATAAGTAGAAACAAAATAAAATAAACTTTAATAACATAGATGAAATTTATGAAACTAAAACTATCAAAGTATTTTATGTTCAAAACATTATAAGCAACCTCTACTAAAATTATATAAAATTCATGCAACTAAAATTATCAAAGTATTTTCTGTTCAAAATCATTAAAAGCAAATAGAATTTTCATAAAGAACTTTTTTTGTTAGAAACTTTAATAGCAAAAAGAATTATCATAAAATAAAATAAATAAGTAATTAGAAACAAAATAAAATAAATAAGTATTTTGTTGTAAGTAGAAACAAAACAAAAAAATTAAAAAAACTGGGAAAAAATAAAAAAATTGCCACCTACTAGGCCACCACGGCCTGAATACGACTAGAAACCAATCAATGGGCCAGGATTCAGGCCCGCAGAAGGCTCTGTAGGCCCATCTGGCCTAGCCTTGACAATTAGGCCCGTAAGCCTGCAATAGAGAGGAGCTCGAGAGGGGTGCGGTAGTGGGGCTTATAAACCACTGCGCGCCCCTCTCAACTAGCGAGGTGGGACTAAACTCCCACCACCACGCCGCTGTGCGTGGCCTTTGGTCCTGGTTGGTGGCACCAACCGGGACTAAAGGTGGACATTGGTACCGGTTCGTGCCACAAACCGGAACCAACTCCCCCTATTAGTACCGGTTGGTGCCACCAACCGCGACCAAAGGCCGCCGCTTCCCGCCCTTTGGGCTGCTGAAAAGAGACCTTTGGTCTCGGTTGGTGGCACCAACCGGTATTAAAGGTGGCATTGGTACCGGTTGGTGGCACGAACCGGTACCAATGTTGTGTGTATATAAGCAGCACTTGTCAAATTTTTCATTAAGTTCTTCGATCTGCATCTCTGCCGTCGAACGCCTCGACACCGACGAACACCTCGACGCCGCCAGGTTGCCGGACCTCGACGCCGACGCCGTCGCCGCGCCCTGCCTGCCCCGACGCGGCCGCGCCCCTGCCCTGCCCCGACGCCGACGTCGTGCGCCCCTGCCCTGCCCGGGCCCGACGCCGACGTCGTGCGCCCCTGCCCTGCCCCGACGCCGACACCGTGCGCCCCTGCCCTGCCCTGACGCCAACGCCGTGCGCCCCTGCCTCGCCCCGACGCCGTCGCGCCCCTACCCTGCCCCGACGACGCCGCCCTGCGCCCCTGCCTCGACCTCGACGCCAACGCCGCCGCGCCCCTGCCCTGCCCCGACGTTGCACCACGCCCATGCCCTGTCGTCAACGCCGCCGCTCCACTGCCCGCCGGACAGGCCGGTACTCCCTCCTCCCTCCTACCCCTCTCCTCTGTCCTTCCTTCATGTATGTGATGATGGTGAAGTTGGTTCAGTGCAAAGTTTCAGAGAATTGCATGTTTTCAGCCATGTCCACAAGGTGTTTGATGAAATGCTAGGGCTAGCTAGGGAACTTTGTTTTATGTGAAACTTGGCAGGATGATGTCTCCTTGGATGTTAGTGAAGATGGTCAAGTTGGTTTGATAAAAGGAAAAACTTGTTAGTGCAAGTTTTATTAAAATTTAGTGTTGGGCAGAAACTACATGAATTTTTTTGGTGGACTTGCTAGATGAAATTGGGGTTGCCCTTCTGGACTTAAGGGTTTAGTAGGAAGGACTACAAGATGTAAAAAATTCAGAATTTTTTTAGCAAGGAAAAATAGGGTTGTAGTTCAATGCCAAGATTGGACCAAAATTGAAAAATGGAAGTTGTGCTCAAAATTTTCAAATGACCAAAGTGGTGTTTTGAATAAAAATGATCTATAGGCATCAGAGTAGTTCTCAAAAATTTTGTGGCATTTGAAAGGAATTATTTGAAATAGTTCTAGTGCAAAAAGGTCATTCTAGAGTTTGAAAATACTAATAAAAGAATTTTTTGAGGCCAAATCATTAAAAAAATAATTACTACTGATGTTTTTGTTCATAGCATTTTTTTGTCCATGTATGTATGTATGAATGGATGGATGGATGGATATGGATGTATATACAAAATATTCATATATGATTTTTTTTGTTCATAGCAATTTTTTTGTCCATGTATGTATGTATGAATGGATGGATGGATGGATATGGATGTATAATTTATGTATGTATGTTCATATATGCAAAAGTTACATTTAAGAAAAATAAGAAAATTCTATTTTTTTCTTCTTCTCTTCTATCCCGATAACTTCATCACAAGGGGGGGGGGGTCGATATACCCCCTCCCCGATAACATTATTTTCCCATGTATGTATGTCGTCGTTGTCGATATAACCCCCTCCCGGATAACTTCGACATGAGGGGCAGTCGATATATATACCCCCTCTCGACCGTGATAACTTATACCACGGGAGCACCACCCGGCCCTCTCGCTCGACCAAAACTCTCGAGGACACCCAAACCCTAAAAAACGATGTCGGTCTCCTACCCCCTCCCGCCGCGCCCCTACCCGATCGACAAACTCTCTTGAGGCCACCCAAATTTACCAAGTTAAAACAGCGTTGTCGTCGAGGCCATCCCGAACCCTTGAAGCGTTGTTGAGGCCACCCCAAACCCTTGAAACGTTGCCGAGGCCACCCCAAACCCTAGAGAAGCGTCGAGGCCATGCCACTAATATGATTCCTTATTGTGCTTAGCTAGCTAGTTCAACGTTTGCCACTAATATATCCATCTGTCATGTTTGAATAATAATTGCCATGTTGTAAATATTTGCAGCAACAATGGATCCGCACCCCTGAGACGAAGCAAAAGAAGCGGTGTTGGGGGAGATAATCGCACACGGAAGTGATGCCGTCTTGTCATTTCTCAACGACACATGCACCGATGGTCTGGAACGACAGGATGAAGAAGCTCCGGTGATGACGGCTCCGGTGACCGAATGGAGGGGGAAGGACAGCGTGATGACGGCTCCGGTGACCGAATGGAGGGGGAAGGACACCGTGATGACGACTCCGGTGACCGAACGGAGTCCGTCCAGGTATATATATTAATTAATTAAGCATGTGCTGACTATATAGCTAACTGATGCATTAATTGTTTTTGGTATGTACACATATTAACTCTCTTCTTTTTCTTCTTTTCTAGCCCTCCGGATCGAGCAACACTTCGGTAACGAGACGAGGCCCGAAGAGAAAGTTGCGCACGGATGAAAGGTACACGATCATCAAAATTGATCGCGCTGGCCAACCGATTGAACCCCTCCGGACCAAGCAAAAATTTAATGCTCATTGCGGGGTTCTAGTTAGGGACATGATCCCGATTAGCATCGAGCAATGGTTGAAGCCTAAGGACATGGACTCTCAGGTGTCTTATGTCAGCGATAGGCAGAAAGCTGATCTTTGGACCGCGCTGCAGCTGGGAAAAAAATGCCCAGCTCGGCGAACAAGCGAACCAATCGTGCCCCCGCTCAATGTGTCTAGCGACATCATCGCTAATGATCCGGGGATGGTGCCCGGTTATAACAATCTTGGAGATTACCTGCCCGACGATGTACATTATGATTTCTTGGAGGTGGACGAACACAGATACGAGTACGGGAAGCCTCTCATCAAAGGTGAAAAATCTCTAACAACGATGATGCGAAGATTCCATGATTGGTACATGAAAACCTGCAGAGAGTCTGGGGGGACTAATACTTTGTATCTGAGAGTTAAAGAGGAGCACGACCTCGTTGGAATTGATCTGTTTTATGTTCCTTTTGAGGAGTTCTTCCGGTTCTTCAATCAAAAGGCCCTCGATAAATTAATGGTCACTTGCTACTGTCTGTAAGTACTACTTCTGTCATTAAGTCTCTATATATAGCTCAGCTCTTTCATTGCATGTATTTATAATTGTCCTCACTATATTATGCAGATTGAAGATCGTCGAGTAGAGAAAAGCAGAAATGTATGATATTGCGTTCATTAACACAAATCTCATAGATGAATTTCAGGTTAAAAAGTGCGCCCAAGATGCCGAGGCCAACTTGCTCAAATCATTGATAATAAATCAAAACAAAGATTTAATACTCTTTCCTTACAACTTCGAGTGAGTGTTATTGTCGTGTGCATATTCGGTATCCCTTATTACTCGAGCGAGGTTATAGTAATGTAATTGATGAGTTATGCATGAGTTGCAATGCTTGCAAGGCTTATAGTGATGTGCATTACCGAGTGGGCCCAGAGATACCTCTCCGACAATCGGAGTGACAAATCCTACGCCAACCCAACAAGTACCTTCGGAAACACCTGTAGAGCACCTTTATAGTCACCCAGTTACGTTGTGACGTTTGGTAGCACACAAAGTGTTCCTCCGGTAAACGGGAGTTGCATAATCTCATAGTCATAGGAACATGTATAAGTCATGAAGAAAGCAATAGCAACATACTAAACGATCGAGTGCTAAGCTAACGGAATGGGTCAAGTCAATCACATCATTCTCCTAATGATGTGATCCCGTTAATCAAATGACAACTCATGTCTATGGCAGGGAAACATAACCATCTTTGATCAACGAGCTAGTCAAGTAGAGGCATACTAGTGACACTCTGTTTGTCTATGTATTCACACAAGTATTATGTTTCCGGTTAATACAATTCTAGCATGAATAATAAACATTTATCATGATATAAGGAAATAAATAATAAACATTTATCATGATATAAGGAAATAAATAATAAACATTTATCATGATATAAGGGCATATTTCCTTCAGTCTCCCACTTGCACTAGAGTCAATAATCTAGATTACAAAGTAATGATTCTAACACCCATGGAGCCTTGGTGCTGATTATGTTTTGCTCGTGGAAGAGGCTTAGTCAACGGTTCTGCAACATTCAGATCCGTATGTATCTTGCAAATTTCTATGTCTCCCACCTGGACTAGATCCCGGATGGAGTTGAAGTCTTGATGTGCTTGGTTCTCTTGTGAAATCTGGATTCCTTCGCTAAGGCAATTGCACCAGTATTGTCACAATCGATTTTCATTGGACCCGATGCACTAGGTATGACACCTAGATCGGATATGAACTCCTTCATCCAGACTCCTTCATTTGCTGCTTCCGAAGCAGCTATGTACTCCGCTTCACACGTAGATCCCGCCACGACGCTTTGTTTAGAACTGCACCAACTGACAGCTCCACCGTTCAATGTAAACACGTATCCGGTTTGCGATTTAGAATCGTCCGGATCAGTGTCAAAGCTTGCATCAATGTAACCATTTACCATGAGCTCTTTGTCACCTCCATAAATGAGAAACATATCCTTAGTCCTTTTCAGGTATTTCAGGATGTTCTTGACCGCTGTTCAGTGATCCACTCCTGGATTACTTTGGTACCTCCCTGCTAGACTTATAGCAAGGCACACATCAGGTATGGTACACAGCATTGCATACATGATAGAGCCTATGGCTGAAGCATAGGGAACATCTTTCATCTTCTCTATATCTTCTGCAGTGGTCGGGCATTGAGTCTTACTCAACTTCACACCATGTAACACAGGCAAGAACCCTTTCTTTGCTTGATCCATTTTGAACTTCTTCAAAACTTTGTCAAGGTATGTGCTTTGTGAAAGTCCAATTAAGTGTCTTGATCTATCTCTATAGATCTTGATGCCCAATATATACGCAGCTTCACCGAGGTCTTTCATTGAAAAACTCTTACTCAAGTATCCCTTTATGATATCCAGAAATTCTATATCATTTCCAATCAGCAATATGTCATAATATTAGAAATGCTACAGAGCTCCCACTCACTTTCTAGTAAATACAGGCTTCTCCAAAAGTCTGTACAAAACCAAATGCTTTGATCACACTATCAAAGCGTTTATTCCAACTCCGAGAGGCTTGCACCAGTCCATAAATGGATTGCTGGAGCTTGCACACTTTGTTAGCTCCCTTTGGATCGACAAAACCTTCCGGTTGCATCATATACAACTCTTCTTCCAGAAATCCATTCAGGAATGCAGTTTTGACATCCATTTGCCAAATTTCATAATCATAAAATGCGGCAATTGCTAACATGATTCGGACAGACTTAAGCATCGCTACGGGTGAGAAGGTCTCATCGTAGTCAATCCCTTGAACTTGTCGAAAACCTTTTGCAACAAGTCAAGCTTTATAGACAGTAACATTACCGTCAGCGTCAGTCTTCTTCTTGAAGATCCATTTATTCTCAATTGCTTGCCGATCATCAGGCAAGTCAACCAAAGTCCACACTTTGTTCTCATACATGGATCCCATCTCAGATTTCATGGCTTCAAGCCATTTTGCGGAATCTGGGCTCACCATCGCTTCTTCATAGTTCGTAGGTTCGTCATGGTCTAGTAACATAATCTCCAGAACAGGATTACCGTACCACTCTGGTGCGGATCTTACTCTGGTTGACCTACGAGGTTCAGTAATAACTTGATCTGAGGTTCCATGATCATCATCATTAACTTCCTCACTAATTGGTATAGGCGTCGCAGAAACTGGTTTCTGCGATGAACTACTTTCGAATAAGGGAGCAGGTACAGTTACCTCATCAAGTTCCACTTTCCTCCCACTCACTTCTTTCGAGAGAAACTCCTTCTCCAGAAAAAATCCGAATTTAGCAACAAAAGTCTTGCCTTCGGATCTGTGATAGAAGGTGTACCCAACAGTCTCCTTTGGGTATCCTATGAAGACACATTTCTCCGATTTGGGTTCGAGCTTATCAGGTTGAAGCTTTTTCACATAAGCATCGCAGCCCCAAACTTTAAGAAACGACAACTTTGGTTTCTTGCCAAACCACAGTTCATAAGGCGTCGTCTCAACGGATTTTGATGGTGCCCTATTTAACGTGAATGCGGCCGTCTCTAAAGCATAACCCCAAAACGATAGCGGTAAATCAGTAAGAGACATCATAGATCGCACCATATCTAGTAGAGTACGATTACGACGTTCGGACACACCATTACGCTGTGGTGTTCCGGGTGGCGTGAGTTGCGAAACTATTCCGCTTTGTTTCAAATGAAGACCAAACTCATAACTCAAATATTCTCCTCCACGATCAGATCGTAGAAACTTTATTTTCTTGTTACGATGATTTTCAACTTCACTCTGAAATTCTTTGAACTTTTCAAATGTTTCAGACTTATGTTTCATTAAGTAGATATACCCATATCTTCTTAAATCATCTGTGAAGGTGAGAAAATAACGATATCCGCCACAAGCCACAACATTCGTCGGACCACATACATTTGTATGTATGATTTCCAACAAATCTGTTGCTCTCTCCATAGTTCCAGAGAATGGCGTTTTAGTGATCTTGCCCATGAGGCACGGTTCGCAAGTACCAAGTGATTTAGAATCAAGTGGTTCCAAAAGTCCATCAGTATGGAGTTTCTTCATGCGCTTTACACCGATATGACCTAAACGGCAATGCCACAAATAAGTTGCACTATCATTATCAACTCTGCATCTTTTGGCTTCAATACTATGAATATGTGTATCACCACTATCGAGATTCAACAAAAATAGACCACTCTTCAAGGGTGCATGACCATAAAAGATATTACTCATATAAATAGAACAACCATTATTCTCTGATTTAAATGAATAACCGTCTCGCATCAAACAAGATCCAGATATAATGTTCATGCTTAACGCTGGCACCAAATAACAATTATTTAGGTCTAAAACTAATCCCGAAGGTAGATGTAGAGGTAGCGTGCCGACCGCGATCAGATCGACTTTGGAACCATTTCCCACGCGCATCGTCACCTCGTTCATAGCCAATCTTCGCTTAATCTGTAGCCCCTGCTTCGAGTTGCAAATATTAGCAACAGAACCAGTATCAAATACCCAGGTGCTACTGCGAGCATTAGTAAGGTACACATCAATAACATGTATATCACATATACCTTTGTTCACCTTGCCATCCTTCTTATCCGCCAAATACTTGGGGCAGTTCCGCTTCCAGTGACCAGTCTGCTTGCAGTAGAAGCACTCAGTCTCAGGCTTAGGTCCAGACTTGGGTTTCTTCTCCTGAACAGCAACTTGCTTGCTGTTCTTCTGGAAGTTCCCCTTCTTCTTCCCTTTGCCCTTTTTCTTGAAACTGGTGGTCTTATTGACCATCAACACTTGATGCTCCTTTTTGATTTCTACCTCCGCAGCCTTTAGCATTGCGAAGAGCTCAGGAATCGTCTTATCCATCCCTTGCATGTTATAGTTCATCACGAAGCTCTTGTAGCTTGGTGGCAGTGATTGGAGAATTCTGTCAATGACGCTATCATCCGGAAGATTAACTCCCAGTAGAATCAAGTGATTGCAGTACCCAGACATCTTGAACATATGCTCACTGACAGAACTATTCTCCTCCATCTTGCAGCTGTAGAACTTATTGGAGACTTCATATCTCTCAATCCGGGCATTTGCTTGAAATATTAACTTCAACTCCAGGAACATCTCATATGCCCCATGACGTTCAAAATGTCGTTGAAGTCCCGGTTCTAAGCCGTAAAGCATGGCACACTGAACTATCGAGTAGTCATCAACTTTGCTCTACCAGACGTTCATAACATCTGGTGTTGCTCCTGCAGCAGGTCTGGCACCCAGCGGTGCTTCCAGGACGTAATTCTTCTGTGCAGCAATGAGGATAATCCTCAAGTTACGGACCCAGTCCGTGTAATTGCTACCATCATCTTTCAACTTTGCTTTCTCAAGGAACGCATTAAAATTCAACGGAACAACAACACGGGCCATCTATCTACAATCAACATAGACAAGCAAGATACTATCAGGTACTAAGTTCATGATAAATTTAAGTTCAATTAATCATATTACTTATGAACTCCCACTTAGATAGACATCCCTCTAATCCTCTAAGGATCACGTGATCCATATCAACTAAACCATGTCCGATCATCACGTGAGATGGAGTAGTTTCAATGGTGAACATCACTATGTTGATCATATCCACTATATGATTCACGCTCGACCTTTCGGTCTCTGTGTTCCGAGGCCATATCTGTTATATGCTAGGCTCGTCAAGCTTAACCTGAGTATTCCGCGTGTGCAACTGTTTTGCACCCATTGTATTTGAACGTAGAGCCTATCACACCCGATCATCACGTGGTGTCTCAGCACGAAGAACTTTCGCAACGGTGCATACTCAGGGAGAACACTTATACTTTGATAATTTAGTGAGGGATCATCTTATAATGCTACCGTCAATCAAAGCAAGAGAAGGTGCATAAAAGATAAACATCACATGCAATCAATATAAGTGATATGATATGGCCATCATCATCTTGTGCTTGTGATCTCCATCTCCGAAGCACCGTCATGATCACCATCGTCACCGGCGTGATACCTTGAACTTCATCGTAGCATCGTTGTCGTCTCGCCAATCTTATGCTTCTACGACTATCGCTACCGCTTAGTGATAAAGTAAAGCATTACAGGGCGATTGCATTGCATACAATAAAGCGACAACCATATGTCTCCTGCCAGTTGCCGATAACTCGGTTACAAAACATGATCATCTCATACAATAAAATTTAGCATCATATCTTGACCATATCACATCACAACATGCCCTGCAAAAACAAGTTAGACGTCCTCTACTTTGTTGTTGCAAATTTTACGTGGCTGCTACGGGCTGAGCAAGAACCGTTCTTACCTACGCATCAAAACCACAACGATAGTTTGTCAAGTTGGTGCTGTTTTACCCTTCGCAAGGACCGGGCGTAGCCACACTCGGTTCAACTAAAGTTGGAGAAACTGACACCCGCTAGCCACCTGTGTGCAAAGCACGTCGGTAGAACCAGTCTCGTATAAGCGTACGCGTAATGTCGGTCCAGGCCACTTCATCCAACAATACCGCCGAACCAAAGTATGACATGCTGGTAAGCAGTATGACTTATATCACCCACAACTCACTTGTGTTCTACTCGTGCATATGACATCTACACATAAAACCTGGCTCGGATGCCACTGTTGGGGAACGTAGTAATTTCAAAAAATTTCCTACGCACACGCAAGATCATGGTGATGCATAGCAACGAGAGGGGAGAGTGTTGTCTATGTACCCTCGTAGACCGTAAGCGGAAGCGTTATATCAACGTGGTTGATGTAGTCGTACGTCTTCACGATCCGACCGATCCAAGTACCGAAAGCACGACACCTCCGAGTTCTGCACACGTTCAGCTCGATGATGTCCCCGCCTTCTCGATCCAGCAAGAGGGGCGAAGTAGTAGATGAGTTCCGGCAGCACGACGACGTGGTGACGGTGTTGGTGAAGAACAATCTCCGCAGGGCTTCGCCTAAGCACTACGAAAACTATGACGGAGGATAAACTAGAGGGGACGGGGTTGCCGGCACACGGCTTGGTGTTTCTTGATGTGTCTTGGGTGTAGCCCTACCCCTCTATTTATATGTTGAGCCTTGGGGTCGAAACTTGGAGTAAAAGCCTCCACAAAGTCGGTTTCACCCGAAAGGCAAGAGTCCTTCTCGGACTCCAGGGCCAGATGCCAGGGTTCCCGGCGTCTGGCGTCTGGGTCCAGACGCCGGGAACCCTGGCGTCTGGCCCCTGGACTCCGCAAAACTTCCTTTTGCGCTTTCCAAAAACCTCGTGGCCTTTCCCCTTTGGCGCAGATAAAGTGTTCTTGTGCCCAAACATTTCGGGAAACATCCGGAACCCCTTCCGATGGATTCCAGAACCTTTCCGGAGATCAAACACTACTATCCACATATCAATCTTTACTTCCGGACCATTCCGGAGTTCCTCGTCATATCCGTGATCTCATCCAAAACTCCGGACAACATTCGGTCACCAACATTCATAACTCATAGTACTATATCGTCAACGAACGTTAAGCGTGCGGACCCTACGGGTTCGAGAACTATGTAGACATGACCGAGACACCTCTCTAGTCAATAACCAATAGAGGGACCTGGATGCCCATATTGGCTCCTACATATTCTAAGAAGATCTTTATCGGTCAGACCGCATAACAACATACGTTGTTCCCTTTGTCATCGGTATGTTACTTGCCCGAGATTCGATCGTCGGTATCTCAATACCTAGTTCGATCTCGTTACCGGCAAGTCTCTTTACTCGTTCTGTAATACATCATCCCACAAATAACTCATTAGTTGCAATGCTTGCAAGGCTTATAGTGATGTGCATTACCGAGTGGGCCCAGAGATACCTCTACGACAATCGGAGTGACAAATCCTAATCTCGAAATACGCCAACCCAACAAGTACCTTCAAAAACACCTGTAGAGCACCTTTATAATCACCCAGTTACGTTGTGACGTTTGGTAGAACGCAAAGTGTTCCTCCGGTAAACGGGAGTTGCATAATCTCATAGTCACAGGAACATGTATAAGTCATGAAGAAAGCAATAGCAACATACTAAACGATCGAGTGCTAAGCTAACGGAATGGGTCAAGTCAATCACATCATTCTCCTAATGATATGATCCCGTTAATCAAATGACAACTCATGTCTATGGCTAGGAAACATAGCCATCTTTGATCAATGAGCTAGTCAAGTAGAGGCATACTAGTGACACTCTGTTTGTCTATGTATTCACACAAGTATTATGTTTCCGGTTAATACAATTCTAGCATGAATAATAAACATTTATCATGATATAAGGAAATAAATAATAACTTTATTATTGCCTCTAGGGCATATTTCCTTCATCACTATATGCATATATGGCTGGTGGAGGCTCTATGGTTATATTGTTTTTGCGAAAAGCCAATTTTTCCCTACAACAAAGGAATAAGTTTTATTTAACTATCATGGTAGTTGAAACATCATTGAGAAGGTTCCTCCAACTCAATCCCAATTGAAAGTAATTATCAACCCAACAAGTTAAATTAGAGTGATGAGATACAATAGGATAATCCAAGTACTAGATACTCAAGATGTCCATAACCGGGGACACGGCTAACCATGATTAGTTTGTACACTCTGCAGAGGTTTGCGCACTTTTCCCCACAAGACTCGATCTCCTCCGTTGGATTTCTCACACTACATGGTGTTTGAGCAACGGATGACCGAGACACAGTCTTTCAGAAGCATTAACTCTTTACTCCGGGTGGACAGTTACACCTACTTTCCCTCTACATATGCTAGCCCACCACTGAAAGAGGTCACACAACATACTCAACTATGCCAGAGCCCATAATGGCTTGTGGCTGCACACGGAAGTTTCTAGCATGAAATATCTCACGATCCCTTTAAGCCTGGGTGGCGGACCACTAGTAGAAAAGAGGGCTTTGGTTCAGGCCGGGTCAGCCCATTAGTCCTGGTTCAGTCCAGAACCGGGACCCATGGGGGCACTGGTCCCGGTTCGTGAGGCCAGGGGCCTGCCGGGCCTCGTGGGGGCATTGGTCCCGGTTCGTCTGGCCCCTTTGGTGCCGGTTGGTGGGACGAACCGGGACCAATGGTCCTCGCTCCTGGCCCACCACCATTGGTCCCGGTTGGTGGCTTGAACCGGGACCACAGGCTGCCCTTTAGTCCCGGTTCGTACCACGAACCGGGACCAATGAGGTGCCTATATATACCCCTCGCCCGCGAGCAGAGCACTCCAGTGCTCTGTTTTTCTTTGGCCGGCGAGGGGAGGGCTTTGTGGGGCTCTACCTCACCTCCTATGCACATGAGGTGTTAGATGAAATGCCCGAGCCACACTAGTTAAGCTTTCTCGTCTCGAAGCTCGACCTCAAAGCTCCATTTTCCCCGAGATTTGTCTAGGTTTAGCGGCCCGTCACGTCCCATTCCCGTCTTCACCGCCATCGATCGCCCGCGCCGATCTCGTCGCCGGCACCACCGTGGTGAGCCTCTTGTTCTTATCTTCTTTCTGAAATAAAAAATATTCTTACTTTAGATAGATACTTGTCTAATTTTCTTACTATTTTATTGCTTGTTATTATATAGTGCGATGGTTTTGGTATCCGCCCCCGTCGGCCCTCGTCCTATCTATGTTTCGGATGTGGTATATATTATCTTTATAACTATTGGTTCATTTATTGTTTATGAAAATTATGCCGACCAATGTGACATAGATTTTATTTATCTAGGAGGTATGTGAGCCGGAAATTCCAACCGACCCTAGTGTCGAGAGGTTAAATTTAGTTGAAGAAGAAAACAATTTCTTGAAGGAAAAAAGAAAAAAAATTGAGGAGGAGAAGATGATATTGGAGTTGCATGTTGCGGATGTTGTCGATGATCACAAGATCAAGATGGATGCAATGCGCTTGAAGATTGGAAAGATTAGAAAATATGCCATTCATACCGAGGCTTGGTATCATTATGCCGTTGGATCAATTGTTACCTTGGTTGCGATTATGATCGCATTTGTTTTCGCATTGAAATGTTTTACATAGTTTCAATGTATTGTTTAATTAATTAGATGCTCTGGAGAGCTATATGTTGTTAGATGAGAACTATGTATGTACTCTGGTTTTCCGGACGCAGGCGGTTACAAATGCCAGGAGAGGAGGACAAAAGTGAAGCAGACCCAAATTTAGAAGCTGCACGAAAGGGTTCAAGTGCTAGAGGAACAAGACGTAGCTCGCAGCAAGCGACCTGCCGAAACTACCCCCGAAGCTACCCCGCCATCTCAGCGGAGAAGCAGCGTGGCCTCCACCAAGCTGCTTCAGCCGGAGCATGTCTTGACGGCTCCTGCTACCTACCCCATGGATGCTATCACAGAGTCTCAACATTGCCACCTTATGACGCAATGGCAGAACTTCAAAGTCAAGGCGGCTGTCGGCTCTGTTCGACCTCCTGAACCCGGCGCAACTTTTCACTATTGTCCGATTCCAGAAGGATATGCTAGGGTGACGGTGGACGAAATAATGGAGGGATTTGAGGACCTCCAGCTTGACCACCCTACCGGTGAAGGGGAGACTCGGCTGGGTTCTGCTCTGAAGACTCCATGCCTATGGCGGAAGGAGCTCATCAACCTTCCAAACTGGACGCCTCCGCCTCCTCCTCCTCCTCTGGCGAGTAAGGGCACTCCGCCTCCTCCTCCGCCTCCTCCTCTGGTGAGTGATCAGGGCACTCAGCCTCCTTCTCCGGCGCATGGCGGCACTCCGCCTCCTCATCCGCCTCCTCCTCCTCCTCTGGCGAGTAAGGGCACTCCGCCTCCTCCTCCGCCTCCTCCTCCGGTGAGTGATCAGGGCACTCAGCCTCCTTCTCCGGCGCATGGCGGCACTCCGCCTCCTCATCCGCCTCCTCCTCCGGCGAGTGATCAGGGCACTCAGCCTCCTTCTCCGGCGCGTGGCGGCACTCCGCCTCCTTCTCCGCCTGCGCCGGCGCGCCCGAGCGGCCAGCCTCCTCCTTCTCCGCCTAGTCAGCAAGGGCGGAAGAGACCCGGCGCGTCGTAGTCCTTCTTCTCCGCCTCGTAAGCAAGGAAAGAAGACAGCCGCAGCCGCTCCGTCTGCTCTGCCGGCGTCTAGCAGTACAGCCAGAGGCGGGAGGCAATACAGATTCGGTCCTTCTCTGAAGACTCTAGAGAAGTTACCGTACGAGAGGACCGAGGAGGAAACCATGAAGATCGTGCGAGCCGAAGTGACGAACTTCTTTGAAGGGGTGAACGCAAAGAAACATCCACCTCCGGATGAGAAGGTAGATCCGGTGAAAGCGAAGTGCACTCTGGCTGCCCTGACAAAACCACCAAAGTCTCCGCCGAAAGGCAACTATAAGCGCATTATTGCAAAGACATTTGTCGAAGCGGAGCGGTCGGGAAGTACTGTCAGTGATCAAAGGTTAAAAGAACGACGAGCTGGGAAAAAAAATTGCCCAGCTCGGCGAACAAGCGAACCAATCGTGCCCCCCGCTCAAGGTGTCTAGCGAGATCGTCGCAAATGATCCAAGGATGGTGCCCGGTTATAGCAGTCTTGGAGATTACCTGCCCGACGATGTACATTATGATTTCTTGGAGGTGGACGAACACAAATACCATTACGGGAAGCCTCTCGTCAAAGATGAAAGATCTCTAACAACGATGATGCGAAGATTACATGATTGGTACATGAAAACCTGCAGAGAGTCTGGCGGCGGGCGGCGCGGCGGCGAGGCGCGGTGCGGCGGCGGCGGGGCGCGGTGCGGCGACAGCGAGGTGCGGCGCGGCGGCGGCGACTAGTGGCGGCGGCGGCTACTAGCGGCGGTGGCGGCTAGGGTTTGGGGAGGCGCGACGCTGGGTGGGCTACGGGGCGGCGGCTCGGCTTATAAGGGCCGGCCCGAGGTGTCCTGGCCGGGTACGGCCAGGAGTCGGTTAACTTAAAAAAAAGAATTCTGACGTGCAGAAAACGAAAGAAAAGAAATACTAAACGAACTCCAAAAATCCCGAAATAAATTTTCCCCATCCTCTAAAAATCTACCGGACAAGGTGAACATTTATTTGGGCCTATAATGCAACTTTGAAAAATGCATATTTTTCCTATGCAAATAAAATAGCAATAAAATCCCAAAAAATATTTATTTGTTTTTAATATTTTTCCTCCAATATTTCATTTATTTTGGAGAAGTCATATTATCTCCTCTCTTATATTTTAATATGAAATATTTTCGGAGAGAAAAATAATAAAACAAATGATCCTCGTTTCGATATTTGATAAACTTCAAATATGAAAATCGTGAAATCCCCAACTCTCTCCGAGGGTCCTTGAGTTGCTTAGAATTTCGAGGATCGCGAAACGAAAGTCAACAAAATATGATATGCATGAATGACCTATGTATAACATTCCAAATTGAAAATTTGGGATGTTACATACCTAGCCCCCGTAAGATGAATCTCGCCCTCGAGATTTGGGTTGGCTAGAATATAGGTGCGGGTGATCCTTCCATAGATCTTCCTCTCATTCCCAGGTGGCTTCATCCTCGGTATGGTGGCTCCACTGAACTTTGCAAAACTTGATAACCTTGCTGCGAGTAACTCGGCTGGCAAACTCAAGAATCTTGACAGGCTTCTCCTCATATGTCAAATCACTGTCCAATTGAATTGCTTCCAGGTGTACTGTATCTCTGAGCGGTATGTTGGCCATCTCCGCATGGCACTTCTTTAACTGGGAAACGTGAAACACATCATGTACTCCCGACAGTCCTTCGGGTAACTCCAACTTGTAGGCAACTTCTCCCATGCATTCCAAAACACGGTACGGTCCCAAAAATCTCGGGGCTAACTTTCCCTTAACTCCAAGACGCTTAACTCCTCAAAGAGGTGACACTCGCAGATACTCTCTGTCTCCGATTTCATAGACTACCTCCTTGCGTTTTGAATCTGCATAACTCTTCTGTCGGGACTGAGCTACCTTCAACCTATCTCGAATCAGCTTAACCTTCTCTTCAGATTCCTTAATCAAATCCGGTCCAAACAACTGACGGTCTCCAACTTCATCCCACAACAACGGTGTTCGGCATCTTCTTCCATACAAGGCTTCGAACGGTGCCATCTTCAAACTGGCCTGGTAGCTGTTGTTGTATGAGAACTCCGCGTAGGGCAGGTTGTCATCCCAACTAGATCCATAATCTAGCGCACAAGCTCTCAACATGTCCTCCAGAATCTGATTGACTCTCTCGGTCTGTCCATCTGTCTGCGGGTGAAAAGCTGTACTGAACTCCAGCCTGGTTCCCAAAGTCTGGTGCAGCTGGTGCCAAAACTTTGAAGTAAACTGTGTTCCTCTATTCGATACGATGGTCCTCGGAACTCCGTGCAGACATACGATCCTGGTCATATATATCTTGGCCAACTTCGCACTTGTATAAGTGGTTTTCATTGGGATAAAGTGGGCTACTTTGGTCAAGCGATCCACTACTACCCAGATAGAATCATATCCTGATCGGGTCCTGGGCAATCCGGTGATAAAATCCATGCCAAGCTTATCCCAGTTCCATTCGGGTATCGGCATAGGCTGCAGTGGTCCTGCTGGCTTCTGATGTTCTGCCTTCACTCTCTGACATACATCACATACGGCTACATACTCGGCAATATCCTTCTTCATACCAGTCCACCAGAAACGCTCCTTCAAATCCAAATACATCTTGGTGTTTCCGGGGTGTATCAAGTATGGCGAGTCATGAGCTTCCTGTAGTATCAACTTCCTGATCTCTTCATTATTGGGCACATATATACGGTCCTCAAACCATAAGGTGTCGTGTTCGTCCTCACGAAAACCTTTGGCTTTTCCTTCACTCATCTTCTCCTTTATCTTGGAAATCTCCTTGTCATCCTTCTGAGCTTCTCGAATATTTCCCAACAATGTAGATTGAACTTCCATTGCTGCAACAAAACCTCTAGGAACAATCTCCAAACATAGCTCCCTGAGATCCTCGGCTAACTCCTTTGGCATCTCTCCACTTACGAGGGTGTTAACATAACTCTTATGGCTCAAAGCGTTTGCTACGACATTGGCCTTTCCTGGGTGATAATGGAGCTTCATATCATAATCCTTTATGAGCTCCAACCATCTCCTCTGCCTGAGGTTCAGTTCCTTCTGAGTGAAAATGTACTTCAAACTCTTGTGATCCGTGTATACATCGCAACAGTTTCCGATGAGAAAATGTCTCCAGGTCTTGAGCGCGTGCACCACAGCTGCTAACTCCAAATCATGCGTGGCATAATTCAATTCGTGGGGTTTCAGTTGTCGTGAGGCATACGAAACAACTCTCCCGTCTTGCATAAGTACTCCTCCAAGTCCTAAGCGAGAGGCGTCACAATACACTTGGAAATCCTTGCGTATATCCGGCAGAATCAGCACTGGGGCTGTAGTCAATCGCTTCTTCAACTCCTGGAAACTAGCTTCACATTCTACAGTCCAATGGAACTTGGTGTCCTTCTTCAACAATGCCGTCATAGGCTTCGCAATCTTAGAAAAATTCTCAATGAATGTCCGATAGTATCTCGCGAGTCCAAGAAAACTTTGGATCTCTCCAACTGAGGTGGGTGCCAACCACTCAGTGACTGACTGGACCTTGGTGGGATCTACTGCTATACCTTCTCCTGATATAACATGTCCAAGAAAATCCAACTTCCTTCAACCAAAACTCACATTTGCTGAACTTGGCATATAACTGATGTTCCCTGAGCTTCTCGAGAACTAAACGCAAATGCTCCTTGTGTTCCTCTTCATTCTTCGAGTATACCAAGATATCATCAATGAACACCACGACAAATTTATCCAAGAACTCCATGAACACCTTGTTCATCATACTCATGAAATAGGCAGGGGCGTTAGTTAGTCCAAAAGACATAACCGTATACTCATATAGCCCGTACCTTGTGGTGAAAGCTGTCTTAGGTATATCCTTCTCCCGAATCTTCAACTGGTGGTATCCTGATCGCAAATCGATCTTCGAAAACAGTTTAGCTCCTTGCAGCTGGTCAAACAAATCATTGATCATTGGCAGTGGGTACTTGTTCTTGATTGTTAATTCATTCAACGCACGATAATCAACAACCATCCTGAACGATCCATCCTTCTTCTCAACCAAGAGCACTGGGGCTCCCCATGGTGATGAACTTCTTCGAATGTAACCTTTCTCCAATAACTCCTTAATCTGCTTCTTAATCTCCTCCAGATCGTTTGCGGGCATCCGGTATGGTCTCTTTGATATTGGCCCGGTGCCTGGCAATAGCTCTATCAGAAACTCGATGTCTCGATCTGGCGGCATGCCTGGTAACTCCTCTGGAAAAACATCTGGGTAATCCTTCACTATAGGCACTTCCTCCTGAACCACTCCCGTGAGAGAATTTACTTGGCTCCTCCTAGGCACATGCCTAGGTACATACTTGATCCTTTTTCCCTCAGGGGTGGTGAGCAAAATTGACTTACTCGCGCAATCGATGTTTCCTTCATACACCGATAGCCAATCCTTTCCTAGTATCACATCCAATCCTTGTGACTCCAAAATTATCAGGTCAGAGGGGAAAACAAGGCCTCCAATGGTCAATGGCATCTGAAAACATCCTTGTCTTGCCATATACTCCGCTCCTGGCGAACTTACTAACATAGGTGTCCTAAGTACCTTAGTGGGCAACTTATACTTATCCACGAATCCCTTGATATGTATGAATACGATGCACCAGTATCAAAAAGAACAATTGCAGTAAAAGACTTAACCAAAAACTTACCAACAACTGCATCAGGCTGCTCCTCAACCTCCTCCACGTTCACGTGGTTCACTTGTCCCCTATTGAAAGGGTTGGGCTTCTTCCCAACGCTTCCATTGCCATTGCCGTTCTTCAATTCCGGACAATCATTGGCGTAGTGTCCAGTCTTCCCGCACTTGAAACAAGTAATGTGACTTTGATCCTTCTTAGCGGGCATGGCTGGGTTAGAGTGGTTCTGATTGCTGCCTGCTCCATTCCCGTTTCCATTCTTGGGGCCACTGTGATTATGGGAACTTCCTCCATTGTGAGTGTGGCCTCCATGGTTATGGACAAGTCCTCCCGAGTTCGGGGTTAAATGAGGCTTCTTCTGAGCTCCTGAGTTGTACTTTCCTTGTCCATACTTCCTCTTGCGGCTCTCAATCTGCTGCTGCTTCCCTTCAATCATAAGAGCCTTATCTACCAACTCCTGGTAGTTGTTGAATGTTGCCACCATCAACTGCATGCTCATCTCATCATTAAGCCCTTCCATAAACTTCTCCTGCTTCACGGCATCAGTGGCCACATCATCTGGGGCATAGCGGGATAACTTGCTAAACTCATCCACGTACTGCCCCACAGTACGGTTCCCTTGGCGTAAGTTGTGAAACTCACGCTTCTTCATGCTCATAGCTCCAGTTGAGACATGGGCTGTGCGGAATGCTTGCTGAAACTGATCCCAAGTAACATTGGCTATGGGAAATGTGGTTGTGTAATTCTCCCACCATGACGCTGCTGGTCCATCCAACTGATGTGCGGCAAAACGACCTTCTCTGCATCCGTGCAACCTGCGGTGGTCAACTCCCTTCCAATCCTGCGTAGCCAATCATCCGCAACTATGGGCTCGGTGCTACTGGAAAACACCGGCGGCTGTAACCTCAGAAAACGGGCTAAGTTGTCAATTGGGGGAGGGTTGTTGTTGTTGTTGCCTTGGTTGTGGACTAATATCTGCATCAAGGCATTCTGCTGCTGGATCAACTGGGTGATCTCCGGTGGGAAGACAAATCCGGTGTCACGTCTCGGAGGCATCTGATGGGTTTAGAGGGGAGAGATTAGAATAGAAAAGAGGTCTAGTGAGAAAGCACTACCCATATGCACATGAGACAAACACAAACATATCACTCAATCAATCAAGCAAGGGCATACAGACGGTCTAGAACTATCGTTAAAGTGCTCGGACTACTACTATATACATGGGGGAATACTACTAATCATATGGTGGTCTACTAGAAATTTTGATCGATGGAAGACTCCATGATATCCGCTCCAGCTTCGTCTTCAAAGTCATCATCACTATCATTGGGGTCGGAGTCGGTGTCGTCGATGATGCTGTAGTCTTCGGAACGAACCTCCTTGGGTTCGTCGTCTTCTCCTCCTCGCGCGGGATCTCCCATGAATACTCCGATATTGTTTATCAGGTCGTCGTTCTTCTCCAATAGTGTGGCGATTTCCTCCTCATATCCATTGCGTGTAGATTTGAGTTCCTCTTCAAGCTCGGTGATCCTAGTCATTGCCTTCTTCAAATCTATCATGCTAGTGCACATCTGGTTCTCCTTGCGTCGAATGTGTTGGTTTAACTCCTAGATGAATGCTGAAATGGACCTGTCCTTCCTGGTGCTGATCATCTCCCATTGCTCATCTCGGCGCTCGCATATCTAGTAGATAGTATCCTTGAGATCCTTGTGGTAAACTTCGCCGATGCGTCCCATGGCGATGTGGGCTGCCATACTCTTTCCTAGACTCCAGGTTGGGGCATCAAAGAAAAACTCTATGGGCTCTGTGACTGGCGGGAATGTCCTTCCTGGAACTTGAACTCGAATCATCCAGCGCTCCTCTTCTGGTAAAGTGGCGTTGTAGGTCCCGGTGAAGCTTGGTATTCCAATGTTCAGGTATCTAGTGACTTCCTTCAAGTGTCATCCAATGGGGGTGTCTTCATCTGGTTGTGCAAACTTGTTCCTCGAGTCCGCCATCCTAAAGAGTGGAAAATGGAGAGGAGTCAGAAATGAGTAGAGAAGAGTGACCTATGGCTTTTCTTAGTGGTCGTGTCCTACTTTCAGCGTGTGCTCTGATACCATCTTGTAGCGACCCGACCTCAAACGGTCAAGTCTCTGTGCTTCAGTGTCATCCCTGGATCGGTAATGCTGACACACACAATACTCGAAGGATTTATAACAGAGTAGCAATCAGACACTTATTACATCGAATGTCTCAAAAGAGGACTTATTACAATAAATATGGCTTAAGGCCATCTAACACGATAACAGTGGAAGGCTTGGAACATAAAGTGAGTCCATCAACTCCAACGGCATAGCTGAGTGCATGACAACGACCTATCGCACCTTTACTCATCGTCTGAAAAGTCTGCAACATAATACGTTGCAGCCTGAAAACGGGTCAGCACATGGAATATGCTGGCAATATAACACAGTAGAGCAATGAACAGATAAATGCTATCACTATATGCATATATGGACGGTGGAGGCTCTATGGTTATATTGTTTTTGCGAAAAGCCAATTTTTTCCTACAATAAAGGAATAAGTTTTATTTAACTATCATGGTAGTTGAAACATCATTGAGAAGGTTCCTCCAACTCAATCCCAATTAAAAGTAATTATCAACCCAACAAGTTAAATTAGAGTGATGAGATACAATAGGATAATCCAAGTACTAGATACTCAAGATGTCCATAACCGGGGACACGGCTAACCATGATTAGTTTGTACACTCTGCAGAGGTTTGCGCACTTTTCCCCACAAGGCTTGTTCTCCTCCGTTGGATTTCTCGCACTACATGGTGTTTGAGAAACGGATGACCGAGACACAGTCTTTCAGAAGCATTAACTCTTTACTCCGGGTGGACAGTTACACCTACTTTCCCTCTACATATGCTAGCCCACCACTGAAAGAGGTCACACAACATACTCAACTATGCCAGAGCCCATAATGGCTTGTGGCTGCACACGGAAGTTTCTAGCATGAAATATCTCACGATCCCTTTGAGCTTGGGTGGTGGACCATAGGAGGATCACACGGTATATCCCCGGGATCTCCTAGGACAACCCTGGTATATCCCCAGGTGCCCAAACAAGCAATCCACCCAGATGTGTATTAAAGTTGCCACCTTAAGTTGAACCATTAATTAACAACTCACATCTATCATGGATACACTCAAACCCAATCCACGTTTGCGAGCATAGCATGGCAATATAAGCATAACGTAGAAGTAACTCCCAAGGTTTGATATGAAAACAGGTAATAGGTTCTACCTCAACATCTACTTCCCAAACCCACAAGTTAAGGGATCCTACTCATGCAATTTGTGTGGGTTCTATCTAATGCATAAAAACTGGGTAATAAAGGGGTATGATCAATGTGTTACTTTCCTTACTGATGATCCGCAAAACCTAGAGACTCGTAGTAGCACGCTTCGCACTCCGGGAATTCTATCGCAAACAAACAATAGCATACATAAGCACTCAAGCAAAGATGCATCGGTAAAACTCAAATAATAAGATCTAGCCAGAAATTTCAACTTAAGAACTCCGGTTTGCAAAAAGAATCAAATCAAACGGAGCAACGAAACACAGACTGCGAATGAAACAAGATCCGATTACTAATCTGGACTAAAGTCAAATTTTACAGTACCAAAATCTTGTTCAAGTTGGTTAAACAGAAAGAGGGCTTCACGACGAAGATCTAGGCGCTTGAATCGCCTGATTCCGATAAACGAGTGAAAAGATAAACTAAAACGAAAATCGGGTCAGAAATCGTGATAGAAAATAATCGCGAAAATCCTGAGAAAAAGAAAAACTGACGAACAGGCTAACGAATGAACGTTCGCTGTTTGTGACTACGGGCGAAAACCGTTCGTTAAAACGAACATACGGACGAACATCCGCTATATAACCGAACCGAAAAAAACCGAAACAAAACCGATCTAATAAAAAAACGAAAACTAGGGTTTATAAAAAACCGATCGGTTTTTCTGGGAAAAACGACGACCGGTGAGGCGGCTACCTCCGGCGGCATCGGCGGGGTGGCAGCTCCGGTGGCAAAACGCAGCGGCGGCGGGCGGCGCGGCGGTGGGGCGCGGTGCGGCGGCAGCGAGGTGCGGCGGCGGCGGCGACTAGCGGCGGCTAGGGTTTGGGGAGGCGCGACGCTGGGTGGCCTGCGGGGCGGCGGCGGCTCGGCTTATAAGGGCCGGCCCGAGGTGTCCTGGCCGGGTACGGCCCGGAGTCGGTTATCTTTTCTTTTAAATAATTCTGACGTGCAGAAAACAAAAGAAAAGAATTACTAAATGGACTCCAAAAATCCCAAAATAAAAATTTCCCCGTCCTCGAAAAATCTACCGGACAAAGTGAACATTTATTTGGGCCTATAATGCAACTTAAAAACGCATATTTTTCCTATGCAAATAAAATAGCAATAAAATCCCCAAAAAAATATTTATTTATTTGTTTTTAATATTTTTCCTCCAATATTTCATTTATTTTGGAGAAGTCATATTATCTCCTCTCTTATATTTTAATATGAAATATTTTTGGAGAGAAAAATAATAAAACAAATGATCCTCATTTCGATATTTGATAAACTTCAAATATGAAAATCGTGAAATCCCCAACTCTCTCTGAGGGTCCTTGAGTTGCTTAGAATTTCGAGGATCGCGAAATGAAATGCAATAAAATATGATATGCATGAATGACCTATGTATAACATTCCAAATTGAAAATTTGGGATGTTACAGTTCGGTACTTGGATCTGTCGGATCATGAAGACGTACGACTACATCAACCGTGTTGTTCTAACGCTTTCGCTTTCTGTCTACGAGGGTACGTGGACAACACTCTCCCCTCTCGTTGCTATGCATCACCATGATCTTGCGTGTTCGTAGGAATTTTTTTGAAATTACTACGTTCCCCAACAGTGGCATCCGAGCCAAGTTTATGCGTAGATGTTATATGCACGAGTAGAACACACAAGTGAGTTGTGGGCGATACAAGTCATACTGCTTACCAGCATGTCATACTTTTGTCGGCGGTATTGTTGGATGAAGCGGCCCGGACCGACATTACACGTACGCTTACGCGAGACTGGTTCTACCGACGTGCTTTCACACAGGTAGCTGGCGGGTGTCAGTTTCTCCAACTTTAGTTGAACTGAGTGTGACTACGCCCGGTCCTTGTGAAGGTTAAAACAACACTAACTTGACGAAATATCATTGTGGTTTTGATGCTTAGGTAAGAACGGTTCTTGCTCAGCCCGTAGCAGCCACGTAAAACTTGCAACAGCAAAGTAGAGGACGTCTAACTTGTTTTTGCAGGGCATGTTGTGATGTGATATGGTCAAGGCATGATGCTACATTTTATTGTATGAGATGATCATGTTTTGTAACCGATTTATCGGCAACTGGCAGGAGCCATATGGTTGTCGCTTTATTGTATGAAATGCAATCGCCATGTAATTGCTTTACTTTATCGCTAAGCGGTAGCGATAGTCGTAGAAGCAATAGTTGGCGAGACGACAACGATGCTACGACGGAGATCAAGGTGTCGTGCCAGTGACGATGGTGATCATGACGGTGCTTTGGAGATGGCGATCAAAGGCACAAGATGATGATGGCCGTATCATATCACTTATATTGATTGCATGTGATGTTTATCTTTTATGCATCTTATTTTTCTTAGATCGACGGTAGCATTATAAGATGATCTCTCACTAAATTTCAAGGTATAAGTGTTCTCCCTGAGTATGCACCGTTGCTACAGTTCTTCGTGCTGAGACACCACGTGATGATCGGGTGTGATAAGCTCTACGTTCACATACAACGGGTGCAAGCCAGTTTTGCACACGCATACTACTCGGGTTAAACTTGACGAGCCTAGCATATGCAGATATGGCCTCGGAACACTGGAGACCGAAAGGTCGAGCATGAATCATATAGTAGATATGATCAACATAGTGATGTTCACCATTGAAAACTACTCCATCTCACGTGATGATTGGACATGGTTTAGTTGATTTGGATCATGTGATCACTTAGATGATTTGAGGGATGTCTATCTAAGTGGGAGTTCTTAAGTAATATGATTAATTGAACTTTAATTTATCATGAACTTAGTCCTGGTAGTATTAGCATATCTATGTTGTCGATCAATAGCTCGCGTTTAGCTCCCTGTTTTATTTTTGATATGTTCCTTGAGAAAACTAAGTTGAAAGATGTTAGTAGCAATGATGCGGATTGGATCCATGATCTGAGGATTATCCTCATTGCTGCACAGAAGAATTATGTCCTTGACGCACCGCTAGGTGACGGACCGTTTGCAGGAGCAAATGCAGACGTTATGAATGTTTGGCAAGCTCGATATGATGACTACTTGATAGTTTAGTGCACCATGCTTTACGGCTTAGAATCGGGGCTTCAAAGACGTTTTTGAAACGCCACGGAGCATTAGAGATGTTCCAAGAGTTGAAATTAGTATTTCAGACTCATGCTCAAGTCGAAAGGTATGAGACCTTTGACAAATACATTTCCTACAAGATGGAGGAGAATAGCTGAGCTAGTGAGCATGTGCTCAGAATGTCTGAGTACTACAATCACTTGAATCTAGTGGGAGTTAATCTTTCAGATAAGATAGTGATTGACAGAGTTATCTAGTCACTATCACCAAGTTACTAGAGCTTCGTGATGAACTATAATATGCAGGGGATAACGGAAACGATTCCCAAGCTCTTCGTAATGCTGAAATCGATGAAGGTAGAAATCAAGAAAAGCATCAAGTGTTGATGGTTGACAAGACCACTAGTTTCAAAGAAAGGGCAAAGGGAAGAAGGGTTCAAGAAGAACGGCAAGCAAGTTGCTGCTCAAGTGAAGAAGCCCAAGTCCGGACCTAAGCCTGAGACTAAAGTGCTTCTACTGCAAAGGGACTGGTCACTAGAAGCAGAACTGCCCCAAGTATTTGGCGGATAAGAAGGATGGAAAAGTGAACAAAAGTATATTAGATATACATGTTATTGATGTGTACTTTACTAGTGTTTATAGCAACCCCTCAGTATTTGATACTAGTTCAGTTGCTAAGATTAGTAACTCGAAATGGGAGTTGCAGAATGAACAAAGACTAGTTAAGGGTGAAGTGACGATGTGTGTTGGAAGTAGTTCCAAGATTGATATGATCATCATCGCACACTCCCTATACTTTCGGGATTAGTGTTGAACCTAAATAAGTGTTATTTGGTGTTTGCGTTGAGCATGAATATGATTTGATCATGTTTATTGCAATACAGTTATTCATTTAAGTTAGAGAATAATTGTTGTTCTGTTTACATGAATAAAACCTTCTATGGTCATACACCCAATGAAAATGGTTTGTTGGATCTCGATCATAGTGATACACATATTCATAATATTGAAGCCAAAAGATGCAAATTTAATAATGATAGTGCAGCTTATTTGTGGCACTGCCGTTTAGGTCATATTGGTGGAAAATCATCGTAACAAGAAAATAAAGTTTCTACGATCTAATCGTGGAGGAGAATATTTGAGTTACGAGTTTGATCTTCATTTCAAACAATGCGGAATAGTTTCGCAACTCACGCCACTTGGAACACATCAGCGTAATGGTGTGTCCAAACATCGTAACCATACTTTATTAGATATGGTGCAATCTATGATGTCTCTTACCGATTTACCACTATCGTTTTGGGGTTATGCATTAGAGACAGCTGCATTCATGTTAAATAGGGCACCATCTAAATCCGTTGAGACGACACCATATGAACTGTGGTTTGGCAAGAAACCAAAGTTGTCATTTCTTAAAGTTTGGGGTTGCGATGCTTATGTGAAAAAGTTTCATCCTGATAAGCTCAAACCCAAATCGGAGAAATGTGTCTTCATAGGATACCCAAAGGAGACAGTTGGGTACACCTTCTATCACATATCCGAAGGCAAGACATTCGTTGCTAAGAATGGATCCTTTCTAGAGAAGGAGTTTCTCTCAAAAGAAGTGAGTGGGAGGAAAGTAGAACTTGATGAGGTAACCGTACCTGCTCCCTTATTGGAAAGTAGTTCATCACAGAAATCTGTTCCTGTGACTCCTACACCAATTAGTGAGGAAGATAATGATGATGATCATGTAACTTCGAATCAAGTTACTACCGAACCTCGTAGGTCAACCAGAGTGAGATCCGCACCAGAGTGGTACGGTAATCTTGTTCTGGAGGTCATGTTGCCTGACCATGACGAACCTACGAACTATGAGGAAGCGATGATGATCCCAGATTCCGCGAAATGGCTTGAGGCCATGAAATCTGAGATCGGATCCATGTATAAGAACAAAGTGTGGACTTTGGTTGACTTGCGCGATGATCGGCAAGCCATAGAAAATAAATGGATCTTCAAGAGGAAGACGGACGCTGATAGTAGTGTTACTATCTACAAAGCTAGACTTGTTGAAAAAGGTTTTTACAAAGTTCAAGGTGTTGACTACGATGAGATTTTCTCACTCGTAGCGATGCTTAAGTCTGTCCGAATCATGTTAGCAAATTGCCACATTTTATGAAATCTAGCAAATGGATGTCAAAACTACATTCCTTAATGGATTTCTTCAAAAATAGTTGTATATGATGCAACCAGAAGGTTTTGTCGATCCTAAAGATACGTACAAAATGTGCAAGCTCCAGCGATCCATCTATGGACTGGTGCAAGCATCACGGAGTTGGAATATATGCTTTGATGAGTTGATCAAAGCATATAGTTTTATACAGACTTGCGGTGAAGCCTGTATTTACAAGAAAGTGAGTGGGAGCACTACACCATTTCTGATAAATATATGTGAATGACATATTGTTGATTGGAAAATAATGTAGAATTTTCTGGAAAGCATAAAGGTGTATTTGAAAGGAGTTTTTCAAAGAAAGATCTCGGTGAAGCTGCTTACATATTGAGCATCAAGATCTATAGAGATAGATCAAGACGCTTGATAAGTTTTTTCAATGAGTGCATACCTTGACAAGATTTTGAAGTAGTTCAAAATGGAACAGTCAAAGAAGGAGTTCTTACCTGTGTTACAAGGTGTGAAATTGAGTAAGACTCAAAGCCCGACCACGGCAGAAGATAGAAAGAGAAAGTCATTCCCTATGCCTCAACCATAGGTTCTATAAAGTATGACATGCTGTGTACCAGATCTAGGAGTAGACCACTGAACAGCGGTCAAAATTATCCTTAGTGGAATAAGGATATGTTTCTCGATTATGGAGGTGACAAAAGGTTCGTCGTAAAGGGTTACATCGATGCAAGTTTTGACACTGATCCGGATGATTCTAAGTCTCAATCTGGATACATATTGAAAGTGGGAGCAATAAGCTAAAGTAGCTCCGTGCAGAGCATTGTAGACATAGAAACTTGCAAAATACATACGAATCTGAATTTGGCAGACCCGTTGACTAAACTTCTCTCACAAGCAAAAACATGATCACACCTTAGTACTCTTTGGGTGTTAATCACACGGCGATGTGAACTAGATTACTGACTCTAGTAAACCCTTTGAGTGTTGGCCACATGGCGATGTGAGCTATGGATATTAATCATGTGGTGATGTGAACTATTAGTGTTAAATCACATGGCGATGTGAACTAGATTATTGACTCTAGTGCAAGTGGGAGACTGAAGGAAATATGCCCTAGAGGCAATAATAAAGTTGTTATTTATATTTCCTTATATCATGATAAATGTTTATTATTCATGCTAGAATTGTATTAACCGGAAACTTAGTACATGTGTGAATACATAGATAAACAGAGTGTCACTAGTATGCCTCTACTTGACTACCTCGTTGAATCAAAGATGGTTAAGTTTCCTTGCCATAGACATGAGTTGTCATTTGATTAACGAGATCACATCATTAGAGAATGATGTGATTGACTTGACCCATTCCGTTAGCTTAGCACTTGATCGTTTAGTATGTTGCTATTGCTTTCTTCATGACTTATACATGTTCCTATGACTATGAGATTATGCAACTCCCGAATAACGGAGGAACACATTGTGTGCTACCAAACGCCACAACGTAACTGGGTGATTATAAAGGAGCTCTACAGGTGTCTCCGATGGTACTTGTTGAGTTGGCATAGATCAAGATTAGGATTTGTCACTCCGATTGTCAGAGAGGTATCTCTGGGCCCTCTCGGCAATGCACGTCACTATAAGCCTTGCAAGCAATGTGACTAATGAGTTAGTTGCGGGATGATGCATTATGGAACGAGTAAAGAGACTTGCCGGTAACGATATTGAACTAGGTACTGAGATACTGACGATCGAATCTCGGGCAAGTAAGATACCGATGACAAAGGGAACAACGTATGTTGTTATGCGGTTTGACCAATAAAGATCTTCGTAGAATATGTAGGAGCCAATATGAGCATCCAGGTACAGCTATTGGTTATTGACCGGAGACGTGTCTCGGTCATGTCTACATAGTTCTCGAACCCATAGGGTCCGCACGCTTAACGTTCGGTGACGATTTGTATTATGAGTTTATGTGTTTTGATGTACCGAAGGTATTTCGGAGTCCCACATGAGATCGGGGACATGACGAGGAGTCTCGAAATGGTCGAGACATAAAGATCGATATATTGGACAACTACATTTGGACATCAGAATGGTTCCGAGTGAGATCAGGAATATATCGGAGCACCGGGAGGTTACATCGATATATTGGACAACTACATTTGGACATCAGAATGGTTCCGTGCGTTCGGTACTTGGATCGGTCTGATCGTGAAGACGTACGACTACATCAACCGCGTTGTTCTAACGCTTCCGCTTTCGGTCTACGAGGGTACATGGACAACACTCTCCCCTCTCGTTGCTATGCATCACCATGATCTTGCGTGTGCGTAGGAATTTTTTTGAAATTACTACATTCCCCAACAGGGAGGAGGAAAGATGGGTAGGTTGCGGAAGAGAGGGGATGCGTGTGGTTTGGCTTGGGAGGAAAGAGGTGGCAGATCGCGGGCTGCGGAAGTGAAAGTGGAGAACATGGGATTTGCTTCCTCTGGTTTATGCACTGGTTTGGAACGTGGGCGTTTCTTTCAGCGATTTTTTCTGCCGCATTGCTAGCATCAGCTATTTTCTTTTGAGCAAGGCGGGGGATCGAACGAGGTGGTCGAACCACGAGGGGAGGTCGAACCATCACGACGTTCGATCCCCCTTTAATAGTAGTAGAGATTACTCCACACATCGCCCGACTCCTGCCTGCATCTAGAGTATTAAGTTCATAAGAACAGAGTACCGCATTAAGTAAGATGACATGATGTAGCAGGATAAACTCAAGCAATATGATGAAAAGCCCATCTTGTTATCCTCGATGGCAACAATACAATATGTGTCGTTTCCCCTTCTGTCACTAGGATCGAGCACCGCAAGATTTAACCCAAAGCTAAACACTTCTCCCATTGCAAGAAAACCCAACTTAGTTGGCCAAACCAAATCGATAGTTTGAAGAGACTTGCAAAGATATCAAATCATGCATATAAGGATTCAGAGAAGATTCAAATAATATTCATAGATAAGCTGATCATAAACGCACAATTCATCGGATCTCGGCAAACACACCGCAAAAGAGTATTACATCGAATTGATCTCCAAGAACATCGAGGAGAACATGGTATTGAGAATCAAAGAGAGAAAACAAGCCATCTAGCTACTAGCTATGGACCTGTAGGTTTGTGGTAAACTACTCATGCTTCATCGGAGAGGCAATGGTGTTGATGTAGAAGCCCTCCGTGATCGAATCCCCCTCCGACAGGACACCGAAAAAGGTCCCTAGATGGGATCTCACGGGTGCAGAAGGTTGCGGTGGTGGAAAAGTGGTTTCATGGCTCCCCTGGAAGTTTTTTGGATATTTGAGAATATATAGAAGGAAGATCTAGGTCAGGTGGTCACCGAGGGGCCCATAATGTCGGGGGGCGTGCCCTACCCCCCTGGGAGTGCCCTCCACCCTTGTGGCTACCTCGTGGCTCTTCTGACTTGCTCTCCAAGTCTCCTGGGTGTCTTCTGGTCCAAGAAAAATCACCGCGAAAGTTTTATTCCGTTTGGTATTCCTTTTCTACGAAACTCTAAAACAACGAAAAAAACAACAACTGGCACTGGGCTCTAGGTTAATAGGTTAGTCCCAAAAATCATATAAAATAGCATATTAATGCATATAAAACATCCAAAACAGATAATATAATAGCATGGAACAATCAACAATTATAGATACATTGGAGACGTATCACTCCCTAGTGGAGGAGTCAGAGGCAGATGCCCTATCTAATTCACCCACCAAGGTGCTTGCTCTAACTTTCCAAGGTTATATTGGTCGCACATATCTTGCAACTGATGCTTTGCATTGCTTCTACTTTGTTTCACTACCATTAGCTTAGTTTACACATCGTGTATGTGAATATGCCTTGCCTATCCATTTTCAGTACATGCATATTCCATCTATCATCATACCATATTTATCCATTCAAATGTTGTTCTTGTGTATCAGACGTTCAAAGGAAGAGGGCGATTGCTGATCGCGGAGGAGCACGAACAAAGTATTTGGAAAAGGTAGTGACACTTGATAAATCAAACAACCCATTAGGTGTAGTTGCAATATCACCAGACCCAGAAAACATGGCCACAACTCTAGCAGATTCTAGCCCTCCTACACTGGTCATCTCTGATGCCTGAACTCATCAGATCCCAACTGCATCAAATAGTATGATGATGCTAGTTGACATAGCACCAGCTCTACGATGCAAAACCCCCATTGTAGCATAGAGTACACCAAATCCAGTTGCCAAATCCCTTTTTGAACGAGAGAGAGCCTCAATTGCAGCAAATAGGACCCCTGTTCCACTTCTTCCCAGTTTAGAAGATGAAGTGTATATTTTTGTCAGGAACTTTGTGCGCATCTTTCCTTCATGGAAAGATTATACCACAAACAAGAACAATTTCCAATCTTCCTCTTCAACTTACGCGTAAGTAATGTACTAATGTTATTCATGGTAATTGATGCATATGTTTCTGCTGACAGAAGACACAAGATTTCATTCTTTTAAATAGGCGACAACCAAACTGTATAGTCAAGATGAGCAAGGGTTGGTTGCGCTTTTCAAGCCCTCATTGATGAAGTATCGTTCCTACCTGGGACAAGTGCACTTCGATGGCAAGATTCTAAACGAAATTTCTGTGAAGTCTCAGGTGCTACATTTATTAGTAAGTGACAGGAATAATCTTGTTATATATTGGTCTCGTCTGTAGCGTAACGTACTGTGTATGATATCACATCACAATTTGAACTACATTTCTGCATGTGCCTTAACGCCTCACTTGTACGAAAACTGTTTGTAGAAGAACATCCATTCTCAAGGGACCACAGTATCTCATAACTAAACTGCACACTGCATTGCTCTTGTGAGTACCTCTTGCCCTGTATGACCATAGTTACTTTCATAGTTGGTTGATTATGTAGCATCACTCCACATGTTAGCCTCGTTATCCTCCATTGGGTGGATAATAGCCCACAAGTATAGGGGATCGCAATAGTTTTCGAGGGTAGAGTATTCAACCCAAATTTATTGATTTGACACAAGGGGAGCCAAAGAATATTTGCAAGTATTAGCAGCTGAGTTGTCAATTCAACAACACCTGGAGATTAATGATCTGCAACAAAGTGATTAGTAGCAAAGTAATATGATAGTTTTGATAGTAGTGGCAATAGCAAAGTAACAGTAACAGTGATAGCAATGATTTTGTAGCAACTCTGACAGTAACAATAGCAGTAGTAACTTAGCAAGAACAATATAAGAGATATTCGTAGGCATTGGATCGGTGGATTCATTCTATTATATTCATCATATAATAGTCATAATCAAGGGTGATACGACACTAGCTCTAGTTCATAAATATAATGTAGGCATGTATTCCGTACATAGTCATACGTGCTTATGGAAAGAACTTGCATGCCATCTTTTGTCCTACCCTCCCGTGACAGCGGGGTCCATATGGAAACTAAGGGATATTAAGGCCTCCTTTTAATAGAGAACCGGAACAAAGCATCAATACATAGTGACACTGGTACAGCGAGCTGCTATACAAACGGTTTTTAACCCCTTTCCGCGACGGCATTTGGATTCGTCGCCTAGTGAGTGACTGCGATAGGGGGGTCCTTCCCACACGACCCAGAAACCGTCGGGGATATGCCCTCCTGGTGTTATACGTATAGTAGTGCTAAAAAATCCAATTATACAGGCGAAATCGTTTCCGGTCGTAAGTTCATCCCACACAGTCAGTCCCCGCTAAATGTTTCCGTTCATATATACATCCCACACAGTCGCTCAAAGGAAAACGTTTTTGTTCGCAGGTACATCACACACAATTTTCCCTGTTAAATCGTTTGTGATAGCGTTTCCATTGCAAACGGTATTAACAATTTTATCATTTGCGTTATTTAATGCATCACACACGGTGCGTAGAAGAAACAGTGTGGCAAAGGTTGTCCATCACACACAGTTTTTATGTGGTAAACGTTTGCGCCAGGTGGCCTAACACAAACAGTTTTCAAGAGGATGTCGTGTGTGATTGTTCATTAATCCAACAACGTTTTCTTCCTAGAAACTATGTGCTTTGCTTGTGGTCATCGCCCACGGTGTTTTCTCAATTACCGTTTGCAATAGAAAAAACCAATTAGCAGGATAATTATCATATTATTAATAATCCATTCATTAATCTAATTAACATTTCATATTAAGCACGCAATATATTTCATTTTCATAATTGAAATACATCAGAGTGCAACATCATATAGCTTCAGCACTCAACGACCCCATTACACAAATGCACCAGCACAAAGTTTCACATGCAACATCTATAACCTTTCAAAATTAGCATCATAGACGGTACATAGACAGATGTATCTCATCTGGAAAACTGCTGAAGCAGAAGGCGAATATTGAGCCTTCATTGATGTTGAAGGTCTTTGCATCTTTAGGCCAGTGCGTGTGGATGATTGACCGTTCATCCTTCGTCCTCTTCAGGAACACTTCAATATTGAACCACGGGTGTTAAATGAATACCTTCCTCGCCTCCTGACCATACATGTGGTTTGAGAGGTAATCATCGGTGAACTGCTTTGGAAAGGCCTGAAAACAAGGATGTGCCACTACTGCAGGATGCTGCTAACGCGACACTACGATCAGAGACACTTCGAGAAACTGTGTGCAATGCAATAATCGCAAACGGTACTGTATGAAAACCGTCAAAAATGTATAAAACATTTGCGATGATGGATGCATCAAACACGGTTTAGGTTTTAGTTGCATGTGCGATGAATGGCATACGGTTCAGTTCAATTAACTGTTTGCGATGAGGAGGAACAAAAGAAACGGGCAGCCAGATGAAGGCGTGTGCGATACACAGCATACAGTTCACTCGGATGAACTGTTTGTGATTAGGCAACACAAAAGAAACGGTTAGCCAGATCAAGGTGTGTGTGCGATATACGGCATGCGGTTCACTCGGATGAACCGTTTGCGTTGAGACATGAGAATAGAAATGGTTCAACTTAACAAGATGTGTGTGATACGCGGCAAACAGGTCTGTAATCAGAAATGTGTGTGAATACCGATAATAACACAGACGGTTGCTGCTAATAAGACGTGTGTGTTGTGCGATGGGATTGCATACAGAACAACATATATATATATATATATATATATAGTGTTGATATTCATCAGAAATATATATATAGTGTCTGTAATCAGAAATATATATATATAGTGTTGATATTCATCACCCAGGATGCAGAATAAGTTATTCTTCACCCGAGGTAATCTTACGGTCATTTCATAATTAAATTACATTTGAAATTCAAATAGTTACATTCCTATTGATTCACTACGTAAAATTTGGTATAAGAAAATAAAAACATAGGTCATAAGACAAGAAAATTTGGAGTTTATGTATATTTTACACTATGTTTTTATGTTTGTAATTTTACATAACATAAAATATTTTCTACGGCAATTATATATTTTTTGACGGTCTCTTTTTACGTCAGAAATAAGACAAAACTTACGGAACGTAAAATTACAGTGCATTGATGGTAAAATAGAGGGGGGTGAAGAATAATTATTCCTCGCCAAGGGTGACGAATAGTCAATCCCTATACACACACACACACACACACACACACACACACACACACACACTTATAAGGACATGCTTGCATAATCAAATTAAACATCCACTTACATAGGTGGCTACTACAACCATGGCATTTGCACAGACCAAAGTAAACTATTACATGCATGATTACTTAGGTGGCTACTACACACATGACATTTCCACACACACCAATAAAGTAAACTCTATATTACATGCATGATTAACTAGCATAAACAATCATCTGATCATCATCTACTTCTTGTGACGCTTGCTCTGCTTGTGGCTCGATCCGGGCTCGTCGATTTGGGTAACGAGGCACTTCCTCATGTCAACGATCCGCCTGTGCATCTCGTAGCATGTGTACACACTCTTGGCCGCAAACCTGAGGTGAGGTTCATCCAGTTGCCGCATCCTGGCCCCGTGCCAGGATACGGGACTTGTTCTCTGGGCATCCCATTTCATCTTTTCGTAGTAGGGGTCGATGATGGCCGAGGCGAGTTCGACCAGGGAGTCCTTCTTCGTGCTGCCCCAGACTGTGTAGTGGTCACAGATTTTGACAAGGTTCTTGCAGGCCAAGCCCATAACACTGAGCGCTTTTACATCATTGGTGGTATCCACCGTGGCGAACTTGTAGTCAGTGCTGTTGACAAACCTGTTGAAACGGTCGCAAGGCTCTGTGGCCATGCAGTAGTGGTAGATGAGGACATGATGGCGCACGCACAACTAGGCGACGGCAACCTTCTGATCTATGCCGGGACGATCGGTGGTGTACTGGCGGTCGATGCCGACCACCTTGTACTTGTCTCCAGCAAGCAACTGCTCAACGCTCTTGATGTAGTCGTCCACCACGTCCGGGTCGATGGTGTACACCACCGACAGATCCATCTCCCTCACGTGGGTCTTCACTCTATGCTCGCCGAACTCCATTGGAGCGCCGCCGGACATCCCCTCTCTATGTGTCGTCGTGGGTGTTCTTGTTGTGTTGTGGGGCGCGATCGAAAGGTTGAAGAGACTAAGGTTATAATGGCCGTGGGAATTAAAGGGGAAGCCGGACGGCCAGGAATATCGGCAGGCCTTGATGGCAGTTCTAAATTGCAGTGCGTAACTCCACCGTGCCGCACGTAACTGCATCGCGTGGCAATGCACGCGGCGCAACCGCATGCATATGGGGCCCCCGACGTGAGCGTGCGCACGCCCAACCGATGGCAGAGCGCGCGCGGAGGGACGCGAGCAGAGCGCTCCGCGGTCGCCTCAAGAAAAAGTTGTCACAAGCCGAGCGCGCCAACGGACGCGATAGAGCGTGCCATAGCACCTATCGGCGAGCACAGCGCGCTGTAGCGCCTAACGGCGAACAGAGCTTGCCGAGGGACGCAGGCAGAGGACGGCACAGTGATACGTGGAAAATAAGACGAACTGTGCGAGCGATGTTGGAGACATCAAGCACGATTCAAATTAGAGTTGCGTGTGCGATACATGGCAGACAGTTGATCCATCAGAATTGTTTGTGATGGAATAAGCCGTGTGTGTTGCGGGCAAACGCTTGCTCGTGTATAACCTTAAATTTAACCAAAAAAGTGTTAATGCATGTTACAAAAATTGTATAGCTGGAAACTATGTTCAAATACGACTCCAACGATATAATCTATTAGTGATGCATTCGTATTTTATTAGTTAAATCCTACTTATAAACTAGGCCGGGGGTATAGTAGGTAATTAAATTGCAACTATTTTTTTATTAACTGTATGTGTATGTGTCCTCTCGTTCTCCTCTCGCACGTCTTGTCACCCCGCTGCCACAGACGGCTTACATCGCAAGCTTGCGCAGCGCGCGGGGGCGTTCTTTTGGCCAAACGGAGGCGCCAATGAATCGTCGGTGAGCCCGTTCCCACGCAAGCTTCCGGCCCGACTCAGTGAATCCCCCAAAATCCCAATGCTTACCGGCCTGCTATAAAAACCCTCAAGGCCGAAGAGTCCTGCGTCGCATTTTCCCCTCCCTCCTTGTAGCTTATCTCGTCTGCTTCTCCCACAATCGCCAATGGCACCGGTCTGTCGTCGTCGCTCAGCCACTCCGCCGTCATCAGAGGACAGCTCCAGCTGGGAGGCTACACCGCGGCGGCGGTGCAGTCCGTGGCGTAGTGTAGTGCGCGTGGCGTCCCTGTTGGGTGTGATCGGAACACCCACCACACGCTCCGCCGCCGCTGCCCGTCGGCAGCTGTTGCCGGCCGCCGTTGCCGCCACACCACCGTCGAAAGCCAGGGCCATCTCCCAATCCACCACCGTGGCCCAAAGGCGGGAGGTGTCCATCGTGGCCGCCACCCCACTGACGGCCATCGTGGCCATCACCCGCTCCGCCACTGCGTCCCGAAGGCGGGAGGTGGTGCTCATGGCCGCCACGCCATCGTTGGCCGCCGTGGCTGCTAGCCCACCGTCGACCGCCGGGATCATCACTCGCTCTGCCACCGCTGCCCGAAGGAGGAAGGCGGAGGTGGAGGCCCGCACGTGCGTCAGTGACCTTGCGCGCTACATCGAGTTCCTGCGGGAAGAGGAGGAGCGCCTCGTCGAGCATGCAAAGAGCCTTACCGCAACCGTGGCCGCAGCACACGCCGACGCAGAGGCGAGGAATCAGGAGATCTACGAGCAGTTCAGCCGCTTCGAGAGGGATCGTCTGGAGCAGCAGTGAGCGTTCGAGCTGGCGAGCATCGCTGAACGTGCAGCAACGGCAGGCACCGTATTGCATTTGTCCATCTCATCGGTAGGCTCCTCCTCCTCGTCTGCCTCTTACTGAGCACGCTCGGCAGACGAGAGGCTGCCAGAAGTAGCACAAAGCCCCTCCGTGGTAGTAGTAGTATTTAGGGGCTATTTTGTTCAATTCATCTGACTATAGGTTTGTGGTCGAACTGTACAACGTACTTAAAATTAGCTAGTATATATAGTTGAACTAGCTATTTCAGTATGTGGTTGGCAACAATTGGGGAGAAGTTTGGTCGGTTCAGCTGTCGAGTTGAACTGTTTGTATAAATTAAGAACGACTGCTTACTCTATGAATGAAATCTATGCTTAATTACCGAATTTTAGTTGCAAAAATTACATAGTGCTAATGATTTCTAGCTGCATATTGACAAATCGCAGTGTTACAAGGATTGACAAATGGCAACGTTACTAGATAAACAAATGTAAATCTTTCCAGTTTGACAAATGGCAACATACCCAATATGACAGATGCAAATCTTATCAAATTGTTTGTACGTGGTTGCACACGGGTCATCCAGAACAACCATTTGCGTTGAAGGGATGCACAAATCCTGCGCTGCTCTCACTTTGCATACGGGTGTCCTATCTAAATCGTTTGTGATCTAGAGCTGCAGAAATCTCGGCACATTTTCTCTTGGATTCCTGGGGAAGCTGTCGGTTTGCATACGGGTGTTCTAACTAAAACTTTTGCGATGAGTGTTTTATATTTAAAAAGCGAATTAAACTGCGGCTAGGGTGCCATTAATGGAGAGGATGCAAGCAAGGCGGGCGGCCATGGAAGTCAAAGGTCTCGCTTCCCAATGAGCCTGCACAGCGTACAGGTCGCACGCTTCCGGGTGAGTCTGCGCACTCGAGGACAGCTTGCACGCCTCTCGGTCAGCCTGCGCACCGGACGGCGCTCGCACGCGTCCCGTTCAGTCAAGGTCAAGCAGCTATCCGCACGACACCTCCTACAGCCATTAAAACCAAGACACATGGCGTCACGTGAATGGTTAACAGAATCTTGGATTTACTAGAATTTAAAAACCAGGTATCTCAATGTTTTGACGGCAATCAACGGTGCCCTGGTGTTTGAAATTCATTCCCATTTCTTGCATGGGACCTAAGCATGCACCCAAGGACACAGATTTGATTTATCAACCAATTTATATGCACTGGAGCATGTGCATGTAGTTCAAATTTGAATTATGCACATAAATGCATTGAAAACTCAGTTAATGCATAAAAATGTCCAAATGAACCCCGAAAAATCTCAAAAATTCACACAACACTCCTGTTGTTCTATGTTGGCACGAGGAAAAAATTTGAAAGCAATAAGAGGCAATGGATATCTTTTCGTCATCAAAGGTGGGACGTTCCCTACCGAAAACCATCATGCTTGTTGTGAGAAGCTCCGGTTTGTGAGAAGCATATACCCAAACCTGCCCCAAATGGGACAAAATTTGTACCACGGCATGTTAATGCCGCTCCATGATAGCATGCCAAGTTCCATGAATTTCAGACGAGTTTTGGATTTACTAGAATTTAAAACCAGGCATCTCAATGTTTTGCCGGCAATCAACGGTGCCCTGGTGTTTGAAATTCATTCCCGTTTCTTGCATGGGAGCTAACCATGCACCCAAGGACACATATTTGATTTTTCAACCAATTTATATGCACTTGAGCATGTGCATGTAGTTCGAATTTGAATTATGCACATAAATGCATTGAAAACTCAGGTAATGCATAAAAATGTCCAAACGAACCCCGAAAAATCACAAAAATTCACACAACACTCCTGTTGTTCTATGTTGACACGAGAAAAAAATTGAAAGCAATAAGAGGCAATGGATATCGTTTCGTCCCCAAAGGTGCGACGTTCCCTACCGAAAACCATCATGCTTGTTGTGAGAAGCTCCGGTTTGTGAGAAGCATATACCCAAACCTGCCCCAAATGGGACAAAATTTGTACCACGGCATGTTAATGCCGCTCCATGATAGCATGCCAAGTTCCATGAATTTCAGACGAGTTTTGGATTTACTAGAATTTAAAACCAGGCATCTCAATGTTTTGCCGGCAATCAACGGTGCCCTGGTGTTTGAAATTCATTCCCATTTCTTGCATGGGAGCTAACCATGCACCCAAGGACACATATTTGATTTTTCAACCAATTTATATGCACTTGAGCATGTGCATGTAGTTCGAATTTGAATTATGCACATAAATGCATTGAAAACTCAGGTAATGCATAAAAATGTCCAAACGAACCCCAAAAAATCACAAAAATTCACACAACACTCCTGTTGCTCTATGTTGACACGAGAAAAAAATTTGAAAGCAATAATAGGCAATGGATATCGTTTCGTCCCCAAAGGTGGGACGTTCCCTACTGAAAACCATCATGCTTGTTGTGAGAAGCTCCGGTTTGTGAGAAGCATATACCCAAACCTGCCCCAAATGGGACAAAATTTGTACCACGGCATGTTGATGCCGCTCCATGATAGCATGCCAAGTTTCATGAATTTCAGACGATTTTTGGATTTACTATAATTTAAAAACCAGGCATCTCAATGTTTTGCCGGGAATCAACGGTGCCGTGGTGTTTGAAATTCATTCCCATTTCTTGCATGGGACTTAAGCATGCACCCCAAGGACACATATTTGATTTTTCAACCGGTTTATATGCACTGGAGGATGTGCATGTAGTTCAAATTTGAATTATGCACATAATTGCATTGAAAACTCAGTTAATGCATAAAAATGTCCAAACGAACCCCAAAAAATCCAAAATTGAACACAACACTCTTGTTGTTCTATGTTGACACTCGAATTTTTTTGAAAGCAATAAGAGGCAACGGATATCGTTTCGTCCCGAAAGGTGGCACGTTCCCTACCGAAACCATCACACTTGTTGTGAGAAGCTCTGGTTTGTGAGAAGTTTATACCCAAACCTGCCCCAAATGGAACAAATTTTTTACCACGGCTTGTTGATGCCGCTACATGATAGCATGCCAAGTTTCATGAATTTCAGACGTGGATTTACTAGAATTAAAAAACCAGGTATCTCAATGTTTGCGGCCGAGTGACGGTGGCAGGGTGTTTGAAATTCATTCCCATTTATTGCATGGGATCTAAGAATGCAACCAAGGACACATATTTGATTTTTCAATAAGTTTTTTATATGCACTAGAGCATGTGCATGTAGTTCAAATTTGAGTTATGCGCATAAAATGCCTGGAAAACCCAGTTAATGTATAAAAATGTCCAAACGAACCCTGAATAATTCTAATTTTTTGACGACACACCTATAGTTGCATGTTCACTGCAGATAAAAGTTCTAACAATTCAAACACCATCCTTTGTAACTGTGACCCCATTACGTAATCAAATGATCAAGACGATAAATCAAGTAGATCGCACACAGTTTATTATCACCAACCGTGTGAGATGCAGCACATTATCTTGTAGCACCGTCTGAATAAGGGACCGTGTCTGATGACACTTTGCGCGCCAGTTTTTTGGCTGAAGCGATTCCAAATTTTCGGCTTCCGCAGAAATATCTACGTCCCCGCCCCCTCCCCCTTACCAAAAGCCACATTTCCCCTCTTTCCGCCTTCCTTTCCAAGTTGAAACCTTCACTCCTTGCTTGCAGCGCCACCGCCTCCTCGCTCGCGACCCTCCTTCACGCTCCTCGGCCTCGCCTATCCAGGCAGGTAATCCACACCCGACCCCCATCCTGCTCCTCCTACCACATCCCACATGCCCCTACCGCCGGCGCGAGCGCGACACCTTCCACCCAAATCACCGACCCCTCCACCAAATAAGCGTCAGCCTAAGCCATGGTGCACGCAGTATAGCCAGGACCTCAAGGAGCATTTGGCAGCGGAGAAGCAAATCGCGGCCGCACGCGCGGATGAGGTCGCGATGGTTGCCATTCGTGCCGACCCCCAGATCTTGGCGGAGCACCTCTCTGTCGAGGCCACCATTGATGCCTCGCGCGCCAACGCCGCGACGCGGTTGATTGCTTTAAACGATAGTTTGTGGCGTTTTCTCGAGGCCATTGTTTGCTAGCTACTACCTTTCCTTAACAAACTCTAGTGAATTGTGCTATCTACTTTTACCATGCAATCTTCTGCTATAGTGTATATGTTTTATATGTCGTGCAATGTGGTGTTCAATTAACCGCTTGGTTCAATTCTGCAAATGTGATGTTCAATTCTTCAGGGTGCAATATTTCCAAGTTGTTTAGCATGCTTTGTTTGGTTAACTGTCTGATCTACTATTAGGAGTATGCTATATTGTTCAATTGGTGTTTAGTTAACTGCTTGGTTCATTTGTTGTGGCTTGGTTCACTTGTTGTGGTGTTTAGTTAACTGCTTGGTTCAATTCTGCAATGCGATGTTCAATTGTTGTGGCTGCATTCTGTTATTGTATACCATGTGAGGAATAAATCGAATTTGGCTGTACTAAATACATGAGAAACAAATACAATTGCTATATTTCCAAGTTGTTAAGCATGCTTGGTTTGGTTAAATGTCTGATCTTCTATTAGGAGTATGTTATATTGTGCAATGTGGTGCTCAGTTAACGTTTGGTTCATTTGTTGTGGTGTTTAGTTAACTGCTTGGTTCAATTCTGGAATGCGATGTTCAATTGTTGTGGCTGCATTCTCTTATTGTATACCATGTGAGGAATAAATCAAATTTGGTTGTACTAAATACATGAGAAACAAATACAATTGCCATGTTTCCAAGTTGTTAAGCATGCTTGGCTTGGTTAACTGCCTGATCTTCTATTAGGAGTATGTTATATTGCAATGTGGTGCTCAGCTAACGTTTGGTTCATTTGTTGTGGTGTTTAGTTAAATGCTTGGTTCAATTCTGCAATGCGATGTTCAATTGCAGTGGCTGGATTCTGTTATTGTATACCATGTGAGAAATAAATCGAATTTGGCTGCACTTAATACATGAGAAACATATACAAGTGCTATATTTCCTAGTTCTTAATCATGCTTGGTTTGGATAAATGGGTTCTCCATGTGGCTTGAATTAATCTGATGAATCTGCAATGTGCTTATTTATCATCAACATATTTTACTGATAGCATGCGAATGCTTACTTAACCTGATGACTAACTACCTTATATGTGTTGCAGGGAAACAATGGGAAGCACTGAGGTTTACAATCGAGGTTAGAACGTGCATGGCCCGTTCTAATAGCACATTATTGTGCAATTGCAGGAACCATTCTAATATTTAGGTTTTTAACAATTTGGTCTTGCACATGTAGGTCCTGCTGTGAGAGGTTTTGACCCATTGTTCGACCCTTTTTGCATATGGGGAATGAGTTGTCCATGAATATCAGTCAAGTCAAGAAACTCAGAAAGATTGTTAGGATAAAGAAATTAGCGACAAAAAAACAAGATCTTTGTCTGCACAATGAAGAAGACATTAGTTCACTACAGGATGGTACTAACTATTATGCCTTGCCTTTTTTATTCCTTTGCCCCATTTCCAATATAGAGAAGATATTTATGCACATCCTTGTTTTCAGGCTTTTCCAAAGCAGTTCACTGATGATTACCTCTCAAACCACCTGTATGGTCAGGAGGCGAGGAAGGTATTCATACAACACCCACAGTTCAATATTGAAGTGTTCCTGAAGAGGACAAAGGATGGACGGTCAATCATCCACAGGCACTAGCCTAATGTTACAAAGACCTTCAACATCAATGAAGGCTCAATATTCGCCTTCTGCTTCAGCAGTTTTCCAAATGAGATACATCTGTCTATGTACCGTCTATGATGCTAATTTCGAAAGGTTATCAATGTTGCATGTGAAACTTGGTCCTGGTGTAGTTGTGTAATGGGGTAGCTGAGTGCTGAAGCTATATGATGTTCTACTCTGATGTATTTCAATTATGAAAATGAAATACATTGTGTGCTTAATATGAAATGTCAATTAGATTAATAAATGGATTATGAATAATCGGATAATTAGCCTACTAGTGGCGAATTAGCCTGCTAATTGGGTTTTTCTATTGCAAACGGTTGTCAAAAAATACCGTGGGCGATGACCTCAGGCAACGCACACAGTTTCTAGGAATAAACCGTGTTGGATCAATGAACAATCACAGACGATTTTCTCTTGAAAACTGTTTGCGTTAGGCCACCTTGCGCAAATGTTTACCACATGAAAACTGTGTGTGATGGACAGCCTTTGCCACACAGTTTCTTCCACGGACCGTGTGTGATATATTCAATAACGCAAGCGATTTAACGGGAAAAATTGTGTGTGATGTACCTGTGAACGGAAATGTTTTCCTTGGAGCGACTGTGTGGGATGTACATACGAACGGAAACGTTTTGCGGGGACTGACTGTATGGGATGTACTTGCGACCGGAAACAATTTTGCCGTATAATTGTATTTTTTAGCTCTACTATACGTATTTCCGTATTTGAGCGCTCATCGGTCGCACACGACCTTATTTGTTGAACGTGTGTGCCAGGAGGGCATATCCCCGACGGTTTCTGGGTCATGTGGGAAGGACCCCCCTATCGCCCACACTCACTTGGCGACGGTTCCAAATGGCGTCACGGAAAGGGGTTAAAAACCGTTTGTTTAGGAGCTTGATGTACTAGTGTGCATAAATATCTTCTCTATATTGGAAATGGGGCAGAGAAATAAAAAAGGCAAGGTATAATAGCCAGTAGCATCCTGTAGTGAACTGATGTCTTCTTCATTGTGCAGACAAAGATAATGTTGTTTTTTGTCATGAATTTTTTTATCCTAACAGTCTTTCTGAGTTTCTTGACTTGACTGATATTCATGGACAACTCATTTCCCCATATGCAAAAAGGGTCGAACTGTGGGTCAAAACCTCTGACAGCAGGACCTACATGTGCAAGACCAAATTGTTAAAAACCTAAATATTAGAATGGTTCCAGCAATTGCACAATAATGTGCTATTAGACAAAGGACCATGCATGTGCAAACCTCGATTGTAAACCTTAGTGCTTCCCATTGTTTCCCTGCAACACATATAAGGTAGTTAGTGATCAGGTTAAGTGAGGGTACGCATGCTATTAGTAAAATATGTTGATGAAAAATAAGCACATTGCAGATTCATCAACTTAATTCAAGCGACATGGAAAACCCATTTATCCAAACCAAGCACGATTAAGAACTAGGAAATATAGCAATTGTATATGTTTCTCATGTATTAAGTGCAGCCAAATTCATGGTGGTGAGTTGCCTAAGCCGCTCCAGGCACCAACCTGCTGGCTCTCGAGTTGAGGTAAGCACATGCATGCTGAGAAAACACCTCGTAGTCTTCGTCGAAGGCACCGAGGGAGGGCTCGAGAAAATGCCACGAACTATGGTTTAAAGTAGCAAACCATGTCACAGCGTCAGTGCGCGAGGTGTCAATGGTGGCCTTGACGGCGAGGTGCTCCTCCAAGATCTTGGGGTCAGCATGAATGGCAGCCATCGCGACCTCATCCGCGCGTGCGGCCGTGATTTTGTCTACCATCTTCCGTAGATTCTTTGAAGAATGAAAATAAGCTACCAATGGAAATAAGTTGTCAAATATTTTGAAATAAACAATATAAATTTCTTAATAACTATGTTTGAGAAACTCACATAGCGGTAGAATTGGAAGCGTATCAACAATGACCCAAATGTCCATATTATCTTCGTCGATGTCAGTGCTACCTCTTGAGCACTGCGTTGGTTTTCCCTTGAAGAGGAAAGGGTGATGCAGCAAAGTAGCGTAAGTATTTACCTCAGTTTTTGAGAACCAAGGTATCAATCCAGTAGGAGGCCACGCACGAGTCCCTCGCACCTACACAAACAAATAAATCCTCGCAACCAACACGATAAGGGGTTGTCAATCCCTACACGGTCACTTACGAGAGTGAGATCTGATAGATATGATAAGATAATATTTTTGGTATTTTTATAATAAAGATGCAAAGTAAAGAAAACAAAATAAAAATGGCGCCAGAAATAGCTTGTTGTTGGGAGATTAATATGATGGAAAATAGACCCGGGGGCCATAGGTTTCACTAGTGGCTTCTCTCGAGAGCATAAGTATTTACGGTGGGTGAACAAATTATTGTTGAGCAATTGACAGAATTGAGCATAGTTATGAGAATATCTAGGTATGATCATGTATATAGGCACCACGTCCGAGACAAGTAGACCGACTCCTGCCTGCATCTACTACTATTACTCCACACATCGACCGCTATCCAGCATGCATCTAGAGTATTAAGTTCATAAGAACAGAGTAACGCTTTAAGCAAGATGACATGATGTAGAGGGATAAACTCATGCAATATGATATAAACCCCATCTTTTTATCCTCGATGGCAACAATACAATACGTGCCTTGCTGCCCCTACTGTCACTGGGAAAGGACACCGCAAGATTGAACCCAAAGCTAAGCACTTCTCCCATTGCAAGAAAGATCAAACTAGTAGGCCAAACCAAACTAATAATTCGAACACACTTGCAAAGATAACCAATCATACATAAAAGAATTCAGAGAAGATTCAAATATTGTTCATAGATAAATTGATCATAAACCCACAATTCATCGGTCTCAACAAACACACCGCAAAAGAAGATTACATCGAATAGATCTCCACGAGAGAGGGGGAGAACATTGTATTGAGATCCAAAAAGGGTGAAGAAGCCATCTAGCTAATAACTATGGACCCGAAGGTCTGAGGTAAACTACTCACACTTCATCGGAGGGGCTATGGTGTTGATGTAGAAGCCCTCCGTGATCGATGCCCCCTCCGGCGGAGCTCCGGACAGGCCCCAAGATGGGATCTCACGGGTACAGAAGGTTGCGGCGGTGGAATTAGGTTTTTGGCTCCATATCTGGTAGTTTGGGGGTACGTAGGTATATATAAGAGGAAGAAGTACATCGGTGGAGCAACGGGGGGCCCACGAGGGTGGAGGGCGCGCCTGGGGGGTTGGCGCGCCCCTACCTCGTGGCCTCCTGTTTGATGTCTTGACGTAGGGTCCAAGTCCTCTGGATCACGTTCGTTCCGAAAATCACGTTCCCAAAGGTTTCATTCCATTTGGACTCCGTTTGATATTCTTTTTCTGCGAAACTCTGAAATAGGCAAAAAACAACAATTCTGGGCTCGGCCTCCGGTTAATAGGTTAGTCCCAATAGTAATATAAAGTGTATAATAAAGCCTAATAATGTCAAAAACAGAATATAATATAGCATGGAACAATCAAAAATTATAGATACATTGGAGACGTATCAAGCATCCCCAAGCTTAATTCCTGCTCGTCCTCGAGTAGGTAAATGATAAAAACAGAATTTTTGATGGGGAATGCTACTTGGCATAATTTCAATGTAATTCTTCTTAATTGTTGTATGAATATTCAGATCCGAAAGATTCAAGATAAAAGTTTAATATTGACATAAAAATAATAATACTTCAAGCATACTAACTAAGCAATTATGTCTTCTCAAAATAACATGGCCAAAGAAAGTTATCCCTACAAAATCATATAGTCTGGCTATGCTCTATCTTCACCACACAAAATATTTAAATCATGCACAACCCCGATGACAAGCCAAGCAATTGTTTCATATTTTTGACATTGTCAAACTTTTTCAATCTTCACGCAATACATGAGCGTGAGCCATGGACATAGCACTATAGGTGGAATAGAACGGTGGTTGTGGAGAAGACAAAAAGGAGAAGATAGTCTCACATCAACTAGGCATATCAACGGGCTATGGAGATGCCCATTAATAGATATCAATGTGAGTGAGTAGGGATTGCCATGAAACGGATGCACTAGATCTATAAGTATATGAAAGCTCAACAAAAGAAACTAAGTGGGTGTGCATCCAACTCGCTTGCTCATGAAGACCTAGGGCATTTTGAGGAAGCCCATCATTGGAATATACAAGCCAAGTTCAATAAAGAAAAATCCCCGCTAGTAAATGAAAGTGACATCATAGGAGACTCTCTATCATGCCGATCATGGTGCTACTTTGAAGCACAAGTGTGGTAAAAGGATAGTAACATTGTCCCTTCTCTCTTTTTCTCTCATTTTTTTTATTTGGGCCTTTTTTGTCTTTTTATGGCCTCTTTTCTTTTCTTTTTTTCTTTTTTTGTCCGGAGTCTCATCCTGACTTGTGGGGGAATCATACTCCCCATCACCCTTTCCTCACTTGGGACAATGCTCTAAAAATGATGATCATCACACTTTTATTTTCTTACAACTCAACAATTACAACTCAATACTTAGAACAAAATATGACTCTGTATGAATGCCTCCGGCGGTGTACCGGGATATGCAATGAATCAAGAGTGACATGTATGAAAGAATTATGAACGGTGACTTTGCCACAAATACAATGTCAACTACATGATCATGCAAAGCAATATGACAATGATGGAGCGTGTCATAGTAAACGGAATGGTGGTAAGTTGCGTGGCAATATATCTCGGAATGAAATGCCATGATAGGTAGGTATGGTGGCTGTTTTGAGGAAGGTATATGGTGGGTGTATGATACCGGCGAAAAGTGTGCGGTATTAGAGAGGCTAGCAATGGTGGAAGGAAGAAAAGTGCGTATAATCCATGGACTCAACATTAGTCATTAAGAACTCATATACTTATTGCAAAAATCTACAAGTTATCAAAGCAAAGTATTACGCGCATGCTCCTAGGGGTATAGATTGGTAGGAAAAGACCATCGCTCGTCCCCGACCGCCACTCATAAGGAAGACAATCAATAAATAAATCATGCTCCGACTTCATCACATAACGGTTCACCATACGTGCATGCTACGGGAATCACAAACTTTAACACAAGTATTTCTCAAATTCACAACTACTCAACTAGCATGACTCTAATATCACCATCTCCATATCTCAAAACAATTATTAAGCATCAAACTTCTCATAGTATTCAACACACTCATAAGAATTTTTCTTTTACTAATCTTGTATGCCTATTATTGTTAAAGCAAACTACCATGCTGTTTTGTAGGACTCTCAAAATAATCTAAGTGAAGCATGAGAGAACAATAGTTTCTATAAAACAAAATCACCACCGTGCTCTAAAAGATATAAGTGAAGCACTAGAGCAAAAACTATATAACTCAAAAGATATAAGTGAAGCACATAGAGTATTCTAATAATTTCCGAATCATGTGTGTCTCTCTCAAAAGGTGTGTACAGCAAGGATGATTGTGGTAAACTAAAAAATAAAGACTCAAATAATACAAGACGCTCCAAGCAAAACACATATCATGGGGTGACTAAAAGTATAGCTCCAAGTAAAGTTACCGATGGAAGTAGACGAAAGAGGGGATGCCTTCCAGGGCATCCCCAAGCTTTGGATTTTGGGTGTCCTTAGATTATCTTGGGGTGCCTTGGTCATCCCCAAGCTTAGGCTCTTTCCACTCCTTGTTCCATAGTCCATCAAATCTTTTACCCAAAACATGAAAACTTCACAACACAAAACTTAACAGAAAATCTCGTGAGCTCCGTTAGCGAAAGAAAACAAAACACCACTTCAAGGTACTGTAATGAACTCATTATTTATTTATATTGGTGTTAAACATAATTTATTCCAACTTCTCTATGGTTTATAAACTATTTTACTAGCCATAGATTCATCAATATAAGAAAACAACACACGATAAACAGAATCTGTCAAAAACAGAACAGTCTGTAGTAATCTGTAACTAACGCAAACTTCTGGAACTCCACAAAATCAGCCAAAATAGGAAGACCTAGAAAATTTGTTTATGGATCAGCAGCAATTGGAATAAATATTTTATCACGTTCTGGTGATTTTTAACAATTATTTTCATGACCAGAAAGTTTCTGGAATTTTCTGCAAGATCAAATAAATATCATCCAAGAAGATCCTATAGGTTAAACTTGGCACAAACACTAATTAAAACATAAAAAGACATCTAACCAGAGGCTAGATCAAAGATTTATTCCTAAACAGAAGCAAAAAGCAAAAAACTAAAAATATAATTGGGTTGCCTCCCAACAAGCGCTATCGTTTAACGCCCCTAGCTAGGCATAATAGCAAGGATAGATCTAGGTATTGCCATCTTTGGTAGGCAATCCATAAGTGGCTCTCATAATAGATTCATAAGGTAATTTTATTTTCTTTCTAGGGAAGTGTTCCATGCCTTTCTTTAATGGAAATTGGAATCTAATATTCCCTTCCTTCATATCAATAATTGCACCAATCGTTCTAAGGAAAGGTCTACCAAGAATAATAGGACATGAAGGATTGCAATCTATGTCAAGAACAATAAAATCTACGGGCACATAGTTACTATTGCAACAATAAGAACATCATTAATTCTTCCCATAGGTTTCTTAATGGTGGAATCCGCAAGGTGCGAGTTCAAAGAGCAATCATCAAAATCACGGAAACCTAGCAAATCGCACAAAGTCTTTGGAATCGTGGAAACACTAGCACCCAAATCACACAAAGCATAGCATTCATGATCTTTAATTTTAATTTTAATAGTAGGTTCCCATTCATCATAAAGTTTTCTAGGGATAGAAACTTCCAACTCAAGTTTTTCTTCATAAGATTGCATCAAAGCATCAACGATATGTTTGGTAAAAGCTTTATTTTGGCTATAAGCACGAGGAGAATTTAGCAAGGATTGCAACAAGGAAATACAATCTATCAAAGAGCAGATATCATAATTAAATTCCTTGAAATCCAAAATAGTGGGTTCATTAATATCTAATGTTTTGATCTCTTCAATCCCACTTTTATCAATTTTAGCATCAAGACCTAAAAACTCCGAATTTCTGGAACGCCTTCTAGGTAAAGGTGGATCATATTCAGTCCCATCATTATCAAGATTCATATTGCAAAACAAGGATTTCATAGGGACACATCAATAACTTTTAGATCTTCATCTTTGTTTTCAAAAAAATCAGAAGAACACGCTTTTATAAATCAATCTTTCTTAGCACGCATCCTAGCGGTTCTTTCTTTGCACTCATCAACGGAAATTCTCATGGCTTTGAGAGACTCATTGATATCATGCTTAGGTGGAATAGATCTAAGTTTCAAGGAATCAACATCAAGAGAAATTATATCAACGTTCCTAGCCAATTCATCAACTTTAAGCAATTTTTCTTCAAGCAAAGCATTGAAATTCTTTTGCAAATTCATAAATTCCTTAACACTAGTCTCAAATTAAGAGGGCATCTTATTAAAATTTCCATAAGAATTGTTGTAGGAATTACCATAATTATTAGAGGAATTACTAGGATATGGCCTAGGATTAAAGTTTCCTCTATACGCGTTGTTACCAAAATTATTCCTACCAATAAAATTCACATCCAAAGATTCATTATTATTCTAAATCAAAGTAGACAAAGGCATATCATTAGGATCAGAAGAAACACTTTTATTAGCAAATAATTTCATAAGTTCATCCATCTTTCCACTCAAAACATTAATTTCTTCTATTGCATGCACTTTTTTATTAGTAGATCTTTCAGTGTGCCATTGAGAATAATTAACCATAATATTATCTAGGAGTTTAGTAGCTTCTCCTAAAGTGATTTCCATAAAAGTGCCTCCCGCGGCCAATCTAAAAGATTTCTAGAAGCAAAATTCAATCCGGCATAGAAATTTTGTATAACCATCCACAAATTCAAACCATGCGTAGGGCAATTACGTATCATTAATTTCATCCTCTCCAAGCTTGTGCAACATGTTCATGATCAAGTTGCTTAAAATTCATAATATCGTTTCTAAGAGAGATGATCTTAGGAGGAGGAAAATACTTAGAGATAAAAGCATCTTTGCACTTATTCCAAGAATCAATACTATTTTTAGGCAAAGACGAAAACCGAGCTTTAGCACGATCTCTAAGCGAAAAAGGAAATAGCTTCAATTTAACAATATCATTATCCACATCTTTCTTCTTTTCCATATCACACAAATCAACGAAACTATTTAGATGGGTAGCGGCATCTTCACTAGGAAGGCCGGCGAATTGATCTTTCATGACAAGATTCAACAAAGCAGTATTGATTTCACAAGATTCAGTATCGGTAAAAGGAGCAATCAGAGTGCTAAGGAACATTATTGTTGGTATTGGTAAAGTCACATAATTTGGTGTTATCTTGAGCCATCGTGACAAGCAAGCAATCCAACACACGAGCAAACAAGAAGCAAGCGAAAAAGAGGCGAACAAAAAAAAGAGGGCGAATAAAGCGGCATGGGTGAAGTGGGGGAGAGGAAAACGAGAGGCAAATGGCAAATAATGTAATGCGGGAGATAAGGGTTTGTGATGGGTACTTGGTACGTTGACTTTTGCGTAGACTCCCCGGCAACGGCGCCATAAATCCTTCTTGCTACCTCTTCAGCACTGTGTTGGTTTTCCCTTGAAGAGGAAAGGGTGATGCAGCAAAGTAGCGTAAGTATTTCCCTCAGTTTTTGAGAACCAAGGTATCAATCCAGTAGGAGGCCACGCACGAGTCCCTCGCACCTACACAAACAAATAAATCCTCGCAACCAACACGATAAGGGCTTGTCAATCCCTACACGGTCAGTTACGAGAGTGAGATCTGATAGATATGATAAGATAATATATTTGGTATTTTTATAATAAAGATGCAAAGTAAAGAAAACAAAATAAAAACGGCACCAGAAATAGCTTGTTGTCGGGAGATTAATATGATGGAAAATAGACCCGGGGGCCATAGGTTTCACTAGTGGCTTCTCTCGAGAGCATAAGTATTTACGGTGGGTGAACAAATTACTGTTGAGCAATTGACAGAATTGAGCATAGTTATGAGAATATCTAGGTATGATCATGTATATAGGCATCACGTCCGAGACAAGTAGACCGATTCCTGCCTGCATCTACTACTATTACTCCACACATCGACCGCTATCCAGCATGCATCTAGAGTATTAAGTTCATAAGAACAAAGTAACGCTTTAAGCAAGATGACATGATGTAGAGGGATAAACTCATGCAATATGATATAAACCCCATCTTATTATCCTCGATGGCAACAATACAATACGTGCCTTGCTGTCCCTACTATCACTGGGAAAGGACACCGCAAGATTGAACCCAAAGCTAAGCACTTCTCCCATTGCAGGAAAGATCAATCTAGTAGGCCAAACCAAACTGATAATTCGAAGAGACTTGCAAAGATAACCAATCATACATAAAAGAATTCAGAGAAGATTCAAATATTGTTCATAGATAAACCTGATCAGAAACCACAATTCATTTGTCTCAACAAACACACCGCAAAAGAAGATTACATCGAATAGATCTCCACGAGAGAGGGGGAGAACATTGTATTGAGATCCAAAAAGAGAGTAGAAGCCATCTAGGTAATAACTATGGACCCGAAGGTCTGAGGTAAACTACTCACACTTCATCGGAGGGGCTATGGTGTTGATGTAAAAGCCCTCCGTGATCGATGCCCCCTCCAGCGGAGCTCCAGAACAGGCCCCAAGATGGGATCTCACGGGTACAGAAGGTTGCAGCGGTGGAATTAGGTTTTTGGCTCCGTATCTGGTAGTTTGGGGGTACGTAGGTATATATAGGAGGAAGAAGTACGTCGGTGGAGCAACAGGGGGCCCACGAGGGTGGAGGGCGCGCCTGGGGGGGGGGGGGTAGACGCGCCCCCTACCTCGTGGCCTCCTGTTTGATGTCTTGACGTAGGGTCCAAGTCCTCTAGATCACGTTCGTTCCAAAAATCACGTTCCCGAAGGTTTCATTCCGTTTGGACTCCGTTTGATATTCTTTTTCTGCGAAACTCTAAAATAGGCAAAAAATAACAATTCTGGGCTGGGCCTCCGGCTAATAGGTTAGTCCCAAAAGTAATATAAAATGTATAATAAAGCCCAATAATGTCCAAAATAGAATATAATATAGCATGGAACAATCAAAAATTATAGATACGTTGGAGACGTATCAGTCAGGATCACCAAGATCCAAGGTGACAAGCATACCCTCATGAAAATCATACATCTTGCAAAGTGCTTCCCAATTCGGGCAGGCAAAATGGTCTACGCTCTTAGAATTGTATAGATTTACAACAAAATCTATACCATGATGGGTCCTTAGGTGAACTATCTTTGTTTCCATACTTTCATGATCTTCAAAATGCATCCTCTCCAAGACATAGAATCTTGCGTGGCATGAGATAAGCTAGTTGAATTGTAAAAGACAAAAATTACACGTTGAAGAAGCAGAAGTCGAAGGTCTCCTCGAGTTTTATAATGAAGCGCTGACCTTGTAACAGTTGAGGCCTGTCGCACAGACCCCGGTCATCGCCGCACCAGTCGCACTACGGGAGCCTATCGTGGTCGGACGACATTTCTGATGTTCATAATTCAAAGATTAAACTTCTAAAATTAAATATATGTACTAAAAAACTAAATTAGATCATTATTATTCATCACGAGTTCACTATCGTACTGTCGAGTATTTTCTTGAAAACTCTCAGCTCACGTGGTGTATATATTCAACCGTCGGTGATGGTAGCTCCTCCCTTCGTTCCCGAGTGCATTACACCAAATTGTCTAGCACACGGGAACGAAGGAGAAGCTACCCCCACGACAATAGTCGGGATTCTTCGTCCTCCCTCATATATGGTGGACACACTCCCTCACTAATTTTTCGCCCGTCGGTGATAATCGTTACTCCTTGATGTCTACTACGCAACCTTCTTCTTGTAGACGTTGTTGGGCCTCCAAGTGCAGAGGTTTGTAGCACAGTAGCAAATTTCCCTCAAGTGGATGACCTAAGGTTTATCAATCCGTGGGAGGCGTAGGATGAAGATGGTCTCTCTCAAGCAACCTTGCAACCAAATAACAAAGAGTCTCTTGTGTCCCCAACACACCCAATACAATGGTAAATTGTATGGGTGCACTAGTTCGGCGAAGAGATGGTGATACAAGTGCAATATGGATGGTAGATATAGGTTTTTGTAATCTGAAAATATAAAAACAGCAAGGTAGCAAGTGGTAAAAGTGAGCGTAAACGGTATTGCAATGCTAGGAAACAAGGCCTAGGGTTCATACTTTCACTAGTGCAAGTTCTCTCAACAATAATAACATAATTGGATCACATCACTATCCCTCAACATGCAACAAAGAGTCACTCCAAAGCCACTAATAGCGGAGAACAAACGAAGAGATTATGGTAGGGTACGAAACCACCTCAAAGTTATTCTTTCCAATCAATCTGTTGGTCTATTCCTAGAAGTGTCACAAACAGCCCTAGAGTTCGTACTAGAATAACACCTTAAGACACAAATCAACCAAAACCCTAATGTCACCTAGATACTCCAATGTCACCTCAAGTATCCGTGGGTATGATTATACAATATGCATCACACAATCTCAGATTCATCTATTCAACCAACACATAGAACCTCAAAGAGTGCCCCAAAGTTTCTACCGGAGAATCAAGACGAAAACATGTGCCAACCCCTATGCATAGGTTCATGGGCGGAACCCGCAAGTTGATCACCAAAACATACAACAAGTGAATCACGTGACATCCCATTGTCACCACAGATACGCACGGCAAGACATACATCAAATGTTCTCAAATCATTAAAGACTCAATCCGATAAGATAACTTCAAAGGGAAAACTCAATCCATTACAAGAGAGTAGAGGGGTAGAAGCAACATAAGACCCAACTATAATAGCAAAGCTCGCGATACATCAAGATCGTGCCAAATCAGGAACACGAGAGAGAGGGATCAAACACATAGCTACTCGTACATATATACCCTCAGCCCCGAGGGTGAACTACTCCCTCCTCGTCATGGAGAGCGCCGGGATGATGAAGATGGCCACCGGTGAGGGATCCCCCCCTCCGGCAGGGTGCCGGAACAGGGTCCCGATTGGTTTTTGGTGGCTACAGAGGCTTGCGGCGGCGGAACTCCCGATCTATTCTGCTCCCCGATGGTTTTAGGGTATATGGATATATATAGGCGAAAGAAGTCGGTCAGGGGAGCCACGAGGGTGGAGGGCGCGCCCAGGGGGTGGGCGCCCCCCTGCCTTCCTCGTTGCTTCCCTTACGTACACTCCAAGTCTTCTGGATTTCTTCTGTTCCAAAAATAACTCTCCCGAAGGTTTCATTCCGTTTGGACTCCGTTTGATATTCCTTTTCTGCGAAACACTGAAACAAGGGAAAAACATAAACTGGCACTGGGCTCTGGGTTAATAGGTTACTCCCAAAAATAATATAAAAGTGCATAGTAAAGCCCATTAAACATCCAAGATGGATAACATAATAGCATGAATACTTCACAAATTATAGATACGTTGCAGACGTATCAGCATCCCCAAGCTTAATTTCTGCTCGTCCTCGAGTAGGTAAATGATAAAAGAAATAATTTATGAAGTGTGAATGCTAGCAGGTGCACAAGTTTGATCGATGATAATTTCAATCACCTTTTCTAGCATCATCATATGTCATAACAATAGCTCAACTCATAAAGCTTTGCATGATCAAGTAAAAAACTATTCACATGTTATAGTATAGATCATAAACTTTCTTGAAAACTAACAAATCATGTTATTAGTCATCAAACAATTACAATTCATCTTACTTTCAGGAAGAGTCTATGTCAGAGCTTTGACTCCGCAAACTTCACATACTCAACTATCATTTAGTCTTCCATGATTGCAACCACTCAAAGCATATTTTTAGAACAAATAATATTCATCGAACACAGAGAAAGATAGGGGCTTAATGTTTCGCCTCCCAACCTTTTACCTCAACGGTAATGTCAACAGTAATAATTCATGCTCAAATATATTTGAATGGCCATATATGCTTAGATCTTTCCATCACATGATTCTTGCCAACTAAAGAGTAGGTTGGAATGAGAAGGAATACTACTGACTCTTGCATAAAAGTAAAAGATAGGCCCTTAGCAGAGGGAAGCAGGGATTTGCAGAGGTGCCAGAGCTCAAAGCTAAAACAGAGATGAAAATAATTTTGAGAGGTATGCTTTCATTGTCAACATAACGACCAAGAGTTCCCAATATCTTCCATACTAGATACATTATAGGCGGTTCCCACGCAGAAAGGTAAAGTTTTTACTCCCCCTTCACCAACATTCACACTCCACGGCTTGCCGAAACAACGGGTGCCGTCCAACTATCAACATTCATGGGGGAGTTTTGTTTAAATTATTTGTCAATTGGTTTTTGATCTTTTGATCATAGGACTGGGCATCCCAGTTACCAGCCATTTTCTCGTGAGCGGAGTCCACTCATCGTGAGAATAACCCACCTAGCATGGACGATACTGATAGCCCCTAGTCGCTACATGAGCGATTCGGGCATACAAAACAGATTATTATTTGAAGGTTTAGAGTTTGGCACAGGCAAATTTACTTGGAATGGCAGGTAAATACCGCATATAGGTAGATATGGTGGACACTCATGGAATAAACTTGCTTCAAGGAATTTGGATGCACAAGTAGTATTCCCCCTTAGTACATATATTTTGGCTAGCAAAGGATTCTAAATAGCAAGCACCACATGTTAGAGGATCCATAACAATAAAACTTCTATACAAATATACCCAAGCATAACTCATTATGTTGTCTTCCTTGTCCAACTTCAACTAATTTGCTCAGGTTTGAAAATAATTAATGGGGCTCACAATCATAGAAGATGTCCAAGATAGTATATTTATATGTGAAATCTCTCTTCCTTCAATATTCTTTCATGAATTGTTCAAGTGGCCAATACAATGTTTGCTAACCTAAATTTTTTTTACCACCTCTACTTCTTATATGTGAAGGCATTACTCCCCATGGGAAAGGCATATGAAACATATATAATTTCAGATTTATGACATTCAAATCATTCAACCATTTACTCATAGGGTATAAGTGAAGCACACGAGTAAATGACAAACTACTCCAAAAAGATATAAGTGAAGATCAATGAGTAGTTAAATAATTATGTAGCTATGTGAAGACTCTCTCTCATTTAAGAATTTCAGATCTTGGGATATTATTCAAACAGCGAGCAAAACAAAATAAAATTACATTTCAAGGATAGCACTCATCATGTGATGAGATACTAACCGATAATTGTTGAAGAAGAAGAAAGGTGTGATGCCTACCGATGCATCCCCAAGCTTAGATGCTTGAGACTTCTTGAAATATTATCTTGGGGTGCCTTGGGCATCCCCAAGCTTGAGCTTTTGTGTCTCCTTAATTCATCTCATATCACGGTTTCCTAAATCTTAAAAGCTTCATCCACACCAAACTCAACAAGAACTCGTGAGATAAGTTAGTATAAACCAATGCAAAAAGCATATCATTTTCCACTGTAACAAATCACTAAAATTATTATTCAACATTTCATACTAAATTCCTGTGCATATTTGATACTCCTATCCTCAAATAGAATCATTAAACAAGCAATCATATGCAAACAATGCAAACATAACAGCAATCTGCCAAAACAGTACAGTCTGTAAAGAATGCAAGATTCATCATACTTCCCTAACTCCAAAAATTATGAAAGAAATTTCCCACTGCAGTAAATTTATCAGAGCTTATTATTCAAAAGGTTTCAACATTTTATCATATTCTGAATTTTCTAGGGAATTTTTGCAACAGCGGTACACTTTCTGTTTTGAAACAGCAACATGTATACTTGCAAAATAAGCTTGGTAAAGGCTATCCTTGACATTTTTATTGAAAATAATGATGAAAAACATTATTGTAAATAACAGAAAGCAAATACTAACAAAATAAAATGACGCTCCAAACAAAACACATATTATGTGGTGAATAAAAATATAGCTCCAAGTAAAGTTACCGATGAACGAAGACGAAAGAGGGGATGCCATCCGGGGCATCCCCAAGCTTAGGATCTTGGATGTTCTCGAATATTACCTTGCGGTGCCTTGGGCATCCCTAAGCTTAGGCTCTTGCCACTCCTTATTCCATAGTCCATCGAATCTTTACCCAAAACTTGAAAACTTCACAACACAAAACTTAACAGAAAATCTCGTGAGCTCCGTTAGCGAAAGAAAACAAAACACCACTTCAAGGTACTGTAATGGACTCATTCTTTATTTGTATTGGTGTTAAGGATACTGTATTCCAACTTCTGTATGGTTTATAAACTATTTTACTAGACATAGATTCATCAAAATAAGCAAACAACACACGAAAAACAGAATCTGTCAAAAACAGAACAGTCTGTAGTAATCTGTAACTAACGCAAACTTCTGGAACTCCAAAACTTCTACCAAAATAGGACGACCTAGATAATTTGATTATTGATCTTCTGCAATTAGAATCAGTATTTTATCACGTTCTGGTGATTTTAAACAATTGTTTTCGTGAACAGAAAGTTTTTGGAATTTTCAGCAAGATCAAATAACTATCATCCAAGAAGATCCTATAGGTCTTACTTGGCACAAACAATAATTAAAACATAAAATCACATCTAACTAGAGGCTAGATGAATTATTTATTACTAAACAGAACCAAAAAGCAAGAAACAAAAATAAAATTGGGTTGTCTCCCAACAAGCGCTATCGTTTAACGCCCCTAGCTAGGCATGATGATTTCAATGATTCTCACATAAAAGATAAGAATTGAAACATAAAGAGAGCATCATGAATAATATGACTAGCACATTTAAGTCTAACCCACTTCATGCATAGGGATTTTGTGAGCAAACAATTTATGGGAACAATAATCAACTAGCATAGGAAGGCAAAACAAGCATAACTTCAAGATTTTCAACACATAGAGAGGAAACTTGATATTATTGCAATTCCTACGAGCATATGTTCCTCCCTCATAATAATTTTCAGTAGCGTCATGAATGAATTCAACAATATAACTATCACATAAAGCATTCTTTTCATGATCTACTTGCATAGAAATTTTACTACTCTCCACATAAGCAAATTTATTCTCATCAATAGTAGTGGGAGCAAACTCAACAAAATAACTATCATGTGAAGCATAATCCAATTGAAAATTAAAATCATGATGACAAGTTTCATGGTTATCTTTATTCTTTATAGCATACGTGTCGTCACAATAATCATCATAAATAGGAGGCATGCTTTTATCATAATAAATTTGCTCATCTAAACTTGGGGAACTAAACAAATCATCTTCATCAAACATAGCATCCCCAAGCTTGTGGCTTTGCATATCATTAGCATCATGGGTATTCAAGGAATTCATACTAACAACATTGCAATCATGCCCATTCACATATTTTATGCCAAGCATTCTATGTAATTCTTCTTCTAGTACTTGAGCACAATTTTCCTTCCCATCATTTTCACGAAAGACATTAAAAAGATGAAGCGTATGAGACAAACTAAATTCCATTTTTTTGTAGTTTTCTTTTATAGACTAAACTAGTGATAAAACAAGAAACTAAAAGATTCGATTGCAAGATCTAAAGATATACCTTCAAGCACTCACCTCCCCGACAACGGCGCCAGAAAAGAGCTTGATGTCTACTACGCAACCTTCTTCTTGTAGACGTTGTTGGGCCTCCAAGTGCAGAGGTTTGTAGGACAGTAGCAAATTTCCCTCAAGTGGATGACCTAAGGTTTATCAATCCGTGGGAGGCGTAGGATGAAGATGGTCTCTCTCAAGCAACCCTGCAACCAAATAACAAAGAGTCTCTTGTGTCCCCAACACACCCAATACAATGGTAAATTGTATAGGTGCACTAGTTCGCCGAAGAGATGGTGATACAAGTGCAATATCGATGGTAGATATACGTTTTTATAATCTGAAAATATAAAAACAGCTAGGTAACTAATGATAAAAGTGAGTGTAAACGGTATTGCAATGCTAGGAAACAAGGCCTAGGGTTCATACTTTCACTAGTGCAAGTTCTCTCAACAATAATAACATAACTGGATCATATAACTATCCCTCAACATGCAACAAAGAGTCACTCCAAAGTCACTAATAGCGGAGAACAAACGAAGAGATTATGGTAGGGTACGAAACCACCTCAAAGTTATCCTTTATGATCGATCTATTCAAGAGTCTGTAGTAAAATAACACAAAGCTATTTTTTCCGTTCAATCTATCATAGAGTTCGTACTAGAATAACACCTTAAGACACAAATCAACCAAAACCCTAATGTCACCTAGATACTCCATTGTCACCTCAAGTATCCGTGGGCATGATTATACGATATGCATCACACAATCTCATATTCATCTATTCAACCAACACAAAGTACTTCAAAGAGTGCCCCAAAGTTTCTACCGGAGAGTCAAGATGAAAACGTGTGCCAACCCCTATGCATAGGTTCATGGGCGGAACCCGCAAGTTGATCACCAAAACATACATCAAGTGGATCACGTGACATCCCATTGTCACCACAGATAAGCACGGCAAGACATACATCAAGTGTTCTCAAATCCTTAAAGACTCAATCCGATAAGATAACTTCAAAGGGAAAACTCAATCCATTACAAGAGAGTAGAGGGGGAGAAACATCATAAGGTCCAACATCATAAGAGTAGAGGGGGAGAAACATCATAAAGACTTATGCATAGGGGTTGGCATATGTTTTCATCTTGACTCTCCGGTAGAAACTTTGGGGCACTCTTTGAAGCACTTTGTGTTGGTTTGAATAGATGAAACTGAGATTGTGTGATGCGTATCGTATAATCATACCCACGGATACTCGAGGTGACATTGGAGTATCTAGGTGACATTAGGGTTTTGGTTGATTTGTATCTTAAGGTGTTATTCTAGTACGAACTCTATGATAGATCGAACGAAAAGAATACCTTCGTGTTATTTTACTACGGACTCTTGAATAGATAGATCAGAAAGGATAACTTTGAGGTGGTTTCGTACCCTACCATAATCTATTCGTTTGTTCTCCGATATTAGTGACTTTGGAGTGACTCTTTGTTGCATGTTGAGGGATAGTTATATGATCCAATTATGTTATTATTGTTGAGAGAACTTGCACTAGTGAAAGTATGAACCCTAGGCCTTGTTTCAATGCATTGCAATACCGTTTTACGCTCACTCTTATCGCTTGCCCCCTTGCTGTTTTTATATTTTCAGATTACAAAAACCTATATCTACCATCCATATTGCACTTGTATCACCATCTCTTCGCCGAACTAGTGCACCTATACAATCTACCATTGTATTGGGTGTGTTGGGGACACAAGAGACTCTTTGTTATTTGGTTGCAGGGTTGCTTGAGAGAGACCATCTTCATCCTATGCCTCCCACGGATTGATAAACCTTAGGTCATCCACTTGATGGAAATTTGCTACTGTCCTACAAACCTCTGCACTTGGAGGCCCAACAACTTCTACAAGAAGAAGGTTGCGTAGTAGACATCAAGCTCTTTTCTGGTTTTATCACTAGTTTAGTCTATAAAAGAAAACTACAAAAGATGGAATTAAGGGTGCCTCATATGCTTCATCTTTTTAATGTATTTCGTAAAAATGATGGGAAGGAAAATTGTGCTCAAGTACTAGAAGAAGAATTGCATAAAATGTTTGGCACTAAATCTTTGAATGATGAGCATGATTGCAATGTTGTTAGTATGAATTCCTTGAATACCCATGATGTTAATGATATGCAAAGCCACAAGCTTGGGGATGCTATGTTTGATGAAGATGATATGTTTAGTCCCCCATGTTTTGATGAGCAAATTTATTATTTTGATAGCATGCCTCCTATTTATGATGATTATTGTGATGACACATATGCTATAAAGAATAAAGATAACCATGAAACTTGTCATCATGATTTTAATTTTCAATTGGATTATGCTTCACATGATAGTTATTTTGTTGAGTTTGCTCCCACTACTATTGATGAGAATAAATTTGCTTATGTGGAGAGTAGTAAAATTTCTATGCAAGTAGATAATGAAAAGAATGCTTTAGGTGCTGGTTATATTGTTGAATTCATTCATGATGCTACTGAAAATTATTATGAGAGAGGATCATATGCTTCTACATATTGCAATAATATCAATTTTCCTCTCTATGTGTTGAAAATCTTGAAGATTTGCTTGTTTTGCCTTCCTATGCTAGTTGATTATTGTTTCCATAAGTTGTTTGCTCACAAAATCCCTATGCATAGGAAGTGGGTTAGACTTAAATGTGCTAGTCATATTCTTCATGATGCTCTCTTTATGTTTCAATTCTTATCTTTTATGCGAGCATCATTGAAATCATCATGCCTAGCTAGGGGCGTTAAACGTTAGCGCTTGTTGGGAGGCAACCCAATTTTTATTTTTGTTCTTTCTTTTTGGTTCTGTTTAGTAATAAATATTTGATCTTGCCTCTGGTTAGATGTGGTTTTATGTTTTAATTAGTGTTTGTGCCAAGTAAGACCTATTGGATCTTCTTGATTGATAGTTATTTGATATTGCTGAAAATTCCAGAAACTTTCTGTTCACAAAAACAATTGTTTAAAATCACCAGAACGTGATAAAATACTGATTCCAATTGGAGCAGATAAATAATCAAATTATCTAGGTCTTCCTATTTTGGCAGATTTTGCTGAGTTCCAGAAGTTTGCGTTTGATGCAGATTACTACAGACTGTTCTGTTTTTGACAGATTATGTTTTCTATGTGTTGTTTGCTTATTTTGATGAATATATGAGTAGTATCGGAGGGTATGAACCATAAAGAAGTTGGAATACAGTAGATATTACACCAATATGAATTTAGAATGAGTTCACAACAGTACCTAAGTGGTGATTTATTTTCTTATACTAACGGAGCTTACCAGTTTTCTGTTGAGTTTTGTGTTGTGAAGTTTTCAAGTTTTGGGTATAGATTCGATGGACTATGGAGTAAGGAGTAGAAAGAGCCTAAGCTTGGGGATTCCCAAGGCACCCCAAGGTAATATTCAAGGACAACCAAGAGCCTAAGCTTGGGGATGCCCCGGATGGCATCCCCTCTTTCGTCTTCACTCATCGATAACTTTACTTGGAGCTATATTTTTATTCACCACATGATATGTGTTTTGCTTGGAGCGTCATTTTATTTTGTTGGTATTTGCTTTCTGTTATTTAGAATAATGTTTTGCATCTCTAGTTTCAATGAAAATGTCAAGGATAGCTTTTACCATGCTTATTTTGCAAGTATACATGTTGCTGTTTGAAAACAGAAAGTTTACCGCTGTTACAAAAATTCCCTAGAAAAATTAGAATGTGATAAAATGTTGAAACCTTTTGCATAATAAGCACTGATAAATTTACTACAGTGGGAATTTTCTTTCATAATTTTTGGAGTTAGGTAAGTATGATGAATCTTGCATTCTTTACAGACTGTACTGTTTTGGCAGATTGCTGTTATGTTTGCTTTTTTAATGATTCTATTTAAGGATAGGAGTATTAAATATGCAGAGGCATTTAGTATGCACTGTTGAATAATAATTTTAGTGATTTTCTAAAGTATAGTATGATAACTTTTTTGCATTGGTTTATACTAACTTATCTCACGAGTTCTTGTTGAGTTTGGTGTGGATGAAGCTTTTGAGATTTAGGAAGACCGTGATATGAGAGGAATTAAGGAGACACAAAAGCTCAAGCTTGGGGATGCCCAAGGCACCCCAAGATAATATTTCAAGAAGTATCAAGCATCAAAGCTTGGGGATGCCCCGGTAGGCATCCCACCTTTCTTCTTCAACAATTATCGGTTAGTATCGGTTGAGCCTAAGTTTTTGCTTCTTCACATGATGAGTGCTATCCTTGAAATGTCGTTTTCTTTTGTTTTGCTTTCTGTTTGAATAATATCCCAAGATCTGAAATTCTTAAATGAGAGAGAGTCTTCACAAAGCTACAAAATTATTTAACTACTCATTGAGCTTCACTTATATCCTATGAGTAAATGGTTGAATAATTTGAATGTCATAAATCTGAAATTATATATGCTTCATATGCCTTTCCCATGGGGAGTAATCCCTTCACATATAAGGAGTAGAGGTGGTAAATTTATTGAAGGTCAGCAAACATTGTATTGCTCACTTGAACGATTCATGAAAGAATATTGAAGGAAGAGAGATTTCACATATAAATATACTATCTTGGACATCTTCTATGATTGTGAGCCCCATTAATTATTTTCAAACCTGAGCAAATTAGTTGAAGTTGGACAAGGAAGACAACATAATGAGTTATGCTTGGGTATATTTGTATAGAAGTTATATTGTTATGGATCCTCTAACATGTGGTGCTTGCTATTTAGAATTCTTTGCTAGCCAAAATATCTGTACTAAGCGGGAATACTGCTTGTGCATCCACATTCCTTGAACCAAGTTTCTTCCATGAGTGTCCAGCATATCTACCTATATGCGGTATTTACCTGCCGTTCCAAGTAAATTTGCATGTGCCAAACTCTAAACCTTCAAATAATAATCTGTTTTGTATGCCCGAATCGCTCATGTAGCGACTAGGGGCTGTCAGTATCTTCCATGCTAGGTGGGTTATTCTCACGATGAGTGGACTCCGCTCATCATTCACGAGAACACTACTGGAATCAGGGATTTTGCCGTCTGCCAGTTCTTTGTCGTCCGCTAGCAGACGGCAAAGATGGTCTTTGCCATCAGCTACGAAAAAGCAGACGACAAACAACTGGCAGACGGCAAAGAAGGTCTTTGCCATCTGTCACTTCTTTGCCGTCTGCTGGCTGACGGCAAAGAATATTTGCCGTCAGCTGGCTAGCGGCAAAGAGAGAGGTGGCCCCCACTAACGAGCCGATTAGAAAAAACTTAATGGCCCCCCTCTTTGCCGTCTGCTAGCAGACGGCAAAGATAAAAAAAGCGGACGACAAAGGCTTGGCCGACGGCAAAGGCTAACTAACCTAACCTAACTAACGGCCGATCGAGCCCCCCCCCCCCGCCCGTTACTCCTCTCTGTTTCTCTCCCTCTCTCCTCCCCGATGCCACGCCACCAGATCCACCCACCGCCGCCCCCGCCACCGCCCTCGCCCCCGCTTGCCCCGTCGCTCCACCACCCTGCCGCTCCCACCCCACCCGCCGACGCCCCTGTCGCTCCACCATCCCGGTGCCCCGGCGCACCACCACGTCGCCGGCCCACCCGCCCCACTGCCCCGACCGTCCCATTGCCCCGGCGCGCCACCACGTCGCCGACCCACCCGCCCCACTGCCCCGACCGTCCCATTGCTCCGGTGAGTTATTTTTTTCTTTTTTTTCTGTTGTTTCATTTTTTTGCTGTTTAATTGTTAGTGATAGATTTAGTGCTAGATATGTGTTATATAGTGTTAGAAGAAAAGAAGAAAAGAAGTAGAACAAAAAAGAATATGTAGAAGAAAAGAAGAAGAAGAAGAAGAAAAGAAGTAGAAGAAGTAGAAGAAGAAGAAAAGAAGAAAAGAAAAGAAGTAGAAAAAAGATGAAAAAAGAAGAAGAAGAAGAAGAAGAAGAAGAAGAAGAAGAAAAGAAGTAGAAGAAGAAGAAAGGAAGAAAAGAAAAGAAGTAGAAAAAAGATGAGAAAAGAAGAAGAAGAAGAAAAGAAGTAGAAGAAGTAGAAGAAGTAGAAGAAGAAGAAGAAAAGAAGAAACGAAAAGAAGTAAAAGAAGTAGAAAAAAGATGAAAGAAGAAGAAGAAGAAGAAGAAAGGAAAGAAGAAGAAGAAGAAGAGAAAGAAAGAAGAAGAAGAAGAAGAAGAAGGATAGAAGGAAACACCCCGACCCCCTGACCCCGACACCCCGACCCCCTGACCCCCCTGACCCGGACACCCCGACCACGAAACCACACCCCGACACCCCGACCCCGACACCACACCCCGACACCCCGACCCCCTGACCCCCTAACCCCGACACCCCGACCCCGACACCACACCCCGACACCCCGACCCCGACACGACACCCCGACACCCCGATCCCCTGACCCCGACACCCCGACACCGACACCACACACCGACCCCGACACGACACCCCGACCCCCTGACCCCCTGACCCCGACACCCCGACCCCGACACCAGACCCTGACACCCCGACCCCGACACTACACCCCGACCCCGAAACAGCACCCCAACCCGAGACCGACACGACACCCCGACCCCCGACACCTCCCAAAAAGGTGCTCTTTGGCCGTCCAGAGGCCGACGGGGTCATATATTTGTGAATTATGAGTTAGGTCATATATTTTTTGATTTTGTTATGAAAAACATCATATATAATTGTGTTGATCGGGTAGATTTAAATGTGCAATTGTTTCATCGCTGCGAGGTTTGGTGTTCGATGACCTCGCCGTGCGTTTGACGAGCTCTGCCCCTTCGTTCGTGGGTGAGCACAAATGACATTTCCTCCTCCCCCATTATTTATTTGCTCTGTTCCAGTGTTCGTGCCGATGAAACTTGATAGCTAGCCGATGAAACATGTGTCTTGAATCATCAGTATGCGTAACCAATATGTGTCTCCCATTCGAAAGCGTTATAGTTATAAATATGCATGCATTTGCATATTTATAACCTTGATTCTTTCGAATTGTCCAACGCTATCCATGGACAGCCCGAGTATGTGTAGATTGGGTTCGTTTTCCCATATGCTTTGCTCCGGATCCGACACATAAATTTCGTCAGTGCCTCCCCTGTTGTTCTCCGGGTACACATCCTCTCTGTTTATTGCAGAGACGTGTATCAGGAGAACAGCGGGGAGGTGCTGCCGAAATTTTGCGTCGGATTCGGAGCATAGCATGGGAAAATGAACCCAATCTACACATACTCGGGTGGGATTAGGACCTATCATTACCTATTAGAGTGTAGGTTGCATGGACGTAATAAAATTGACAAAGTAGATCAACTGATGAATATATACATGGTGAATTATATATATATTTGTTGTGTGTCCAGTAGCTCTGAAAGTCAAGATGAGTGATCGTGCGTGGATGTATACCGGTAACACTGGTCAGAACAAATGGAGCGCTGAATGGTTCACAAAAACCAAGGGGTTTGTGCAAGCCGCATTTGCAAATGGCCAGAGGAAAACCTGGTGCCCCTGTTTCCGGTGCGGCAATTGGGAAAAGAGGACAGAGGATGAAATGGGCAAACTCCTGCAGAAGAGTGGTTTTACGCCCGATTATACGGTGTGGACATATCATGGTGAGTCTGCCCAATGTGACAGAGCTGAGGTGGATTATCGTCGCACCGACGAGCATGGTACCGGGATGGAAAACATGGTGCAAGACTATGATGATGCTCGGGATTCGGACGAGGAGATGGAGGAATCTGCAAAGGACTTCAATGAAATGTTGGAGTCTTCAAAACGTCCGCTCCACGAGCACACTGAGCTTTGTCAGTTGGATGCCATCTCACAAGTAATGGCTCTGAAGGCTCAGTTCAACTTGGGCAGAGAATGCTACGACGCAATAATGACAGTATTTGGACGGTTTCTACCCAAAGGCCATGTAATGCCTGCAAACATCTACCAGTCGGACAAAATCCTCCGTGCACTGAAGATGCCCTATGAGAAGATACATGCCTGTGAGAAAGGATGTGCCTTATTTAGGCTTGACTATGCGGACTTGAACTATTGTCCCATTTGCAAGTCTTCCAGGTATGTTGTGGTAGACAACGGTATGGGTGAGAAGACATAGACCAAAATCCTCGTTAGTGTTCTTCGGTATATGCCAATCGTACCAAGACTTCAACGTCTTTTCATGGTCGAAGAGACGGCCAGACAGATGATATGGCACAAAACAGGCAAAAGAACCGAACTAGATGCAGATGGGAATCTGATGATGGTACACACATCGGATGGTGTTGCATGGAAAAAGTTTGATGAATTACATGCTGACAAAGCGGCAGATCCTAGGCATCCTCAAGTCGGCATCAGCACGGATGGGTTCAGTGTGTTTGGTATGACGGCAGCCCAATACAGTTGTTGGCCCGTATTTGTCTTTCCACTCAATCTCCCCCCCCGGATAGATTATGCAAAGAAAGAACATTTTCCTGACGTTGTTAATTCCAGGGCCCAACTATCTGGACATATTATGCAAAAGGATTCCGTCGAAGAGTATGAGCTTCTCGCAAAGCAAGGAGGCGGCTATCCCGGTTTCATCTCTTGGTTCAAACAAACGGTAATTTCTATCAGACCATTTCATTACATTCGCTAATTTCTGCCTAATGCAACAATCCTTTCGTATTAAACTTGTAGGCTAATTCAGAGTCTATGGACGCCGAATTGAGACAAGTCGCTAATGGTTTTGACTATAAGGTCCGTTCATTTGACAAATACGACATCAACGGGTATCTCTTTCGTACATATGGCAAAGAGCTATCTATGGCCGACCGAAAGTCTACGAATTGTTGTGTATCTGCTATCGGCGAAGGAGGTACCGAGTATTATGGGAGAGTTGAAGCAATTTATGAACTTATATTCTATGGTGACAACCCATCGAATGTCGTACTCTTCAAATGTTATTGGTTTCAGCCGAAGGAGACTAGAAGGACTCATGAACATATAGGGCTAGTTGAAATCAAACAAAGCACCCATTTAGATGTTCCTGATGTCTATATTACGGCTCAACAAGCGACCCAAGTATTCTATCTACCGTGGGCCTGCCAAACTAATCCAAATCTGAAAGGTTGGGATGTCGTTTATGAAGTGCCGCCACGTGCTAGACTATCTCCCCCAAAGGAAGATGATTATGAACCTCACATTAACCCAGACACATATGAAGGAGAATTCTTCCAAGAGACACGTCTTTCCAAAAAGCGTTTCAAGAACCGCTATACTTCACCCCAAAATATTGAAGTAGACAACGACAGTGAATCCGACATCAACCCAAAGGAGGAACAAGAAGAGCCGGAACAAGAAGAGCCGGAACAAGAAGAGGTTACTGCTGCCGATGACCTGTCAATGCTTGACCAATTACGTCAAGGTGGCCTTCCACATGTTGATGCCACTGAACCCTATGAGCCCGTCATTGATTATAGTGATGATGATGATTATGCATTTATTGATGATAGTGATCGAGATTATTAGTAGTGTCAGGTATATAATTTTTTTATGTTGTACTTGATGATGATACACTTAAGTGATATACATATTATTATTCATGTCGGTATTTTTTTATGTTGTACTAATTTCGTTTACTCTTTGTCATGGCAGGTGTTGAAAGATGGTGGGCGCTGGTAAGTTTCTTCTAGTGTTTTGCTTAACAAATGCATAAAGACCTAAACTTAGCCTTATTTCCTCCAATATGCTTACCACAATGACCTAGAGTTAGCTTCTTTTCCTCCAAAATGACTTAATAAGCTCACTGACCTCCAAAACCATCCATTTTACCTAAGTTAGCTCTAAAACGATCTATACTTAGCTTTGTTTCCTCCAAAATGACCTAAGTTAGCTCTAGTATGCTTAGTTAACTAGGTTTGCTCAATAATGACATGTACTTAGCTTACTTATGTCAAAAATGGCATAATTAGCTTAGTTAGCTCACAAACAATCCATTTTACCTAAGTTAGCTCTAAAATGACCCATTATACCTTAGTTAGCTCATAAATGATCCATTTTACCCAAGTTAGCTCTAAAATGACCCATTTTACCTAGACTAACTCCAAAATGATCCATTTTACCTATGTTAGCTCTAAAATGACCCATTTTACCTAGGTTAGCTCCAAAATGACCCATCTTACCTAGGTTAGCTCCAAAATGATGCATTTTACCCAAGTTAGCTCTAAAATGACCCATTTTACCTAGATTAGCTCATAAACGATCCATTTCACCTAGGTTAGCTCACAAACGATCCATTTTACCTAGTTTAGCTCCAAAATGACCCATCACACCTAGGTTAGCTCTAAAATGATGCATTTTACCAAAGTTAGCTCATAAACGATCTATTTCACCTAGGTTAGCTCATAAACGATCCATTTCACCTAACTTAGCTCAAAAACGATCCATTTCACCTAGGTTAGCTCCAAAATGACCCATCTTACCTAGGTTAGCTCTAAAATGATGCATTATACCTAAGTTAGCTCATAAACGATCTATTTCACCTAGGTTAGCTCATAAACGATCCATTTCAACTAAGTTAGCTCATAAATGATCCATTTCACCTAAGTTAGCTCATAAATGGCATATACTTCTTCTTCTAGTCACCTTTTTCTAACTTTCTTATTTGCCTTTTTGTAGATTTCATTCACTTCACGGAAGCAAGCTTGCTATGATGGAGTGCTTGTTTTTTCTTTCATTCTCCTCTAGTATTCTTCTAGCTTGCTATGATGGAACTTGCTATCTTGATGAAACTTTGCATTGTAATATGTATGGATGGAACAATGTGTATGTGCAACTTGCTATGTATGAATGGATGGAACTATATATGTATGCACGATGAAACTTATGTGCTGGATATGTCATATGTTTGCTGTTAAATAGCCCTGTGAAATATATATATATATATATATATGTCATATATTTGCTGTGAAGATTGCTGGATTAAAAAAACAGAAAAAAGAGGCACCTTTGCCGTCAGCCGCTGATGGCAAAGGCGCCTTTGCCGTCCGCCGCGGATGGCAAAGAAGCCACGCGGCGGCCACCTGTGCTCCCTGGGAGCTGACCCATTTGGTCAGTTTGCCTACAGCGGCGGACGGCAAAGGCTTTGCCTACAGTGGTAGACGGCAAAGACTTGTCCTGCAGCGACGTCCAGCTGACGTCATTCGGCGGACGGCAAAGGCCGGATGCTCTTTGCCGTCAGCGGCGGACGGCAAAGGCTGCCGTTAGCCGCCTAACGGACTAACAGCACATTTATTGCCGTCGGCTTTCTTTGCCGTCCGCCGCTGATGGCAAAGGCCCCTTTGCCGTCCGCTTCAGAAAGAAGACGGCAAAGAAGCTCTTTACCGTAGCCTACTTTGTCGGAGCCTTTTGCCGTCCGCGGCAGACGGCAAAGGCCTTTGCCGTCCGCCATCCTTGCCTTTGCCGTCTGCCGTGGCAGACAGCAAAGTAGCTGATTCCTGTAGTGGAAAATGGCTGATAACTGGGATGCCCAGTCCTATGATCAAAAGATCAAAAACAAAATCGCAAATAATTTAAACAAAACTCCCCCCGGAATGTTGATAGTTGGACGGCACCCGTTGTTTGGACAAGCCGTGGAGTGTGAATGTTGGTGGAGGGGGAGTAAAAAATTTACCTTTCTGCGTGGGAAACGCCTATGATGTATCTATTATGGAAGATATTGGGAACTCTTGCTCATTATGTTGAAAATGAAAGCCTCTCAAAATTATTTTCATCTCTGTTTTTGCTTCGAGCTTTGGCACCTCTGCAAATCCCTGCTTACCTCTACGAAGGGCCTATCTTTTACTTTTATGCAAGAGTCAGTAGTATTCCTTCTCATTCCAACCTACTCTTTAGTTGGCAAGCATCATGTGATGGAAAGATCTAAGCATATATGGCCATTCAAATATATTTGAGCATGAATTATTACTGTTGACATTACCTTTGAGGTAAAAGGTTGGGAGGCGAAACATTAAGCCCCTATCTTTCTCTGTGATAGAAGAATACTATTTGTTCTAAAAATATGCTTTGAGTGGTGGCAATCATGGAAGACTAAATGATAGTTGAGTATGTGAAGTTTGCTGAATCAAAGCTCTGACATAGACTCTTCCTGAAAATAAGATGAATTGTAATTGTTTGATGACTAATAACACGGTTTGTTAGTTTTCAAGAAAGTTTATGATCTATACTTTAACATGTGAATAGTTTGTTACTTGATCATGAAAAGTTCTGTGAGTTGAGCTACTGTTATGACATATAATGATGCTAGAAAAGGTGATTGAAATTATCATTGATCAAACTTATGCACCTGCTAGCATTCACACTTCATAAATTATTTCTTTTATCATTTACCTACTCGAGGACGAGCAGGAATTAAGCTTGGGGATGCTGATACGTCTCCAACGTATCTATAATTTATGAAGTATTCATGCTATTATATTATCCATCTTGGATGTTTAATGGGCTTTACTATGCACTTTTATATTATTTTTAGGACTAACCTATTAACCCGGAGCCCAGTGCCAGTTTCTGTTTTTTCCCTTGTTTCAGTGTTTCGCAGAAAAGTAATATCAAACGGAGTCCAAACGGAATGAAACCTTCGGGAGCGTGATTTTTGGAACGAACGTGATCCAGGAGACTTGGAGTTGAAGTCAGGGAATCTTCGAGGTGGCCACGAGGCAGGGAGGCGCGCCTGCCCCCCTGGGTGCGCCCCCACCCTCATGGGCCCCTCGTGGCTCCCCTAACCGACTTCTTTCGCCTATATATATCCATATACCCTAAAAACATCGGGGAACAGAATAGATCAGGATTTCCGCCGCCGCAAGCCTCTGTAGCCACCAAAAACCAATCGGGACCCTGTTCCGGCACCCTGCCGGAGTGGGGATCCCTCACCGGTGGCCATCTTCATCATCCCGGCGCTCTCCATGACGAGGAGGGAGTAGTTCACCCTCGGGGCTGAGGGTATGTACAAGTAGCTATGTGTTTGATCTCTCTCTCTCGTGTTCTTGATTCGGCACGATCTTGATGTATCGCGAGCTTTGCTATTATAGTTGGATCTTATGATGTTTTCCCCCTCTACTCTCTTGTAATGGATTGAGTTTTCCCTTTGAAGTGATCTTATCGGATAGAGTCTTTAAGGATTTGAGAACACTTTATGTATGTCTTGCATGTGCTTATCTGTGGTGACAATGGGATATTCAGGTGATCTACTTGATGTATGTTTTGGTGATCAACTTGCGGGTTCAGTAACATTGTGAACTTATGCATAGGGGTTGGCACATGTTTTTGTCTTGACTCTCCGGTAGAAACTTTGGGGCACTCTTTGAAGTACTTTGTGTTGGTTTGAATAGATGAATCATACCCACAGATACTCGAGGTGACATTGGAGTATCTAGGTGACATTAGGGTTTTGGTTGATTTGTATCTTAAGGTGTTATTCTAGTGCGAACTCTATGATAGATCGAACGGAAAGAACAGCTTCGTGTTATTTTACTCGGGACTCTTGAATAGATAGATCAGAAAGGATAACTTTGAGGTGGTTTCGTACCCTACCCTCTTCGTTTGTTCTCCGCTATTAGTGACTTTGGAGTGACTCTTTGTTGCATGTTGAGGGATACTTATATGATCCAATTATGTTATTATTGTTGAGAGAACTTGTACTAGTGAAAGTATGAACCCTAGGCCTTGTTTCAACGCATTGCAATACCGTTTACGCTCACTCTTATCGCTTGCTACCTTGCTGTTTTTATATTTTCAGATTACAAAAACCTATATCTACCATCCATATTGCACTTGTATCACCATCTCTTCGCCAAACTAGTGCACCTATACAATCTACCATTGTATTGGGTGTGTTGGGGACACAAGAGACTTTTTGTTATTTGGTTGCAGGGTTGCTTGAGAGAGACCATCTTCATCCTACGCCTCCCACGGATTGATAAACCTTAGGTCATCCACTTGAGGGAAATTTGCTACTGTCCTACAAACCTCTGCACTTGGAGGCCCAACAACGTCTACAAGAAGAAGGTGGCGTAGTAGACATCACTACATCTCGCACCGGTGCCCTGCACTGGCGAGCCGATGCAGCGGAGAAAAATTAGGGACCCGGACTCCGGAGCACCTAGTTGCTCCGATGCCCAGTTCCTTCGTGCCATAAAGATTTAGTATTTTACTGCTTGGCTGCTCGGATGTGTGGACCAAAGTCGGGCGAACAAACTGCTGAATCGGTGCTAAATAATTTTCTAATGGCACCACCGATGAGATGGCAACAATTTTAGATACTAGATACAAAATGTGACACTGTCTTAGGATGCGTTTGGTTGAAGGTGTGGTATGAATGGGTTGGGACCGTGACAGTGTCTGGATCACATCTAACAAATGAGTTGTAATAATGAAAGAGGGTCTAACCATTTCTGCGCATGCCAGAAACTTCCTCCCACTGTCCACAGATTCAAACGCAACTAGCTTCACGCATGGAGATTGATGGTGACAACGAGCAGATAGATCTTCAGCCACCCCGCTCCAATCATTGCCACTGATGGTCCTAGGGAGCTACAATAGGAAGAAATGACTCAAATCGATCGTAGGGTAAAATCCTTCATTCCAAGTCATAGCCCGAGAGAGAGAGAAGAGAGGCATACCCGGCTGGTGAAGGAGTCATCATTGGAGGAGGAACCGCTGGAGAGGTCTTTGAAGAAGACCATGGCAACCCCAGCGGTAGGATGCGAGATGGCGGAGAGCGAGGAAGCAAGCGAGGAAGCGGCTGTAGCTTAGCAAGGAAAGAAGGAAGGAAGGAGGAAACAGGGGAAATGTGACTTGTGGTCGGGGAGAAAAGGGGGTGGGGAAGGGGGGAGGGAGCGGGGGTAGATATTTTGGCGGTAGGCCAAAATTTTGGAAATGTGGAGAGAAACTTTGCGCATGGTGCCGCCGGATACCATTCACTTTGAATGATTGTGTGCATCTCAAACGATTCTTCTGCTTTACCCGCATGGGATGAGTTTGATAATTCAAATTTTGGTGGAAATTTCCCCAGGTACGTCATTGCATAATTTAACATCACTTGCTAATTTGGGCACACAAAAGAGCGTACAGCAGACAGACCACACTTACTGAATCGAGCAATTTTAGTAATTACACAGAGCCAGTTGACCTAAACATTGCTCTAACAAATGACCAACATTAAAAACAAAGCCTAAGTACGCATAATTTTAAAAAATCCGCCGCCGCGCCGGCCTATGCATCGCCGGTGTGAGATGAGACGTCGATGAATTGTCCTGGCGACATGTCTCCGTTGGTGGACTCCATGCCCCCCTGCGGAAGTTGACCGCATCCTCGTCCTCGTCTTCGTTCTCGGCGCCACCCTCAAGGTTGTAGTACTCGTAGTAGTGGCTGCGCCAGAGCTCGCGTTGGTACTCCACCGCCGATTCCTTGGCGGACAGACTCTTCTCTACCTCGACCTCGGCCATGCGCAACTCCTCCTCCCGGCGCTCCACAATCTCCGCCGCCTCGTGCATCTCCTGCTCCCGCTCGGCGACATCATGAGGAAGCAGGTGCTCCATGGCCACTGCCGCATTTTCGGGCATGGGTTGCATGCTGGAGTCCAAGGTGGCCTGGAATATCTTGGCGTGGATGGCCTCGACCCAGGCCAAGGTGACATCGGCGGCACGGACGGCAGCTCGAGCAATCTCGGTGTTTGCAGCCGCCATCGCAGCAGCTGCTGCAGCCGTCTCGGCTGCTGCAGCTGCCCTGTCGGCTGCCCCAGACGCCCTCTCGGCGGAAGCGGCCGCGCTCAATGCGGATGCGGCGGCACTCTCGGCATAGGCGGCCGCGCTCTCGCCGCAGGCGGCCGCGTTCGGGGGGGGGGGCGACCATCGTATGGGCATTCATGAAGCGTTTCCATGGCGTCATCTTTTCAAGAAGGGGGGTGCGGGAATGGGGATCGGGATTCGGGGATCCGGGGGTAGCCGGCACTGGAGCAGACGAGCTAGCAAAGTTTAAGGAGGAAGACTTAAATAGACCCAGAAACTTTCATCGCAAATGGTTCCTACAAAACAACTGTGTGTGTGATGTTGTAGATATGTTTTATTAGCTCTGAAAGACGAATTTGGAGTAAAGTGGCAATGGATGGAGTTTTAAATGTACGAGAAAATTTGTAGTACTAATACAATTGTCATGTCAAATTTTGGAAAATTTCAGGGGTCATTTGACCTTTTAAGACATTTAAGTTATTTTCTAGCCATTTAATGACCGTAATTGAAATTTGAACTACATGTACATGCAACAGCTAACCATAACGGTGTGAAAAGTCATATTTTGTGTACTTGTGTGCAATTTAATTCCATGTACAGTAAATTGGAAGGAATTTTCAAGTATATTGTTGCGGCTATGACACAATTAAGCATGGAGTGCCACGGCATTTAAATTCCAAAAAATTAAAAAGTAATCAGAAACACGTGAAACCTTGGTTGATGTAATGTCATGCCACAAAGATGATGTGGTAAAAGAATTGGCATGTTTGACGAAAGTTTGGACACACACCCCTCCCAAACCGGAGCAACTCACTAGAAGGCTCGTGGTTCCGAGAGGGAACAATGCATGTTTGATGACGAACGGGAGATAGCTTCGTCTTACGGCCTTCAAATTTGTCTACATGTAACGTGCACTAATACAACTGTCATGTCAAAGTTTGGAAAATTTCAGGGGTCATTTGACCTTTTGAAGACATTTAAGTGATTTTCTAGCCATTTAATGACCGTAATTCAAGTTAGAACTAGATGTACCTGCAACGGCTAACCATAACGGTTTGAAAAATCATATTTGTGTACTTGTGTGTGATTTAATTCCATGTGCAGTAAATTGGAAGGAATTTTCAAACATATTGGTCTAACGGCTATGACACAATTAAGCATGGAGTGCCATGGCATTTAAATTCCAAAAAATTAAAAAAATATCAGAAACACATGAAACCTTGGCTCATGTAATGTCATGCCACCAAGATGATGTTGTAACAAAATTTGGACTGTTTGACGAAAGTTTGGACACACATCTCTCACAAACCGGAGCAACTCACTAGCAGACTCGTGGTTCCGAGAGGGAACAATGCATGTTTGATGACGAACGGGAGATAGCTTCCTCTTACGGCCTTCAAAAACATTCTACGTGTAATGTGCACTAATACAACTGTCATGTGAAAAATTGGAAAATTTCACGGGTCATTTGACCTTTTGAAGACATTTAAGTGATTTTCTAGCCATTTAATGACTGTAATTCAAATTTGAAGTATATCTACATGCAACGGCTAAACATAACGGTTTGAAAAATCATATTTGTGTACTTGTGTGTGAGTTAATTCCATGTCCAGTAAATTAAAAGGAATTTTTAAACATATTGGTCTCACGACATGGACACATATGTATGCATGGAGTACCATGGCATTTTAATTTCAAAAGATTAAAAAATGATCAAAAAAACATGAAACCTTGCTCGATGTAATTTCATGCCACCAAGATGATGTGGTAGAAAATTGGCATGTTTGACGAAAGGTTGGACACACACCCCTCACAAACCGGAGCAACTCACTAGAAGGCTAGTGGTTCCGAGAGGGAGCAGTGCAGGTTTGATGACGAATGGGAGAGAGCTTCCCCTTATGACCTTCAATTTTTTTATGTTTAACGTGCACTAATACAACGGTCATGCGAAAATTTGGAAAATTTCAGGAGTCATTTGACCTTTTGAAGACATTTAAGTGATTTTCTAGACATTTATTGACCGTAATTCAAATTTGAACTACATCAACATGCAACGGCTAACCATAACGGTTTGTAAAATCATATTGCGTACTTGTGTGCGAGTTAATTCCATGTGCAGTAAATTAGAAGGAAATTTCAAACATATTGGTCTCACGGCATGGACACATGTACATGCATGGAGTGCCATGCATTTAAATTTCAAACATATTGGTCTCATCGGCGACCGGCGTGTGTACTGTTCCCGTCGATCTAGATTCCGGCCGCCAATAAATACTATGTTGCTCACGTCGTCCCGCCTGCATTCTCATCTACATCCTCCCATCGCTCGCCCTCTCTCTCTCTCTCAAAGCTCTGCCATGGCGCCGCCGATCTGCCCACGCGCCGACGAGGAGTCGCCGCCCCCCCCCCCCCCCCCGAGGACGCTCAGTCGAAGAGCAGGGACGAGGAGGACCCCTACGTGCAACCGGACGAGGTTGCGCTGAACCCCCCAATTTTGGATTGGTTTTGGGGCCAGTACAATCATTGTCTGTGGAAGTGACTGCTGCCGGCTGAGAAAGTCAGGCAAGTGGCGTTTCAAGAAGGAGATGGCGGAGGAGAAAGCCAGGTACTAGGTGGCCTGTAAAGCCCGTGATGCCGCCTGGGAAAAGGAGAAGGTGGAGCTTTGGGAGCGGGCGTGTCGTCGTGCGGAGGAGGTGTACGAAGACGGATACTTCGCGAGGAAGGTCAAAGGCGCTGGGCGCCTCATCGCTGCGTGGGGGTGCACCGATAATCTCCAGCGTGCCACCGACGAGGAGCTCCGGTGGGCGCCTAACGAAATGGCAAGATCGTCCGCGCTCGTCCGCGAGGAAGAGGCAGATCGGTACGTCAAGCGCTGCAAGGAGGAGGAGGCGGAGTACTACCTCCGCGTTGGGAAGACGCCGCGCATCAGGAGGGATTATTAGTTTTAGTATTGTTCGTTTTCAATTTTATGCATTGTATCTAGTAGTTAAGTATCATCATGTATATGTGATGATATTATATATATTCTGTGATGAACTAATGAACACATTTTATTAACACCAGTGGTAGTTACTACAACTTGCGTATTATATGTTGTATGTAGTATCTATCAAAACCGAGAGTATGTACGTATAGTATGTAGTATATAACAATGTTTAGGTAGAATATATACTACTTTTTAGGTAGTATATATCGTATTTTGAGTATACTCCTTTTTATTTATAAATATATACGTATTTCATAAATATAATAAAAATCATGGGGCCAACTTGCATTTTTTTCGTGTAACTCACTTTGGAATATCATATATATAGTATATGAACATACTTACAATGATAAAATAGTATATATGATACCACTTAGTAGTATATAAGACATGTGGGTAACTACCCTGGGTGATAGGATGGATTTTCCCTATATATGCATATATATATATATATATATATATATATATATATATATATATATATATATATATATATATATATATATATATAAAGAGAGTAGCACTATTCTGATCTAGGATCAGAATAGTTATTGGGATCACAACGCCCTGGATCCACCCGGGACCGATCCCGCCACCGCCAGCGACCACCAAGCGCCGGCGCGCGGCCCGCCGTCTAACTTTGGTACGCCGCCGCGCCTTCCCTGCCACCTAGGCTGCCCCCGGCCTCGCCTAGCTTCTCTTCCGGCGACGGCGGCTTCGTCAGCAGAGGAGCCCGCCATGGCGATGGGAGACGGCGACCTCCCCGACCTCCCTGCGGGCCCTCCGGCCAACCGCTGCCTCCCACCCCGTCCCCCTCACCTCCCGACCAACCAGCGCCTCCCCATCCCTTCGGACGACCTGCAGATGGGGGAGGTCTCGACCCGCACCTGGGAGGAGTCCTGACCTACACCTGGTCGCGTGCGCCGCTGCCACTGAGGTCCACCACGTACAGCCGGCGCGGCGGCAACTACCCCCCGCCGCGACCCCCCTGCACGGATCCGGTCAGGACCGGTGAGATCCACGGGTCCGGCCAGCAGTTCAGCCCCATCCCTCGACGTACTGCTCAAAAAGCGAAGGATGACGATGACGAGATTCTCTCCTCCGGCGCCGGCGTCGTCGTACTCGACTACCTACTGCGTCAAGGAATTCTTAGGCCGGATCCAGCGGATGCTAGAACGTGGGAGGTGGTGCTGCTCTGGTGAGCTACTTCGTCCCCGAGCACGGTACGTCGCTGGCGGCCACCTCCCAATCCCTCTGTCCTCCAATAATCCATATGGGGATGTCGGAGTGAGGACGACACTTCTTGCATAAAAAAACTGCAGCCTTTCTTCAGTGTATTTCCAAAAAGATTTGAGGCAATTCTTCTGTATCAGTTCAACAAAAAAATTGACAGCAGTTCCACCGATACACGCATGGAAGGAAACTTCGTATGCGCGCCTGCCGCTGATCATCGACCATGTGCCCAGGTTGTCGGTCATCCTCCCGCCAGTGCCTCAACATGTCTGGGGTTGCCCCTTCTCTAGCATGCAGCTGCCTGCCTGAAGGTGTGCGTGCATTATGCTTCGTGCGTGTGAGCATGGCCGTGTGCTTGCGCGTGGTGTGCTGGCGCGCTATGCGTTCCTTGTGTGTTGTGTATGCGTGTGGTGTGCGTGCATGGTATCCATCCATAGGTAGCCTGTGCGATTGCTAGTGCAGCTACTGTTGATGCTTTTCCTTGGAATGTAATCGTGTATTTCTTTCTCTGATTTTGCCTATTTGATCATTTGAATCATGGTGTGGGTAAATTATGCTTTGTGGATGTCCAGGATTAAAACACTTCCCCTGATTTTGAAATAAAACATTTGAATTTTTTTGGGCCTGAAAGTTCAAATATGGTCGTATGTTGAAGTTCAGATGTTCTCTAGATATTTGACATATTATAAAAGGTGCCGGGAACTACATGGAGATGCACCATACTTTAAGAAGATATGTACATACGCTAATATTTTTTTAAAGAGCTAAGGAGAATCAAGGAAAAAACAAAATTTTAATTAAAATAACAGAGCAAGCTGATCTTTATTAAAAAATGGATTTTTATGTGTTTAAAATATAAAACGAAGAAGTTCAAATTAAAATAATTGACCAATTAAATTTTTGTAACTTTTTTGTTTTCTAAAAAATAAAAAGAAGAAATTTAAATTAAAATAACATATCATTTTGATGAAAATTGTTACAAAAAGCGAACATTTCTTAAAGACAAAAAAATATGGATGCGAAGTTCAAAATGTTCGCTTACGGAAAAACACACACCTTGAGTTTCTAAAGTATAAATGAGGAGAACACACACAACAAATCTATTGATGAATGAACTATGACAATCCTAGGGAGTACAAAGGTGTTCCATTCTGATACATCATATAATTAAGTGAACAGTGACGGAATGGAGCCAATGTTGTTAGTGCGGAGAAGGAGAACCACCACTGAACTTTAACTTTGAGATACAAAATGGAGCCAATTTTGTTAGTCCAAACTGATAATTGTAAGTCTTTAATGTATATGGGTAAATGTTGTGAAATTTCCAGTTATGTAATTATGTACTATATATTTGTATATAGCCATTTGTTATTCACCCATTTAAAAAAATTCAAATCACTTCCCATATATTGCGACAATCAAAGGATCTTCATGAGAGGAAAAATAAAATAAAAGGTAAAAAAACTCTAGAAGTTTAACTCGAAGAGTGAAATAAGTTCGCTAGATAAGTCATAGACAAAAAAAAAACCAAAGTAATTGTTGTGGTGTACTCTGTATACATTGTTGTGTATAATTTTTTATTTTCAATAGCACGCGAAGTTCATGTTTCAGAAATTTGCAAGTTCACATTTACTACATACAGAAGAAAATCATCAAATTTAAAATGGACCGCCTATGACAATTCTCCCAAACTTCAAAAAGATGTTCATTGACCGAATTATATAAAATAGACGCTCAATTTTCAAACTTTGGTAGTTCACTGAATAAACAAATAAAAATCTTCTTATTTCAGCAAAATAAAAGTTTGAAGTTCAATCTCAAAGAAAGTTGTTCGATGTTTACTTAATTTTTTTTCTTTCCTAAAATAAAACTAAGAAGTTCAAATTTAAAAGGCGGAGAGGTTCGGATTTTATAAAAAACCCCTAGGATTTACATGCTCAATTTTGATTAGTGCTTTAGGAGTTAGGACAAATAAAGCAAAGAGAAGTTCAAAGTGAAAACAACCAGAGGTTCAACTACCACATGGAGTGTGTTTCATATAGGAAAAAGGAATAAAAAGGCAAATACTAAAAATACTTTTACTAGAAGTTCACATGGTCGACCCAAGAAGGTCAAAAATTCTTGTAAAGGAGGTCGTTCACCTGTATTTACAAATATGAAATTCTAATTTTTTTAAAAAGTTCTCGCAAGTTTACTTAAAAATCAGGTTTTTCTTCCCTAAGATATAAACCAAGAGGTCCAAATTTAAAAAAATAGTGCAGTTCAATATTTATAAAAAACTCGGATTTTTCTTGTTACTAAAAGAAATAAAATCAAGAAGTTCAAATTAGAAAAAATGAGTAGTTCGATGTATACTGAAAACTCAAATTCTTTTTGTTCCAAGGAAAAAAATAAAAGTATGAAGTTCAATTAAAAAAAATTGCGGGACGTCCGACCTACAATGACATGTTTTAAAATGACAAAAAATGACGTCCGACCTTCAATTGCATGTAATTGAACATATACACAAAAATGTGACATAAGTTCATTGTGAAATAAAAGCTTAAAAGGTTTGTTGAAAGAAGTTCAAATGCTCTGTCCGGGGAAGTTCAAAAATTCTTGCGAGAGAGGTTCACCTTGTATTTCCATGTTCGATTTTTTCTGTATAAATATCGAATACAATTCTTTACTCAGAATATAAAAAGGTGAAGTTCGTATTGAAATAATAGAGAAGTTCGGAGTTTATTAAAACCTAGGATTTACCTATTCAAGAAATAAAAAACACAACACCATTTTTTGCACTTTTAAAAACAACTCATAAACGAAAAAATGGTTGCTAGAAGTTCAAGTGCTCGGTGAGGAAAAGTTCAAAAAATTCTTATGAGGAGAGGTTCACCGTGTATTTAGATGTCCAAAATACATAAAAAAATATGTTGTTTTGTTGTGTTTTAAAATAATTCTCTCAAACCAGAGAGAAGTTCAAAGTGATAACAACCAGAAGTTCACGTACTACATGGTGTGTATTCCATATAAGAAAATTACAATAAAGTGAAACAGAGTGAAGTTCAAACAGACATGCCCCAGAAGTTCAATTACTTCACATAGTGCAGAAAACAGCATGTCAAAAACAGAGCGAGGTTGAAACAGACATGCCCGAGAAGTTCAACTACTTCACGTAGTGTGTTTCCATTCGCAATGAAGGCAGAAATCATGATCTCGTCATTTCTCTAATTTACTTCAAAACAACAGGAATATCATTTGTGTAAGTTCAAGTCCTCGGTCGGAGAAAGTTAAAAAAATATTATGAGAGAGGTTTGTACAAAAATAATATCATTTGTGTAAAACTGACGAAATGGACGAGAAATTACAAACGAAAATACACCATAGAAGTTCAACGTGAAAACAGCAGGAAGTTCGACTACTAGAGTGAATGAATTTGAGATGAAAAACATTTAAAATCGTCGCGAGTATGAAAAAACGATCAACGCGGAAAAGTTGCGTGTTTACATCAGCTTTCCACCGGTATATTACTTGCTCAATTCCGGTGAGTGTTCTGGTGAGTGGATGGAGAGCTACGGGCAAAAAAAAAGCACATGAAAAGCAGAGTGAATTTCAAGTTTAGGTTCTTCACGCGGTGCTTTTTCGAAGAATCTGTTTCGCGATAAAGGCGGAACGAATGATCTCGCCATTTTTGAAATTACTAGAAAACGGCTAGGAACCAGAGAAAACCATCAACATGAATAAGTTTAGCATTTTCCTTAGCTTTTCAATGGTATATTATTTGTCCCATTCCGATAAAGTTTGTCACAATTGATTTAAAATAGTAAGGAATTGAGAGAAACAATATATACAAAAAAGTTTCGCATTTCCTCAAGCTTTCCAATGCCATATCATTTGCTACATTCGAACGTATGGTTAAAAAATTAGCTCGAAAATACGAACTCGATGCAACTTGGACCGTTTTCTAAATTACTTTTAAACCGTTCAAAATTAAATAAAACTTTAAACATGAAAAAGTAGCGCATTTTCATAAGCTTTCCAACTCCATATCATTTGCCTCAATTGGGTTAGCCGTTTAGAAATGACATCGAAAATACGAACTCGGTTGTTCGGTTTGCGAAATTTTACGATTTTCCAAATTACTCTTTAACCGTAGTGAATTAGAGAAAAATTTCAACATGTGGAAGGAGCGGTTTTGCAGCAGCTTTCCAACGCCATATTATTTGCCCTCATTCCAATAAACGGTTTTGAAATGCGGTCGAAAATACTATTCACGTTTTTTGTGTGAAGAAAAAACGGTTTTCAAAACTGCTCTTAAACCGCTTACATTTTGCCAAAAATTTAACTTGGTCATGATACTCATGTCCATAGCATTCCAACGGTATATTGCAAGCCCGATGTGGACAATGTTGGCGGAAGTTCAACCTAGCACTTGGGGAAGTTCAGGTCGAACAACTCAGGCAGTAAAGTTGCAATAGAGACATGTTTCATCATGACCCGAGAGCAAATCCGCCAATGAGCGAGATTCCTATTTAAAATGGGCATTTAGTTGCTAAAAATAGTTTGTAGATTACATTTACATCACATAGAACATGATTGACCCAAAAAAATTCGCACGGGGAGACACGGTTGAGAAGATAGCCCGAAGGTCGGGTTCCTACAGAGGGAAGTTCAGGCGTGTATCTCAGAAAGTTTATGTTGTGATCAGAACAACATTCTGATCCCGTGATCAGAATAGTGTTTATGTGTGTGTGTATATATATATATTATGAATTCTATTTTCTATCTTTTTTGTATACTAATTTGAATCTAGCTGTTATCTTCCACATATACAGAATGGAAAGCGTATACACACACACACATTGAAACAGAACATATAAGAACGGAAAACAGAGTACACACATTGAAACAGAACATATAAAAACGGAAAACAGAGTACACACATTAAAACAGAGCAATAAACAAAGCAATACTATGATTGTTGTGAAGAGAAAGCTATCCACGTCGAAATGACTCGACAAAATAAAACACATCCATGAGACCATGACCAGCAGCCCTTGCCTACGGTAGCTCTTGGCTCTGCCTGAACTCGTGCAGGCGTTCGTCCAAGCGGTCGACACGCTCGCTGTACATCTGTAGCGTGATCTCGAGCTACAAGTTGGCTATTTCATCGGAGATCACCAGCTCGAGGATGCGACGGCCATGTTCCTCTACTGCGCCCAGGTGGACACCTGGGCCAAGGAGGCTGTCGAGCCTACCGACTAGCGCGTTGGCATCGAACGGGCCGCGGACAAGGCGAACGACGCGACCCATGCGAACGGCGCAGCGGGCGTCTGGTGCAAGTACGGCGCGGCCGGCCTCTGGTGCAACTACGACATAGAGGGCCTCAGCCCACTCCTGGCAAGGAATGGGGGTACTGATGGGACGTGTACACAGCTGCGACGCCGTGTCGACAGCAGGCAAGCGCCGATGGATTCGCTCTTGCTGTGCGGCGCGCCATGCCTCCCGCTCTGCAGCGCTCCAACGGTCTCGCCGTGTGGCAAGCCGCAGCCTATCGGCGCGGAGACTGGCCTAGCTTGCTTTGCGGCGCGCCATCGATCATGTTGTGTGGCGAGCTGCAGCTTGTCGGCGCTGACATGCCTATCTTGATCCGCGGCGCTGAAGCGCTATGCGCCAAGGGTCTGCTCAACCTTGGCGATGACGCGCATCACGGCGTCGTCCACGCGTTGCCGGGGAGTGCCACGGCCTCGACAGGCCGTGGCGCCTGCTCGTTTTCCTCGTCGACGAGGTTGATGGCAGAGACGGCGCTTTGGAGGGTTGGCATGCTTGGAAAAGGTGGATGTGCTACATGTTGCGCTTGTTGCCTTCGTGCATCGCGCACCGCCTAGGTTTATGCGCAATATCGCTGGGTGGCGGAAACTGGTGAGGAAATGACGGGAAATGGTGGCGTGTTCATAAAATGTCATCAAGTAATGGAAACTTAGCATAGAAGGAACATCGAGCTAGCACAAAAAGTAGATGATAATCAGATGATCGTTTATCCTAGTTAATTATTCATGTAATAGTTTACTTTGGTGTGTGGAAATGTCATGTGTGTATTAGCCACCTATGTAATTGGATGTTTGCCGCGTATTACAAACATCTTGTTTATGTGAAACGTTTCTGTTCTCTTGGCTCAACACAAACAGTTTACGGAATGAACTGTATGCCCTCCTTTGCACACACCTTGATCTGGTTGATCCGTTTCTGTTGCGTTGCCTAATCGAAAACAGTTCATCCGAGTGAACCGTATGTCGTATATCGCACACACCTTGATCTGGCTAACTGTTTCTTTTGTGTTGCCTAATCACAAACAGTTCATCCGAGTGAACCGTATGCTGTATATCGCACACACCTTCATTTGGCTGCCCGTTTCTTTTGTTCCTCCTCATCGCAAACAGTTCATTGAACTGAACCGTATGCCCTGCATCGCACACGCAACTAAAATCTGAACCGTGTTTGATGCATCCGTGATCGCAAATGTTTTGCACCTTTTTTGACGGTTTTTTTACACCACTGTTTGCGATTATTGCATCGCACACAGTTTCGTCGAGGGGTCTCTGATCGTAGTGTCACGTTAGCAGCATCCTGCCGTAGTGTGAAGACTTCTTTGATACATACTCACATGTGGCTCGACTGACCACTATTCGAGTACTACTTTCATTAGCTGCCTCACATGGTCTTCTCGTTCATCAAATGAAAGTTAAGACTGCTTTCCTAAGTGGAGAGTTGGACGAGGAAATTTATATGGAACAACTAGACGGGTTTGTAGTAGATGGTCAGGAAGGAAAAGTGTGCAAGTTGCTGAAATCTTTATATGGACTTAAGTAAGCACCCAAACAGTGGCATGAGAAGTTTGAAAGAACTTTAATAGCTACAGGCTAGGCTTTGTTGTGAACGAAGCTGACAAATGTGTGTACTATTGCCATGGTGAGGGAGAGGGAGTTATCCTTTGCTTGTATGTTGATGACATATTGATTTTTGGAACAAATACAAATGTTATTAAGGAGGTCAAGGATTTCCTATCTTGTTGTTTTGAGATGAAAGATATAGGAGTGCCTGATGTTATTGTGAACAACAAGCTGTTGAGAGATGATGATGGTGGGATTACATTGCTTCAATCTCACTATGTGGAAAAGATCTTGAGTCTCTTTGGCTATAGTGACTGCAAGCCCTCTCCAACACCATATGATGCTAGCGTGCTGCTTCGAAAGAATTGCTAGAGATCAATTGAAATATTCTTAGATTATTGGCTCGCTTATGTACTTAGCCAGTGCTACAAGAACTGACATCTCTTTTACTGTTAGCAAACTGAGTCGGTTTGTCTCAAAACCAAGTGATGTGCATTGGAAAGCTCTAGACACAGTTATGCGTTACTTGAAAGGCACTGTGAGTTATGGAATTCACTACACTGGGTACCCAATGGTACTGGAAGGGTATAGTGACTCAAACTAGATCTCAGATGCTGATGAGATAAAGGCCACGAGCCGATATGTATTCACTCATGGAGGTGACGCTGTTCCTTGGAAGTCTTGCAAGCAGACCATCTTAACGAGGTGAACAACGAAAGCAGAACTCACAACACTAGATATAGCTACGACTGAAGCAGATTGGCTTCGTCGGCTCTTGAATGACTTGCCGGTAGTTGAGAAACCTGTACCGGGTATCCTCATGAACTGCGACAACCAAACTATGATCGCAAAAGTGAGCAGCTCAAAGGATAACATGAAGTCATCAAGACATGTTCAGAAAAAGGTTAAAGTCTGTCAGAAAAATGAGAAACTCCGGAGTTATTGCATTGGATTATATCGAAAAGTCTAAAAATCTGGCAGATCCTTTTACTAACGGTCTATCACGTAATGTGATAGATAATACATGAAGGAGATGGGTATGAGACCCACAATATGAGTTGTTCACAATGGTAACCTAGTCTATGTGATCAGGAGATCCCGTGAATTAGATGTGGAAGACAAGCTGTTGGTCAACTAAGAGGAGAATATCCTTACTAGTAACAATATCACTCCATGAAGATGCAATACTCTCCTAATCTACATGGCAGGTTGATGTATGTCTTAATGTGTTCTAAGTGGCTCATTTAAGGAGAGATGTTGCCCTGCAGAATATCTTTTTAAGAACACACCTATATGAGCCTGATTGTTAAACGTCGCAATCTATGAGAGTAGGCTGCTCTGTAGTAAACTCATGAAAGGTCTCGGAGCATGACGCATAAACTCCACTCGCGGGGAAGACCCACGGTAGCCTAGTATCGGTCAAGGCTTTGTGTGAAGCTTGATTCGCAGAAAACTTGCAGTTCAAGGCTCAGTCCACTGTTCAAGTTGCTTACAAGTGTAGCATAGAGTTCTAGATGGAAGTTCAACTTAACAGTCTCCATTGCAGTACCGGTATATAAAATAGTGTTTTGGAACCAAATGCAAACTTTGTGTGCCTCTGGGATCTGGTGGGGGATTGCTGAAATTTTGTCTATTTTCGGTCAGCCCAATAGCAGTTTCAGAATTCCTAATAAATTGTAGAGGCCCACACAGCCCATTCGTGCAAGGCAAGAGGTGGAACTAAAGTTTAGTCCCATATTGCTTGTTTGGTGGGAGTTGGACCTCCTTATAAGGGAGGTTGTTTCCCCACATGTATGAGCATGAGGAAAAGAGGGTCATTCACGCGTGCTCCTCCTCCGTTGCCCACCTCGTCACGACGCGCCACGAATTGCGGGAATGAGCCGATGTCTAAATTTTTGCCACGCACGACGGGTATACAAACGGTCACACGGGAGCTGAAACATTTTGCTGTAGTAGAGTTTGAATCCAAACGGCGCACCTCTTCGACTGCAGGCTGTCGCTTCGTATCCCTATTTTGCTTCACCTCCCCTCGCAGCTAGCTCGCCTCCTTCTCTTGTGCCTATAAAAAAGAGGTCGCTCCTCTCCAGAGAGACACATTAGAATATCATCTTCCTCTCGCCACCAAGTTCTTGAGCACTGAGCTACTGCTACGATCTTCCCCACCCCGACTTGCGGCATGCACCGTAGGTCGAGACAGTAGGCCTCCGAAATCCCACCTCTTTGAGTCCTGTACGGGAGAAGGGTGATAAGGTTCTTCGGGAGCGCTCTACGCGACTACTGACCGGTTCATCACGGACGCTCCGGACACCGACGACCACTTCTCCAACGACGACTTCTTCCTCGACGTCGACATCCTCTTCGACAGCATGGCTGGCGAGGATACCAACCCCAAGACCAGTGCTTCGGCCGTTGCTCCGTATGTCTTCATGTTCTTTCTGTTTAAGATCATGCTGTAGTTTCTTGTTCTAGCTTTTCTTGTTCCACCCTATGTTCTACATATGTTCTGTTCTTTCATATGTACAGATGGTAGCCTTCACTTTGCTAGATTACATGAATTGTTTCATCTCTACTATAATAGTCATGTTTTATCTACTATTTCTATTAATAAAATCATATGATAAATTGCTATCTTTCCGACATTGCGTTCCTTCCAGGCGCGTGCCACCATACTAACTGCACGAGCGTGCTCCACGGCCATCGCTGCGGCTTCCTCGTTTACTCCACGTCGTGCTTCCGTTGTATAGCAACTGTCAGCCAAATTTCCAAGAACTCATTTGGATTTTTTAGCAAGTCATGTCACTAGATTATGTTTACGGCTTGAGGCACGTGACACAGACTCAGAGAAATAGTCATTAGCCGGTGCACTGGTCCATCCATGGCTCCATGCTCCGTTGAACCTCTAAACAATCTGGTGCAGAATGACCTCCGAAAGAAGAAGACGATTGAAACTTTGTTTCCTATTAAATTACAAATCTCTGGAGGACGTTGTGTTGTGTTTCTGAATCTTGGAACTGTATGTTGGAAATAACCACTATGTCTAAGTCCGGGTCGGACTAGAGTCAATCACATGTAGGAGTCCTAATCCTAGGTAGCCATGGGCTGTTTGGTTTAGCGGCAAAACAACAGAATTGCATCTGGCTAGTGTGATCACAAAAACAGAATTGCACCAGCCACCAAGCATCACCATCCATGTCTCATTTCTTGGACGCAACAAAAACATTGAGTTACTTTTTGCGGCATACGAATCATTTACGTTAGCTGTAAAAAACAGCTTGCATAAAAGCTGTAAAAATAACATTTTGCACGTCAGATGATTGGTGGAAACAGTAAAACATGAGCGCGTGAGGTGTTGCACCATATATATACCGAGTAATGCTACAACTCCATAGGGTTTACTAGCTGGGCTGAGGTGGGCCCTTTTGATTTGGTAATTAGAATGAGAAGGGCCGGCCCACCCTCCAATTCAAAGGGGAGAGATTAATGAGGCGAGAAGGGTGAGTCCACTAACTCTGTAAAAATCCTCTCTATCTTAAGCAGTTTTTGTGTATATACCTTATATTTTGAACAAAGTGAGTAGTAAATAAGCTTCGTGAAGCAACAATGCTCGTCATGAAGCGATAATGCTGGACTGAAACCTGCACGGGCAATTAGTTGTACAATCAACTTCCCTAAAGTATTGATTTCATTCCCCCATCCCGGAGAAAAAAATATGTAGAAACACTTGGGTAATTATATGACGCCCCAAATAATTACGGTACTCGCAAGATAAAGAAGTGATGCATTGTTCGGTAAATAAATCCACTAGTGTGTGAGTTACCTATCCACATACTAGGACCCCTCCAGCCCATAAATAACAATCCTGTATTGTGTGAACACCACTGGCAAGTGGCAACGTGTGCTAGGTTTTCTAGGGAAGGATATTGGAGAGGGGAGAAAAAGTACACCAAGCACAAGTGACGATGTTTCTGCTCCACAATATCCGATGGGAATAGAAAGTATCGGGAGTTTAGGTTATACGGAAGTTGAATCTCCATGCAGTTCGGTGATGAGCCTCTGCTGAAGGTGAAAACTACAAAGCCGCTGTCAGCCCGCGCCGGAGGTCTGGCTGACCCACGTGCCAGCCTAGCGCCTCAACTTGTTCTGACCCACGTGTTTCTCAGCTCTGCCTGACCCGGAGGTCTCTAATCTTAGTAAGAAGTGAGGGAAAGTGTTAAGCACAGCCCTAGCAGTAGACCAACTTGCGCAGTGTTATGCTTCATTTTACTCACAAACTAGTTCAGGAACTTGCTCAGACCACTTTGACCAAATTTCGTTTGTTGCCGTCAACGATGCTATGGGCCGGAACGTTCGATCTCACCCAAGATTTGTTCACGCACGCGCTAACCACTCCACCATACACAACACTGTTTTACGAAGAGATTGATTTTTTACTTTATTTTCTCACCACACTTTGGCCCTATTCGGAGAACACGGAGCTGGTGGAACTCCGAACAGGATCTTCATTACACACGTGGCTTGGCTACTTTGTTGCATAATATCCGACCATAAGACCTTGTCGCTTCTCATGTCTAACTTTTTTGAACCGCAGCAACTCCTTTCCATTAGTTTAATACTCTCTTCTCATGCCTGAATTTGAAGACCCGGGCATTAAAAATGCACAACATTACATGCCTCCTCCCTCTCGGCGTCATGTAAGCACTTCTTCACCAGACAACACGATGGACGGAAACAGCATGGGCCTGAGCCCAGGCACATAAAAAGGAAGAGAACACCTGAAATGCATGCAAGCCAGCAATGGGCCCATTAGGCGTTTTAACGCCATGTAGCTTGTCCTTTAAATAGCTATTGTTTAGCTGTGAACCAATCTAGGTTGAATGGTTAGGAGGACAGTGGTATCCCTAACCCACCAGCGTTCAAGTCTTACTGCTTGCATTATCTTTGATTTATTTCAGAATCCTGACGATGTGAGCACTAAGACGGTAAGGTATGGTTCCCATCGACTAACGGAAGCCTATGGTGAATTCGTCAATCTCAAGATGATGTGCTGGCATAGTCTCTCGGAGGTGCTCATAGGGGTAGGGTGTGCGTGTGTATGTTCTTAGGGGTATACACGCATATATATGAGTGTTTGCATCTGTATTGTGTTCTAAAGAAAAGCTATCGTCTAGCTTTGTCTCACTTCGACAAGGAACGGATTGGCTCAGCCATGAATAATTTGAACTCAATGTGAGGGTAGATAGCAGGAATAGCACATCAAAACAATAATTTGCCATTTTATTGAGCTTGTTCTAGCCCTATATAAAACTACCAATGCTAGGGCACACCTAACAACGTACTATCTTACCATATCCGTAAAAAAAGAAACTACCTTACCATAGTACATGGAGCGGCTTTGGTGCTGCCATTGGGAAGCGTGCATGCAGCGGCCAGGGCGGCGTCCGCGGATCTGGATCCCACCTAGATTCTTGGTCGGTTCCTCAGGTGGATGGCCGACGGCGCGATGAGGTGTCCGGTGAGGAGATGGAGGATCTCTACCGGAGTACCGGCGATGGCATATGTCCTCATGGTGAGACTCCGTGCGGTTTCAGCCAGCCACGAGAACGGGAGGAAAATTAGGCCTGACTATTGTTTTGGCGGACCATGGTGGCATGTCTGACTTCGTTTCCTTCTCGAGGCATTGTCATTGATGGTCACGTCAAGTCGACTGGGATGTAGTTTTCACATTTTATGACGTTCTCCTTCCCGACGACATTGTTTTGGAGCCCTCAGCAGCTCCCGGTGCCCCTCGCCTCCTGGCCTTGTCCAGGCATCGCGACCTGATATCCTAGCGACGGCTCAGGGCCCCACGCGGGCTGGGCCCTGCCGACGTAGAGCACAAAGGCAAGCGAAAAGGAAAAACAAGCATATAGAGAAAGCCCCGCGAGACCACGAGCATTCATTACAAGCATTAAGTATTTAAGCAAAAACCATTGTCTTCACGCCTCCACGAGGCCGCATCGATCTGTTATGAGATAACAAAAGGAACTCTAGGGGGAATCATCGTCGTCGCCATCACCATCGCCCACCTTGACCTCGTCAGAGCCCTGGCTGCTGTCGCAGGAGAACTTCCCGAGCAACGCGTCCACGCGGCCTTCTACGGCTGTAGTCAGGCCATCACGGAATTCTTAGGGAATTGGGGCTATCACCTTGCCGAAGTAGAAGTCGGGGTCGCCATGGAGAAGGTGGCTGAAGACGCGGGTCGCCGCCTGAGAGAAGAGGTCGCGACATTCTTCCTCCAGGATGTCGTCCACCTTTCGAGCCCCGTCTTCGAGCCGCTCCACGAGATTGGCGGATAACTCGGCATAACCGGCATCGTGGGCACAAGGGGGCTTCAAGCTTCTTCCTACAGATGGAGCTCAGGGCGCCGCGGGCTCAAAGCTCAAGAGAGGAGAACGCCTTGAGGCATTCGAGCTGTTGCTCCTAATCCTGGTTTGCCTTGCCCATGACCTGTTTGCCGGTGCTGACAGCACCCCTCGTTTGAAGTCGATAGGGAGCGAGCTTGGCCTCGGCGTCAGCTTGGGCCCACCGTGCGGCCGCCTGGCGGGTTCCAACTTGCTCAGTGCCACTTTGAGACCGACGATTTTCTACCAAATTTTGTCGCGCTCCACCTCGAAGGCATCCTCCTGCAGCTTCAGTTCCCTGCCATGTTCTTCAGTGAGCTTCAAGCGGTCCGCTGCTGCCTTCGCATCAACATCCGCATGGATCATGTTCTTCTCGCATGAGCCTTCTGAGCGTCGGCCACCTGGCACCCCAACTTCTCCAGGCGCTTACGCTCCGCGGCCTGCCCAGTCAATGCTTTGGCAAGGTCCGCCTCGTAGGTCGAAAGTTTTGCCTCGTAGGCTATGAGATCGTCTTCCTGCGATTGGAGCTACTGCGGCTGCATGACCTAGTAGTCCTGGAGCTCCTTCAAGGGCCTTTTTCACTATTTTGACCCTTTTAGAAAACTTTCGCACAAAATGAACTTCACACAAAACTATTTCATGATCTGACTCTTCTGGTAACGCCACAAACCGTGGCGTTTCTTCTCTATTGAAAAACACCGAACTAGCTAGCGTTGCTCCACTTCATAAGTAAATGGCAGTATGAGCAAGCTACTTGCAACGCCAACACCCATGGCATTTCATGCATGGGCACCAACGCCAGCCATGCTTGGCGTTTCCAGCAACGCGAGATACTTTGGCGTTTCTGCCGTGCCACGTAGCGACCCGACTAGGCCAGCAACGCTAGCTAGCTCGACGTTTCCAGGTAGAGAAGAAACGCCACGGCTTGTGGCGTTGCCAAAAGGGTCAGATCGTGAAATAGTTTTGTGTGGACACTACAAGAAATATGTCAACTTGTGACCTTCTGTCAGTGATCCTGGAAGAATTGGTCATAAATTTATGACCATTTTAGACCAATTGGTCAAAAGCTGTCTGGGGGGCTCCAAACCCTAAACCATAACAACCATTTTGGTCAGAAAGGTCATAATTTCATTAGAGGAAATGGTCGTAAAGCTAGTAGCACTGTCCACTGCCTCATGCCTAGCTGATAACGACCAATATAAATGGTCACTACACTTGAGTTCGAATACATTAGGATGAATTAGGCAGCAACCTCAGCAACCTCGCTTATGTGTCATTGTCTAGGTGTCATTTTTTTAAATGCTTATATTCAACAGACAGGCGGGGCCCATTTGACAACAGGTGCGCACACACTAACATGCGGGACCCATTTGATAGGCGGGGCCGAGCGCTTAATTTGCCCAAAAAGGATGCGCGGGCTGGGATTCGAACCCACGTCCCGGTGCTGGCTTCGCTCGCTCGCTACCACTGGACTAGAGAGGGACTATTCTTATATATGGGAATTTTTCTATACATTATATAAACCACATCTCTCTCGTATCAGTGACAACTGGGACCTTCCGACCAGGTGGCATCGAACAGAGCAACACTTAGCGTTTTTCTAGGTCTTCCGACCAGGTGGCGGCGGGCGGCGGGCGGAAGCAAACAGCGGATGAGGGCGGGGCTGGCGGGTGGCGGGCGACGGGCGGAAGCAACCGGCAGACGAGGGCGGGGCTAGCGGCCGAAGCGACCAGCAGGGGCCGCTCGCCTTGCCCACGACCTCGCTGCAGGTGGCCTCGCCCATGGCCTCGCGGCGGAAGCAACCAACGGGGGCGGAGGCGAGGTAGGGGCGTGGGCGTGGAGGCGAAGCGACCAGCAGGGGCGGGGGCGGTGACCGGCGGTGGCGGTGCAGGGGCCGCTCGCCTCGACCACGACAGGAACGGCGACCTCGCCGCTCGCCTCGCCAACGACAGGAACGGCAACCTCGCCCACGCATGGGGGACTCGCCGCCGCCGCAAGCAGACCTTGCCCACGTATGCACTCCCCCCTCTCCTCTCCCCCTCTCCTCTCTGTTGATGTCATTGATTTGATGTAGATCTATTAGGAGAATCTCCACACACACACACTGGTTTGATGTAGGTTTGTTGTAAGCTTGGAAAAATCTCTTAGAAATGGCATTGATGAATTTTCTAGAAATTGTGAAGAGAATTTCTGTTGATGAAATTGTTAGGAGAATTGCTGTTGATGAAATTGTTAAGAATTCTTTTGGAATTTAGTCAATTCATAGTGGTGAATTATGTTGTCAGCTATCAATAGAACAAAGCTCGCTGTTCTATTTTGTCCAAGAGTAAATTGCGTTGATGAAATTGATGTTGGTCTTTCCCTGAAACAGGATCCTGAAATTGCTGTTGCTCTCTGTTCTAAATTCCTGATTTATTTTGTCCATGAGTAAATAATGAATGTTGAGTAAATAGGATCCTGATCCATTTGAATGATTCATGCCATGAGTAAATATTGAATGCTGATTTATTTTGTCCACCAAGTTGGACTAAAGTAGTGAGAAATTGGAAATAGTTGAATGTTGTGGTTAGGCAGTTAGCATATAAAGTTGGGTGCCATTACTGCCATCCATTTTCATTAATTAATGTTGATGCACTTAGATTGATTTCCTAAGCTGCAATAATTTGTTGTCTTTGGCAAATGGAAAGAAGCTGGATTAGAAAAGGAGTTAGAAAGTTTTCGAAAGGACATATGAAAGGAGTTGATGATTTCATGGCATTTGTTCGGGCAAATTTTGCCAACGATGCTCACATTCTTTGCCCATGCTGCGAATGCCTCAACCATCCAAGAATGGCTCAAGGAAGAGTGGAAGATCATTTGCTTCTTAATGGGATGTCCAGCACATATGATAGATGGATATATCATGGAGAACCTTTAGATGGACAACCTCAACATTTTGAAGCTGATACACAGGCCCCTCATATGATGGGTGGTGGTGATGCTGGCATTGATTTCATGGAAAAGGTTTTGCGAGATAATGCTGGTTTGGAGGAAGAGGATGGGCATGAAGATGATAGGATTCCTGACCTATTGAAGGATTTGTACGATGCTGAAGATCATGCTGATGGAGAGAAGTCGTTGTTTGCTGAGGTGTTAGAGGAGGCCAAGCGCGCAACTCATGAAGGGGGTAAATTTTCAAGATTTACCTTCACCGTGAAGTTACTCCACATCAAGTCTTTCTACCGGATTAGCAATGCTGCATTCAACGCAATACTCCGCCTTTTGAGCTTGCAATTCGCTGATAGCTGTGTTCCCAGTTCTTATGATGAAGCATTGAGCATAATCCGCAGGCTGGGGCTAGGTTATGTTTCGATACATGTGTGCCCAAATAACTGTGTCTTGTTTCGGAAGGATTTAGCAAAGCATGACAACTATCCAAAATGCAATGCCTCTAGGTAGAAAGATGCTGACGGGAAGAAGTCAATACTGGAGAAGGTACTGAGGCACTTTCCGTTGATACCAAGGCTGCAACAGATGTTTATCTCGAAGAAATCATCGCTGGAGGTACAATGGCACAAGCTGAAGCGGCAACCTATGGACAATGAGCTGAGCCATCCAGTGGACGGAGAGGCATGGAAAGAGTTTGACAATGTACATTTAGATTTTGCTGCAGATCCAAGGAACATAGAACTTGGCACTGCCACAGATGGCTTTAATCCGTTTGGGAACATGAGCACGTCTTATAGCATGTGGCCAGTTTTTGTGGTGCCGTACAACCTGCCACCATGGGCATGCATGGATCAGTCCAACTTCATGATGTCGTTGCTTATCCCGGGTCCAGAGTCTCCAGGAAAGGATTTTGATGTCTTTAGGGAGCCCCTCGTAGAAGAACTGCTCCAGCTCTGGACTGGTGTACCTACATACGATGCCTTGAGTCCAGAAGAAAAGTTCAATCTACGTGCTGCAATCATATGGTCCATCCATGATTTCCCGGCGCTGCACACTCTGTCTGGGAGGATCACAGCAGGTTATAAGGCCTGTGTGCATTGTGACAAAGACCCTTGCTCAAAGAGAATAAGGAGCAAGATCTGCTATATTGGGCACCGCCGCTTTCATCCCCGAAACCATCGCTGGCGAAGAAGCAAAGATTTTAATGGTGAGAATGAAACCCGTGACAAGCCAGCAGAATTCACTAAAGAAGAGCTAGAGCAGCAACTTGAAAAGGTGAAAGATGTGAGACCAGGAAAGCTTGTGAAGAAAAGAAAGCGTGAGGAAGGTCAATGTTGGGACCGGAGGTCTTGTTTGTGGGACCTGCCATACTGGGCTGATATGAAATTAAGGCATAATCTCGATGTAATGCACATTGAGAAAAACATATGCGAGAATCTGCTAGGGACATTTCTGAACATTGAAGGGAAGACAAAGGACACGGTTAGTTCTAGGCTTGATTTGGAGGACATGGGTATACGAGAAGATTTGCATCTACAGCACAATGAAGATGAAGATTCATTTGAAATGCCACGAGCATGGTATACAATGAGTAAAGAACAAAATCTTGCATTCTGTGAATTCCTATGAGCGGTGAAATTTCCAGATGGTTATACTGCTAACCTAGCAAAGTGTGTTACTTCTTATGGATTGAAGCTTTCAGTACTGAAAACACATGATTGTCACATCCTCCTCCAAAGGATTTTACCGGTGGGCCTCCGAGGAATCATGGACAAGGATATATATGAAGCGGTTGCTGAGCTGGGAAATTTCTTTAGAGAATCTTGCAGCAAAACACTCAAGTTAACTGTCCAGGAAAGACTTGAAAAAGAAATGCCAATTATTCTTTGCAATCTCGAGAACATTTTCCTACCAGCTTTCTTCACCGTGATGGTCCATTTGGCGGTGCACTTACCAAAAGAGGCAATGCTTAGAGGCCCTGTGCAATACAGTTGGATGTACCCAATCGAAAGAAGGCTACTTACTTGTAAGCATTATGTGCGAAACACGGCAAGTCCTGAAGGTTCTATTGCTGAAGCATATGTCGTTGACGAGTGCTTGACTTTTTGCTCTAGATACTTTGGTGATGTGGAAACAAGATGGAACCGGCCAGGCAGAAATAGAGAGCGGTCTTATACGCAAAGTGGTGATGTCTCTGTTTTCAACCATAGTGTGAACTTTCTTGGAGCCTCACAATACTTGGAGGCTGGTGATGAGTATGACAAGATGGTTTGGTATGTGCTCAGCAATTGCGCCGAGGTTCTACCATATATCGACTATGTTATATCTTGTGCACTCATTATATATATTTTTTGCTTGGGTTGGCACTAGCCTAATGTTTTAATTCACATGTTTTGTTTGCATTGCAGGAAATGCAAGGAAGAGTTAAATCAGGAAGAAAGCAAGATCAATGTTGATAAAAGGGTTGCCAAGGGGTTTGCTATTTGGTTTAAGAATCATGTGAGACCATTAGCCACATGTTTGATGTTTTCTGTGTTATTCACCAATTGTTGAATACCATTGTTTGCTAAATGGTTTATTTGTGCAGATTGGAAAGTTGCATGAGGAGAAGAAGGTCAGTGATTATCTATTTGCTTTGGCATGCTTACCGGATAAGCGAGTGAGAGTGTATTTAGCATGCATTGCTGAAGGTGTCCGGCACCACACCGTTGACCGCGAGGAAAAAAGGAAGACACAGAATAGTGGAATCGTCACTGAGGGGCCACATGATCGTGAGATCATTGACTTCTATGGTCAGTTGAGAAGCATCGTAGAGTTGCAGTACAACTCTAGTAGAGGCATCCATCGCTCGGTTGTCTTATTTCGCCGTGACTGGTTTGAGCTTGGTAGCAAGAAGAAGAGAGACTCTTTTGTCAAATATGATGGCCACTTCAAAAGCATCAACACTGCAAGGTGCTGGTATAAGAGTGATCCCTTTATTCTAACAACACAAGCAACAATGGTGTTTTATCTGCGAGACACTCTTTTGCACGGAAAATGGCGAGTTGTGCAAAACTTTGAGCACAGACACTTGTGGAGTGTGACTGAAACTGAAGTGGAAAAGGGCCCCGGTGATGGACTAACATACCAAGATGATGACTCTACGGAAGTTCTGTTGCAAGCGGATGATGACTCTATGGAAGTTCCGGTGCAAAGCAGAGTGCGAAGGGACCGGGAACGTGTGATCGTTGATGCTGCAACAGTTGAAGGCATCAAGAAAATAAGAAAGGTGGTAGCGGATGGACACGAGAGCGAGGATGAGGAAAACAGGACTGATCATACTATGCTGCAATATTGTAGTGATGATGAGGAAAACAGGAGTGGGCATAGAGTTCCTTGTTTTCGTATCGACGACGATGAGTAGCGAAGGTAAATTTGGTCTCCTTGGTGAGCTAATGCTATTACTACATGTTCCTGATGTAGTTTTTGTACTACAATTTTCTCCAGGTAGCAAAATGCATGAGACTGATGGTTGTAGTGATGGAGAGGCAGATGATGGTTGATCATGATGTTTCATGGAAAATCATGTAGTTTTGGTGATCATGATGGCTCTAGTGATGGAGGGGCAAAATGCATAGTGGCTCTAGTGATGTAGTTTTGGTGCCATTTTCTTAGTTTTGGTCAGAACTGTTGGTTGTGATGATCCTGAAGTTGTAATGCAAAATGATGTTGTAATGATCCTGAAGTTTTTTGAACTGAATTGAGATGTTGTTTTCAGAGCTATTTTTCATACTATTTTCAGAGATAGTGATGTTGGTGCAAAATAGTGATGTTGTTTTTCATTGTGATGATGAAGATGTTGTTGTTGGTAAAAAATAATGTGATGGAGGGCTGTTGTTTTGGTGCAAAATGATGATGTCTGATTGTTGTTTTGGTAGTTTGCAGAGTTGTTTTGGTCAGAAATGTGAGCAAAAAAATATGCGCGAGCGGAGACTCGAACCCACGACCGTGCGCTCATTTCACTGTGTTTCTACCAATGGGCTAGGAAGAGGCTACTGGTCTTCTCCTCTATGCCATCTCTTTTAAAATCATCAAACTAGTCAAGTATCAAACACGCACCTCGCTGACAAGTGGGCCACTCGACCCACTCGCTGACAAGTGGGCCATTTTGCTACTCTACCCAAGCTACCAAAAAATATGCGCGCGGCCAAAAAATATGCACGAGCGGGGGCTCGAACCCACGACCTGGCGCTTATTTCGCTGTGTTTCTACCACTTGGCTAGGAAGAGGCTATTGGTTCTGTAATCTATGCCCACCCTTTTCAATATATCAAACCAGTCACGTAGCAAACACAGAACTCGCTGACAAGTGGACCCACTCTTTTCCCCACTCCTCTCCACTCGACCCACTCCTCCTCTCCATTCTCCACTTGACCCACTCCTCCTCTCCACCGCATACCCTTCTCCTCCATCGACGGCGACGGCCTCCCACCACCGCCAACTCCTTCCTCTCCCTCCGTCGCCGACTCCTTCCTCTCTCTCCTGAGGTATGAATCCTTCTTCTCTCTCCTTCCTCTTAACTTAGTTTTCTGCTACTAGTTAGATTAGGGTTCTTGCCGCCGCCTAGATTGGATTAGATTAGATAGGGATTGGATTAGATTAGGGTTTGATTTGGTTAGGGTTTGATTATGGATATGAATCCATCGACTCCTTCCTCTGTTCAAATTTGATACTCCCTCTAATCCATCTTAATTGTCACTGGTTTAGTTCAACTTTATGCCATTTATGCCAATGTTCAAATATGGGTTTAGATAGGGATATTTTTTGTCATTTATGCCAATGTTCAGATATGTTCATTTATAGATATGGAACAATGTCCAGTCCTGTTTATAGCTGTGTCCTGTTTATAGCTTTTGGTCCATTTACAGTAGATATGGTTCTAGCTGTGTTCTGGTCCATTTATAGTAGATTTTAGTGCTGTTGCTGTTGGTGGTCACCTGATGATGTTGTTGTTGTTATTTTTGTTGTGGTTACCTGATGGGTGCTGTTGATGTTGATGGGTGCACATGATGTTGTTATTCTTGTTGCTGATGATGATTACCCCTTTGCCAAGATATAGTAGGAGAAAATTGAGGCCATTGCCATTTATAGTAGTATTCCAAATTGAGGCCCTGGCAAACACATGTATTAAATATTCTACTTTTTTGAAGTGCTTGTTTCCTATTTATGTCCAGTCCTGTTTATGGTAACTTGTTGTTTAATTACAATGCTGCTTTTCAGAGAAGTGAGATGGCTGGCTTGGAAGGTTTTGAGTTCTTCAAGATCGTAATTGAGAAATCTTGCAGTAGGCAGGTATATTTATCATCACTCATCTCTTTATCATCACTATGCTGTCTAGTGCTTGATTGGCAGAATTAACCACTACTTGACCCTCGCTGCAGAGGCTGCCTGACAAGTTTGTGAAGATGCTCGCCGGCCGTGAGCCCCACAAAGTGAAGCTGAGGGAGGCCGGCAGCGGGCTTCGCAGGCTGTGGGACGTGTTGGTGGTGTTCGATGGCGAAGGCCACATGTACCTAGGGCCCGGCTAGGATCATTTCGCCCGCGCCCATGAGCTACAGCTCGGGCACTTCCTTGTCTTCCGCTATGACGGCGATGCCTTGTTCACCGTGAAGATGTTCGACAACACCATGTGCCGCATGTACTACCAGCACGACGAAGATGCTAGTAAGCTCTCTGCCTCTCTTCTTCCTGTCCTTTTGGCTTCCTCTACCAGCACGACAACAACACCATGTTCACACTTTGTTGCATTTGGCCAGGCAATGGGAGCAGCAGCGGGGATGACGAGGAGCAGAGCGGGGATGACGAGGAGCAACCTATTCTGGCTGATGATGACCCTGCTATGGTGGTGGCGGATGACGACCTAGCTATGGTGGTGGCTGACGACGACCCTGCTATGGTGGTGGCGGACGACGACATTACTATGGTGGCTGATGACGACCTCACGATGGTGGTGCCTAATGATGACCTCGCAATGGTGGTGCCTGATAATGACCTCGTGATGGTGGTGGCGCCTGCAATCCCACAGCTTGGCGACAGGACCATGCCAATTGTGGTAGAGGAGTACATCCGCGTTGGGATTCGCCACTCTGAGCGCATCAAGTTGATGAAGGAGAAGAAGGAGGAGTGAAGATGTTAAGAAATGAAGTGGCAATGTTAAGCATGTTAGGTTTAAGCTTGTTAGTGTAATCTGAACATGTCAATGTTAAGTATGTTAGGTTTAATTTTGTGCATGCTCATGGATGCTGTATGACAGTGTCATCTAAACATGTCAGTTTCTTAATTATGAATATTCAGTTTGGTAATTGATGGGAATTGAAATTTTTTATGCATGCTCATGGATGAAAGATAAAATTATGGGTTTTTGTGCATGCTCATGTATGAAACAATATAAGTTTCATTTTTTGAATGCTAAAAACATGACTCAAACCCTAGCCACGGACGGCCGCCGCGACGAAATCGGCCGGTTTTTGGAAACACCATAAAAAATTCAAAAAAATTCAAAAAAATGGGAGACTTCCGCGTCACATCCTCAAATGTGGCCTACCAACTAGCAAAAATACTAAACTTGCAATACCGATGTTTTTTTGAAAAGGTGTTCTGAAAAACAACCTACCATGAACGAAGATTCATGGCTTTCAAGCCTAACTAGCAATGATATGGCCGCATTCGTTGAATAGTTTGTGATAATATGCCCAAATTTGGCGCATGACTCCGTCTTGTGATAGCAAACAATGTTGCCAAAGCTAGGTTCCAACTTGGTTCACAAAAAACCGTTTTTCATTTTTTGAATGCTAAAAACATGCGTTTTTGTGAAGCGGCTACAAGGAGGGTCACCCCAAATGGCGTCATTCCATGTCTATCTCAAAGTAGACCCTATTTTACGGACGTTCGCCAAAAATCATGCTTTTCCGACCCTTGTAGCTAGTCCCGGCCATTCAGACAACCTTCGGCCGATTCAGCTGGAACCGACTGGAATTTGAACTGCGGGTCCTCCATAGCTTGCCCGTTATTTTCACTAAAAATCCTTTTTAGCTTCACAGTTAGGCATTTCATCCCGGAATCGACAATAGATTGGCACGACTCAAACCCTAGCCACGGACGGCCGCCGCGACGAAATCGGCTGGTTTTTGAAAACACCGTACAAAATTCAAAAAAAAATCAAAAAAATGGGAGAACTCCACGTCATCATCAAATGTGGCCTACCAACTAGCAAAAATACTGAACTTGCAATACAGATGTTTTTTGAAAAGGTGTTCTAAAAAACAACCTACCATGAACGAAAATCCATGGCTTTCAAGCCTAACTAGCAATGATATGGCCGCATTCGTTGAATAGTTTGTGATAATATGCCCAAATTTGGCACATGCCTCCATCTTGTGATGGCAAAAAATGTTGCCAAAGCTAGGTTCCAACTTGTTTCACAAAAAAAACATTTTTCATTTTTTGAATGCTAAAAACATGCGTTTTTCGTGAAGCGGCTACAAGGAGGGTCACCCCAAACGGCGTCATTCCATGTCTATCTCAAAGTAGACCCTATTTTACGGACGGTCGCCAAAAATCATGCTTTTCCGACCCTCGTAGCTACTCCCGACCATTCAGACAACCTTCGGCCGATTCAGCTGGAACCGGCTGGAATTTGAACTGCGGGTCCTCCATAGCTTGCTCGTTATTTTTGCTAAAAATCCTTTTTAGCTTCACAGGTAGGCATTTCATCACAAAATCGACAACAGATTGGCACGACTAAATCCCTAGCCACAGACGATCGTCGCGACGAAATCGGCTGGTTTTTGAAAACACCGTAAAAAATTCAAAACAATGGGAGACCTCTGCGTCACATGATCAAATGTGGCCTACCAACTAGGAAAAATACTAAACTTGCAATACCGATGTTTTCTTGAGCTATTCGGTATGATTTTAACCATGATTTCTACAAAGTTTACAAAAAAACCCTACTTTTTCTGCCTCAAAACCTCTAAAAACTGGTGAAAATTTCCATCCCACCCCACCAAAATTTCCCACCACTTCTCTCCCACTACCTGCGGGACCCACCACCCCTCTCCCACTAAACACGCGGGATCCCACTCCCCTCCCCTCCCACTCCCCAAAATTTCCCCATTCCATTCCCCTCCCCTCTCCCCGACGAACCCTAGCTACATCCCCACTCCCTCCCCTGCTCCCCGCCGCCCCGCCGCCCCACTCCCTCCTCTGCTCCGCGCCGCCCCACAGCCGCACTGCCTCCCCTGCTCCGCGCCGCCCCACCCCCACTCCCTCCACTGCTCCACGCCGCCCCACTCCCTCCCCTGCTCCACGCCGCCCCACCCCTACTCCCTCCACTGCTCCATGTCGCGCCACTCCCTCCTAGCCGCGCCTCCCTACCCGACGATGAATCCCCTCGATTACATCGACGATGGCTGCTACATTGACTACATCGCCCGCCCCGTAACGGCGGCGACGGCTACATCGACGACGACGGCGGCTACATCGACTACATCGACGACGACGGCAACTACATCGACTACATCGACGATGACAGCGGCTACATCGATGACGACGGCGCAATCGACAACGACCACCGCTGCATCATCAACATCATCCACCCCTATCCATCTCCCCTCGATATTCATGGGTACATCTTCTAGGGTTCGGTAGACCCCCCTCATGGTTTCTTCTAGGGTTCATGGGGATGGGGATGGCTAGGGTTAGGGTTCATGGGGTACACGTTTCTCTAGTTCATGGAGATGGTTAGGGTTAGGATTGATGGATTTCCTGGTTTTCTTGTTCATGGAGAAGGATAAATGTGGATTCAAGGGGATGATCTCCCTTTGGTTAGGGTTTCATGGGGTTAGAGTTTCATGGTGTTCATGGGGTTAGGGTTTCATGGGGTTCATGGGGTCCTGCCTATGCATGATTTCAATTGTTTTTAAGAGAGTGTGCTTCTCTATGTATTGACTACTGTTGCTAAGAGTGCATGTTGGTCCTGTAAATCTTGTAATAATTCACTTGACAGACTTCATATGTAAATCTTGTACTAATTGGTAAAGTAGTCTAAATTCTGATGAGGGTGATTTACAACAGGGAATCATGCTGCTACTCTTGTTTATGACGGTCTGCCTATGCATGGGTTAGCCTGCATTTGTGATGGGGGTACACAAAGCCACTTGCTTGCAATTGTTGTTGGTCTTAGCAGGATTCTATTTTTCTATTCCAGTATTATGAGAATGTGCTACCGCACATTGATTAGGATGAGTGTATCATGCATGCTTTACTTACTCAACATGATATGTGTCTATATGGGTTGATATACCAAATCAAACAGTGGTTCTGCAAAATTGTTGTATCATCATCAAAGCTTGTTGAAGTGAAACTGTGGATGCTGAAAGCACCTTATGCATATCCTGTTCATAGAGGATGCCCATAAGGTGCCCGTTGGTGGATGTGAGATTTACACTTTTACTTCCTGATATACGAACCATACTACATAATCTGTTTTTTCTATGTATAGTGACTGATGTTGATTTCTTATTTATTAAAGTTATCTTTGTTCATCACATGCTAATTTCTATTTATCTTAGTTTAGTTTAGTTTTGCTTGGCATACACAGAGTAATACAATCAGTAGAATGTCAGTCCAAGCGTTGTTAGTCTCTTCAGTACATCATGTGGATGCTTGCTTGCTTGCTGCCACTCTTCAATTCTGTTGCTTGCTAGCGTACATAGGGTTAGGGTTTGCATCAGCAGTACTACTAGCACTTTGCTTGCTTGTTGTGTACTTTATATGAGGCACTAGGCAGATTTCTTTATGTACATTACTACCTCCTGCTTGATGTACATTACTACCTCCTGCTTGATGTAGTGAAGTTATTAAGAGATGCTTCATATCTTTCCAGTGTACATGCATGCTTGTTTGGTGCACTTACATGTTTGCTTGATTAATAAGACTACATCACTGTATTGTTGATCCATCAAGTTTGCTTCACATGTATTACATGTATGTGCATGATGGTCCAAATGCTTTCATTTATTGATACAAGTGCATCATTTTACTTCATCCCTATTGTATCTGATTGTTGTTTATTCTATTTTGCAAGCACCGCCTCAAGATCATCCATGGCAAGGATGACAAGGTCAAACATGAGGCCAACCGTTGGTATGCAACTTGCTCCTTGTGGTTATACTGTCAGTTTTTATAAAATCTGTGTCTTAATATGCTAAGTGAAATGTATTGCTGCAATCTGAATAAGCTGGCTTAATTGTGCATGTGTGCTGTTAGTCTTCCTTACCTGAATAACTAGGATTAAATGATAATTAAATCTCATAAGAAATGTTTGGCTGTCTGTCCATGCATTCCAAACATTCACCTAATAGTTACGTTTCCTTTATCATGCAAAGAGAGCCTCTCACCGAGTACGAGAAGGTTAGGGCTAGAAATATGATGAGGGACAATCGGATGTTCCAGTCCCTTCGCATCGGTGCAATAGCGTCGATGATTAGGAAAACAAATGATGTACAAGAAGGTAGAAGTAATGAGGTTCAAGAAGGTAGTGGAGTTATCAATGATGACCCTGAGTACAATCCTAAGGAGGACGAAGTTATTGATGGAGAGGAAGTGGATGATGTCGTAGTGAAGAAGACTGTTAAGGTGCAAACTCTGTCTTGCTTGAAGGGTTGGGGTTCTTTTATGCTATGTGTTTCCTTGTGCTCACATATTTCTCTTGTGATCTAATGCTTTTTTCCATGCTGTTTATACGAGGCACTAAAGGAATCTAGGCCGAAGAGGCCTGGTGTTAAGAAGACAGTCAGCAAGAAGAAGAAGAGCTCAGAAACATCTGCTATAATGCATCCAGGAAGGGTGATGGCCCCAGCTCTAGGACAAAGATGAACCTGCCACTGAAAGAGTCACAAGGCAGAAAGCAAAGATGGCGACTGCGACGGACCATCAGGAAAGTGTGTTGTGCATGGAGTCTGAGACCTCGGTGCAAATGGGTAATGAGTTGCCGCCCATGGATGGAGGAACTATCTGCATAGATGAAGCATGCACCGCCCACACAGACCTTAGCCCTGTTGCACCTTCTATTGACAGGAATGCTGTCATCAATGAAGAAGAACAGCAGCTTGTGCTTCAACCAGGCAAGTTGACCTTTGCAATCCTCTCTTTCACTAGTGCATTTTCCAAATGGAATGATCATGTATGCTTTTGTCGATTCCTGCATTTGTCGATTTCTATTCTAATTTATGAGTTCAGTTTCATTTTCAGATGCAATGACTACCAAGACTGGACTTAGAAAGGGCAAAGGGCTAGAGAGAATCACCAAGTCGCTTGGTAGCAAGGTGCCTATCCAAATTGCCGAAGGGATGAAGCGTCCAGAGAAGCCTCTGCAGGTAGCAAAGCTTGCTTCCGAGTGTGGACTCGTTGCAAGAAGCCATCTTTCGGTTCTTCCTCACTTCAAGCTATACAAAAAAATGCTAGTCTATTGGAGAACTACATTGGGAAAGTTGTTATAAGCTACTTGTTTCATAGTTAATGTGTTATCTATTTTCTATAACACCTATGCATGATCACTAATATTGTTCCTACCTTGTTTGCTATCTTGGTAGGAAAATTTTGAGATGAACACGGACTCGGAGACCATCAAGACCGCGTGCAAAGATATTCTGCAGAAAAATTCAAAGAACAAACGCTATCAGATCAAGAAGAAGTATTTTGATACCGTAGCCGCAAACAAAGTCAGCATCAAGTCTCCGGTGCCAGATCTGACGGACGGTGAATGGCAAGCTCTGGTGGAGATGTGGTCTACCCCAAGACACAAGGTTTGTCTCTTCTTTGTTTGATGCTTTATGTTCTGGACATGATATGCTAGTGCTAGATCATGCTGACATTATGCTTTTTTGTAGGAAACCTGTGTGTCGAACAAGATAAATCGAGAAAAAGTCGTGTACAATCAGAGAACTGGTTCCAGGCACTACACAGAACACATTTTTGCCACTGTGAGAACTTTTCTCTAGAGACCTTACCGATTGATCCTCGTTGAATAACATTTCTGGTTCTTGCTGAATAACATTTTGATTTTTGTTGAAATATTTTTCAGAAAGAAGAGCGTAAGGGTGAGGAGTTGTCTGCGATTGACTTGTTTAAGGCCACCCACAACAGCAAGAAGCACGGGTTTTCGGAGCTAGTCAAGACTGCTATAGTAAGTCACTCCATGCTTTGTCCAGCCAGTTCAAACTTTTGTCTAGAAATCTCAGCCCTGTTTGATTCACAGCCAGCTTTGATGCTGTTTGATTTTGTTTGATGCTTTGATGCTGTTTGATTCGGAGCCAGTCAAGAACACACGCTATGTTCCATGCTTTGATGCTTTTTGATAGTTCAACAAAGATATCAGAACTTGTTGTAGCTATTTGTTGCATTTTTTATGATATGATGAATTTTGGTCTGAATGTTAGTTTGATGATCGGCTCACTCGGGAAGCCATCTTATATAGAACCACCATTCTAGGCTTAATGAAGCGATCATATTGTTCCAATTGCATGTCTCCAGGTCACATAAGTTACTAGTCAAATAATGCAGTCAAGTTACTAGTCATCATCTTCTTCTGTTTGAGTTTGAGTAAAATATCTATGTATAGATTTTGTGTGCTGGTTTGGTTACTTCAAATAATCCCTTTGTGTGCTGGTTTGGTCTCTCTTGCTTGGTTTGGTTTGCAAAATGTGAAATAGATCTCCCACTAATGCCTATCATTTTCCTCCATATGCTAGCTTGAGATGGAAAAAATGAAGGACGCGCTGGTACCAGAAGGTGAAGAGCCAAAGTCTGCTGTTGAAATTGTTGAAGAAGTGCTCAAGACCAAAGTCAAGCAAAGCACATTCCTCAGGAATGTTGGGCTCTAGTCATCTAGGAACAACTCCGGCAAAGCAACTACTGAAGTGGCTGCTCATGTTCGTGATCTTGAGCAGAAGCTGGAGAGGTCGGAGCTTCAAGCTGAAGTGATGCAAGAAGAATTGGCGGCAATCAAGATGAAGGCGGAAGAAGCTGAAGCTGCACACGACAAGGAACTTGAGCTGCTGCGCAAGAAGTCTCAAGAGAAGGATGAGAAGTTAGCCCACTTGATGGCTCTCTTTGGAGCTAAGGTAGTTTGATGGCTGTGCAATTTGTCTTTGAACATGTGAACTTATGTCGTAGTAGGTCGTGAACTTATGCAGTTTGTTGCATTTTGCACTTGGCAAGTGAAACTGGGAGCACTTGTGAACCTGGGAGCATTTTGCATTTTGCACCTGTGAGCACTTGTTTGAACCTGTGATGGCATTTCTGTGAAGTTATGCATTTTCTGAATTAGTTTCTGAATATTATTTGGATTAAACTTAGTTGGAGTGCAAAAAGGCCGAGGCCCAAACAAGAATTAGACTAAAAAGGCTTGGGCCTAAAAAAAGAGTTGACTATAAGAAAAAAGTTTGTAAAAGGCTGCGTCCTAGAAAATAAAAAGGCCAAGGCCCAAATTAGAATTACACTAAAAAGGCTGTGGCCCAATACAATAATGGACTTTAAAAAAAATTCATCAGAAAAAGGCTCCATTCCCAGAAAAATAAAAGGCCAAATTATTGGGCCAGGACCATGTAGATAAGCAAAAATAAAGAGAAAAAATAAATGGGCTGAATTATTAGGCTTGGCCCATGTAGACGGCCGAAATGGACCGGGCTGATTCTATTTTACGACCTTTTCATTTGGTCGCAATTTTGCCACGTCAGCTTGCAACGTGGATCTGACGTGGTGTGGGCGGATTGCTAGTGAGCAAAATAATTGGTCGTTAAATCTACGACATTTTTTGGGTCATAAACGTCTACGACCATTCTAGAAGAAAGGTCGTTAATTTCAGTTTACGACGGCCAGCTTTGGACGTTCTGTTTTTGGTCACAAAATGGTCACAAATGGAAAACAATGACCATTTAGTGACTAATAGTGGTGGTCACAAGTTGACATATTTCTTGTAGTGGGAGTTCATTTTGTGCGAAAGTTTCCTAAAGGGTCAAAATAGTGAAAAGAAACCTCCTTCAAGCAGGCCTCTGCCTCCTCGCGACGTTTGACCACTGCCGCGGCCTCCGCGAACGCATTCCTGCAGGCCGCCCTCGCTTTAGCGGCTTCCTTTTCGCTCTCTACGGAGTAGCCTCGTTCTGACATTGGCCCGTTTTCATGACAACGTAAAGCTGGCGCCACCCGTCGGCGAGCCTCAAGCGCTCCCCGGTAAGACGCACTTTGGCTTCTTGGAAGTCCGCTCCAAGCCGGTCGAGCGTGGCCCTAGCATCGTTCAAGGCTCTGCGCCTGAGTAAGGAGCGACATCTCATGAGCGCGAGGGCTTAGGCCGGGATCCGTCCCTCACCGCCCGCGGTCATCACGGTCGAGGAGGCCCCGACATCGCTCGCCAAGAGCGGGGGGCTCGCCAAGGCTTCCCCGTGCTTGGCCGTTGTAGCGTGCCGGGGGGATTTGCCATCCCGGCCTCGGGGGCCTCGCAAGCGGGCACGGCCTGAGAGCTTCCCGCGGCGCGCCCCGTGTTGTCCTCCCCCGCCCTTGGGGCGGTGTCGGGGAGTGAGTGGGCGCCTTGGCCTTCCTCACTGCTGCGTCTTCTCCCGCGTCAGGCCCAACAAGGGACACACCCGCATGTACGGATGTGGGCGCTCGGGGCTGGTCCGCCCCGACCGCGGTGGGCTTGCCTGCGTGCGGCTTAGGAAGGGCAACCAGCTATCCTTCGCCTCCTTTGCACCCCACCTAGGTTTCGGGGTGGCGAGGGGCCACTTAACGCCCTCCGACGCCCTTAGCAGGCCTAGGAACTCCTTCCGGTCCGAAGACCACCTCCACCCCCGTCGTGTTCTTCATCTTCTGGTCGCTAACAGGTCGCCTTCACGAGAAGGTAGTCAGCCCAAGCCCGGACAGGGATTATGAGCTTAAGGCACAGGGATAAACACGAAGACTCACTCGTCGCTGGCGACCCACTTCCTCTACTTCTCCGCGAAGGGCGATGCTGCGCCGCTGTCATCCAGCGTCATCTCGATGTTGTTGTCTGGGCCCTCGGAACGAACCTCGGTGAGCCCAGCCAAGACATCGCCCTCCTTGAGGGCCTTGAAAGCTTGGTTCCCTTGGGGGCTCAGCCAAAGGGGGCTCAGCCATTTTCTTGCCAAGATACAGCCCCGCCGAGCGAGGCTCGCCTGCCACTGGTGCGCGTCGGTCCTAAGCAAACGGTTTTTAACCCCTTTCCGCGACGGCATTTGGAACCGTCGCCAAGTGAGCGTATGCGATAGTGTGTCCTTCCCACACGACCCTGAAATCGTCAGGGATAGGCCCTCCTGGGACCCAAGCTGCGGCCGTATGCGATCGGGCGAAGCATCGAAACCCAATCATTTCCGTAGGTTTGTACATCCCACACGGTAATCCGAGAAAATCATTTCTGTAGGTATGTACATCCCACATGGTAATTTGAGAAAATCATTTCCGTAGGTATGTACATCCCACACGGTGAATCCCAGAAAAACATTTCCATTCGTATGTATATGACACACAGTGAATCCAAGGAATACATTTCCGTTCTTATGTACATCCCACACAGTCAATCCAGGGAAAACGTTTCCGTTCAGACGTACATCCCACATAGTTTTATGTGTAGGCTCGTGTCTGAAAGGTGTAACTATCACACACGGTCTTCCTTGGTTAACTGTTTGCATTTATCAACTATATCACACACGATTTGATGAAGAAAACTGTGTGGCATTGGGCTATCCTTCGCAAGCGCTTTTACTGCTAGAACCGTTTGCAAAGGTCCATGACACATTTAGCAGGTTTATTAGTTTACAATTAATAATTCCAGTATTACGCAAATTCACATTTCATATCGAACAACTGTTTGCCAATTTCATATCAGGCACATAAATATATTATAACATCACAGTACGGTAGCTACATGAAAACAACACAGTACAACATATAGCTAGTTCAACTTCATAAGAACAATATATTCATTTCCCTAATCGAGATCATCCAGGCTCGTCTTATCCACCTCTGCTTTCAGTTCTGTAAGAACCCGTTTTGCACGGGCCAACTGGGAAAGTGCCTCCTCCTTTGCCAACACCATCTTAGCAAAGTCTGATTTAAAAAATCTGAGCTCATTCTCCACCTTCAACTTTTTATCCCGCATCTTGAAATATGCTTTAGCATTGACACGAATTTCTCTAAGCCTACGTGTGTTCTCTTCCTCATACATGCTCCAGAGCTTCGTTAGGCACATCTTCAAAGACTATGGCCACTCTTGATCAACCCACTCCAAGTAAGAACACTTCTGTTCATCCTATAATATTTAAAACTAGATCAATAACAATTTTAGGGGAAATGGTTTATAGCAACATAGAAAATCACCAATGCTTATTTTGAAAAACTGAAGAAACATGTTAATTATGACATATCTTCTCAAAAATATCAATGTGCAAATGAAATAATTGGTACTGAGACAACAACCAAATTCTGGAAATCAGAAGCTATAATTAACTACAACGACGCTACAAGTTCTTACTCATGTACAATAAATAACAAATTGAACATTTTATGAGGAAAGTAAATATAACTGCAACAGCATAGCGACAGTGTTTGGATGACAACAAATTGATACTAACAGGTGTGTACATGCACAAATTTAGTAACATAGAACTAATAGCACTAAGGCCGTCCACTATGTATGCCAAAACTGGGGTAAAGACAACTGTTGCTACATCTCGCACCGGTGCCCTGCACTGGCGAGCCGATGCAGCGGGAAAAAAATCAGGGACCCGGACTCCGTAGCACGTAGTTGCTCCGATGCCCAGTTCCTTCGTGCCATAAAGATTTACTATTTTACGTCTTGGCTGCTCGGATGTGTGGACCAAAGTTGGCTGCACAAACTGCTGAAGCGGTGCCAAATAATTTTCCAATGGCACCGCTGATGAGATGGCAACAATTTAAGATACGAGGTACAAACTGTGACACTGTCTTAGGATGCGTTTGGTTGAAGGTGTGGTATGAACGGGTTGGGACCGACAGTGTCTGAATCACATCTAACAAATGATCTGTAACAACGAAAGAGGGTCTAACCTTCTCTGCACATGCCAGAAACTTCCTCCCACTGTCCAGAGAATCAAACGCAACTAGCTTCACGCATGGAGATTGATGGTGACAACGAGCAGATAGATCTTCATCCACCCTGCTCCATTCGTTGCCATTGATGGTCTTAGGGAGCTACAAGAGGAAGAAAAGACTCAAATCGACCTCCGGGTAAAAATCCTTCATTCCAAGTCATAGCCCGAGAGAGAGAAGAGAGGCATACCCGGGTGGCGAAGGAGTAGTCGCCGGAGGAGGAATCGCTGGAGATGTCTTTGAAGAAGACCATGGCGACCTTGGCGGTAGGATGCGAGACGGCGAGAGCGAGGAAGCGGCTATAGCTTAGCAAGGAAGGAAGGAAGGAGGAAACAGGGGAAATGTGACTTGTGGTCGGGGAGAAACGGGGGTGGGGAAGGGGAAGGGGGGCGGGGTAGATACTTTGGTGGTAGTCCAAAATTTTGGAAATGTGAAGGGAAACTTTGCGCACGGTGGCGCCGGACGTTCGCTTTGAACGATTGTGTGCATCGCAAACGATTCTTCTGCTTTACACGCATGGGATGAGTTTGATAATTAAAATTTTGGTCTCAAGGCATGGGCACACTCACTTCGAACGCGCGCGGTGCCGCCGGACCATTCACTTTGAACGATTGTGTGCATCGCAAACGATTCTTCTGCTTTACACGCATGGGATGAGTTTGATAATTCAAAATTTCCTCGGGTACGTCATTGCATAATTTAACATCGCTTGCTAATTTGGGCACACAAAAGAGTGTACAGCAAACAGACCACACTTACTGAATCGAGCAATTTTAGTAATTACACGGAGCTAGTTGACCTAATCATTGCTCTAACAAAAGACCAGCATTAAAAACAAAGCCTAAGTACGCATAATTAAAAATCCGCCGCCGCACCGGCCTTTGCATCGCCGGTGTGAGATGAGACGTCCATGACTTGTCCTGGCTACATGCCGCCATTGGTGGACTCCGCGTCCTCGTCCTCGTCGTCGGCGCCGCCCTCAAGGTTGTAGTACTCGTAGTAGTGGTTGCGCCAGAGCTCGCGTTGGTACTCCACCGCCGATTCCTCGACGAACAGACTCTTCTCTACCTCGACCTCGGCCACCTGCAACTCCTCCTCCCGGCGCTCCTCAATCTCTGCCGCCTCCTGCATCTCTAGCTCCCGCTCGGCGATCTCATGAGGAAGTAGGTGCTCCATGGCCACCGCCGCCTTTCAGACGTGGGTTGCATGCTGGAGTCCGAGGTAGGCTGGAATATCTTGGTGTGTGCATCCTCGGTCTTGCCGTGGATGGCCTCGACACGGGCCAGGGCGACCTCAGCAGCACGGACGGCAGCTCGAGCGCTCTCGGCGTTTGCAGCCGCTGTCGCGGCAGCAGCTGCAGCTGTCTCGGCTGCTGCAGCTGCCCTATCGGCTACCGCAGACTCCCTCTCGGCCGAAGCGGCCGCGCTCAATGCGGATGCGGCAGCACTCTTAGCGTAGGCGGCCGCGCTCTCGGCGCAGGCGGCGGCGCTTGGGGGGGGACGCGGCCATCGTGCGGCCCTTCATGAAGCGTTTCCACGGCGTCATCTTTGCAAGAAGGGGTGCGGGAATGGGGATCGGGATTCTTGGATTCGGTACTTATGTGCGATTTAATTCCATGTGCATTAAATTGGAAAGAATTTTCAAACATATTGGTCTAACGGCTGTGACACAATTAAGCATGGAGTGACATGGCATTTTAATTCCAAAAAATAAAAAAAATCAGAAACACATGAAACCTTGGTTGATGTAATGTCATGCCACCAAGATGATGTGGGAAAAAAATTGCTATGTTTGACCAAAGTCTGGACACACAGCCCTCACAAACCGGAGAACCTCACTAGAAGGCCCGTGGTTCCGAGAGGGAACAATGCATGCTTGATGACGAATGAGAGATAGCTTCCTCTTACGGCCTTCAATTTTTTTCTACTTCTAACGTGCACTACTACAAATGTAATGTGAAATTTTTGAAAATTCTAGGGGTCATTTGACCTTTTAAAGACATTTAAGTGATTTACTAGCCATTAAATGACCGTAATTAAAATTTGAACTACATCTACATGCAATGCCTAACCAAAACGGTTTGAAAATCATATTTGTGTACTTGTGAGCGAGTTAATTCCATTTGCAGTAAACTAGAAGGAATTTTCAAACATATTTGTATCATGACATGGGCACATGCATGGAGTGCATGCCATGGCATTTTAATTCCACAAAATTAAAAAATGATCAGAAAAACATGAAACCTTGCTTGATTTAATGTAATCCACCAAGACGATGTGCTAAAGAAATTGGCATGTTTGACGAAAGTTTGGACACACACCCTCACAAACCGGAGCAACTCGCTAGAAGGTTCGTGGTTCCGAGAGGGAACAATGCATGTTTGATGACGGACGGGAGATAGCTTCCTCTTACGGCCTTCAAATTTTTTCTACGTCTAACGTGCACTACTACAACTGTAATGTGAAATTTTGGAAAATTCTATGGCTCATTTGCCCTTTTAAAGACATTTATGTGATTTTCTAACCATTTAATGACCGTAATTCAAATTTGAACTATATCTACATGCAACGCCTAACCAAAACGGTTTGAAAAATCATATTTGTGTACTTGTGTGTGAGTTAATTCCATGTGTAGTAAATTAGAAGGAACTTTCAAACATATTGGTCTCACGACATGGACACATGCATACGTATGCATGGAGTGACATGGCATTTCAATTCAAAAAAATAGGAAAATGATCAGAAACACATGAAACCTTGGTTGATGTAATGTCATGCCACCAAGATGATGTGGTAAAGAAATTGGCATGTTTGACGAACGTTTGGACACACACCCCTAACAAACTGGAGCAACTCGCTAGAAGGTTCGTGGTTCCGAGAGGGAACAATGCATGTTTGATGATGAACGGGAGATAGCTTCCTCTTACGGCCTTCAAATTTTTTCCTACGTTTAACATGCAACTGTCATGTGAAAATTTGGTAAATTTCAGTGGTCATTTGACCTTTTAAAGACATTTAAATGATTTTCTAACAATTTAATGATCGTAATTCAAATTTGAACTACATCCACATGCAACGCCTAACCATAATGGTTTGAAAAATCATATTTTTGTGTACTTGTGCGCGAGTTAATTCCATGTGAAGTAAATTACACTACAAGAAAACTGAGATAATGTGACGAAAATCCTCGTGACGAAGATGGACAACGTCACAAAAATACCTAATGTGTGATGTTTCCGTAGGTGGCGTCACTGATCACCGCAAGTCGATGATGGTAGACGTCACTAAATCGCTTCAGCCAATGAGCGCACCTGGCTACCAATTTTTATGATTGTTTGGTAATTTCCATGACGAACCTACTAGAGTCACCGAATATTATGAATGTGTGGTGATAATTATTTTGTCATCACACATCAACCGGTGGCACCCATCATATCTGCTTCATGGTTATGAGCGGTAGGACCTGCGTACCAGTGCTGGCTGTACGACCCACCATAGTTTTTCACAGTATACTGAGCACTGTAATTATTTTATTCCATCTAATTATAGATAGGTAGTGGCCAGGGAAAAATTATTTTGTTACATCTAATATAAATAGGTAGTGGCCTGGCAAAAAATTGAATCCTTGCATTCGTGAGCTGATGTTATTTCGTTCTATAACAAAAAAATGGCAAGATAAGTTAACGAGAAAACTTTGGTACAGGGAGTTTGAACGCGGGACCATTATGGTCTCAACTAACGGGGTTGCTAATAGTAATAGGCTAGAGTAAATTGTGCTCAAATTATATATTATAGTACGCATATCACTTAGCAGCTTAGTTATTTCTTTCCCTAAAAGAACTTAGTTTGTTTTTGAGTGTACCAAAAAAACTTAGTTATTTCTTCCCCGGGGCATGTGTGGCTCGTAACTTCGTAGCGCAGCACAGCCCATGGCCTGGCAAGGGCAGCAAAACGCCCTTTTCCTTAAATTTTTGTACGTGGGCTTAAGCCAGCTCAACTGCACATAAAACGAGCGATTTTTTCCTCTCGTCCACATTCTCCTCCCTGAGCGAAACCCTCCTCTCTATCCGATCTCGTTTTCTCTTGCTCGTGGGGTGGCAGCGGTAGATCTGGGGCAACCAAACGCGACGACGGCGGTAGGAGTAGCTGCTCTCTCCTCCCTCTCCCGTCCGGTTCCTTGACGGTACCCCGCTGCGGAAGTTGGTAGTGGCATCAGGGCCCTCCATGGCGCACAGCGGCGGACCCAGCGTGCGCCGCGGCTGGACCAACCTGGTCGCGCGGCGGCGGCCCAGCCTGTGTGCGTGACGTGCGTTCTCAGTGTGAGTACCTGCATGCGTGCGTCATTTGATCAATCTGGTGTGATTGCAGGGATTGAACTCTTACTCTGTGGTGCCACTCGTCCATACACTTCTCAATTCAATCAGAGCAACTGAGGGAGTGGATTCATGGTGATGTTGGTACTGGCTATGGCTTACTTGAGTGTAACCCTGGGTTCGCCTATGACACCCGCCTCGTCGCCTTCGTCTCGGACTACCACCACAGGGTATGAGATTAACTAATGAGTCAGGCCGTAGTCGTCCGATCTTTCACACTTATCAGTACATCTTGTTAACCCTCTGTTTTTTCTTCTTCTTGGTTTTCTCCAGCATATTGACATCGAGCACAGACCACAGGGAGTTCACGGGAGGACCGTCATGCTCGACCAACAATCTGGGTTAACATGTGTACGACGATCAACTCTCTGCTCTCAGTTTAGATAAACCGCTTATGTGCGGGGATTGGTTCAGATATTAGTTTTGTTCTGTTCCTCCTTGTAAGTGAGTTCTTATTGGTTGATCGTGAGATTGTTGTATAGTACTCCCCTAGTATTTGCTAGGTTAGATAGTCCTTTGTGTTAGTAGTCTTGAAAGTCATGGAAGCTAGTTTATACATGTGACTAAGTTGAAAATTTTACACTGAATTGTACCTGTTCTGATTTATCTTCTAGAGAAATTATTATGAGAACCTATACAGTACATGTGAAATGGGTTAGTAATTAAATAGTTAGATGTAGTAAAATATTTTCATTAGCCGATGCTCTCCAGTATTGTTACTTTATTTCGTAGTTCTGAGCTCGTGGTAACTCTGTGGGAGTGTGAATAGATTTGCAAGCGATTTGTTGTTGTAGAACTATAGTTGGAGTTTTATAAGCGATTCAACATGATTTTGGCAATTTATATTACTAATGGAGAACTTATTCACTACACTCGTTTGTGGCGATCAGAAGTGATACCGACTATATGTTAATGCAGATTACTGTCAAAGCAAGCAGACATTACAACTAAAGATCAAAGCCTAAACGAGCTTTTTATTCGGCCTGTGACCATCGCATAATTGTAAGTAATTTATTTTCAGATGGAAGTGTCTTATTGATCACACTTCCAATCAACATGTGCCAAGGATTATAGTGAAGCTATGCAAAGTTGTTCATGGTTTCTTTACTGTTCTAGGCTACTTGAAGGTTTCTTCCTTCGTGGCTTTGTCGAATATACTATTTTTTGCACCATTTTGATTCCAATCTAATATTTCAAATGACCTCTGTTGCTCACAAATATGACATGTTTAGTTCTGTTCATATCACTTATTAGACAAGTACTAACATGTCTTTTATTTGAGATCCGACCTATAGCTCTGAGTTATAACTTTCATGTTGTTCTTTGGTAGATTGTTTCTTGTAACTCATTCATACTACCATATTTATGTCTTTGTTTCTAATAGGCTGATTCGTAGGTCATCTTTCATGAAGCTGATATGGACAAAGGAGGATCAAAACAACTGTAGCTGCCTTCATGAAGTCATGAGAAGATGCATCCAACAAAGGTTCCATGTTTTCATGAAGGTGGGAGCTAAAAGTCACACCAATAACGTCTCTATTGATGACCTCCAAAAATAAAATAAAAAGATGTATTGGATGATTATGTAGCTTGTGTTATTTTGGACGGGGCATGTAAGTGTGATGTGTACGTTGTTTAGAGGCAAGTTGGCTTGTAATGTGATGTGAAAATTGTTCAACGGAAAGATGTGCTTAAAATGCCCACAAGCCCACAATGAATTTTGAAGCAGACCAGGGCAAACTAATATTAGAGGAAAACGTATAAAGAAAGTAATTCTTAAAAAGTCTAGCAGAAAATGGCAATTACTACATAAAAGTTGGGCTTTGAAATTGGCTATGGCCCACCAAAAATTTCATCCAAAAATAAGAAATTAGGTGAGTTATTGGCCCATTTGGAAACTGGTGCGCATTAGCCCACCAAAAAAACTAGTGACGACAGCTTCGTCACTGAAGGTCCTATATCCGGTGACATTTTTTTGCGTGCTGCGTCACTAGGAGTAATCTGTGACGGGGATTCCGTGACGATGGTAGTGACGCCTGGGAAATGTCACCCATGAGTATTTGTGACATTATTAACTATTACGTGACATTTTTTAGCTCGTCATAGTAGGTCTGATCTCTTGTAGTGTTAGAAGGAATTTTCAAACATATTGGTGTCAAGGCATGGGCACATGCATGGAGTGCATGCCATGGCATTTTAATTCCACAAAATTAAAAAATGATCAGAAAAACATGAAACCTTGCTTGATTTAATGTCATCCACCAAGATGATGTGGTAAAGAAATTGGTATGTTTGATGAAAGTTTGGACACACACCCTCACAAATCGAGCAACTCGCTAGAAGGTTCGTGGTTCCGAGAGGGAACAATGCATGTTTGATGACGAACTGGAGATAGCTTCCTCTTACGGCCTTCAAAGCTTTTCCACGTCTAATGTGCACTACTACTACTGTAACGTGAAATTTTGGAAAATTCTAGGGGTCATTTGACCTTTTAAAGACACTTAAATGATTTTCTAACCATTTAATGACCGTAATTCAAATTTGAACTACATCTACATGCACCGCCTTACCAAAACGGTTTGAAAAATCATATCTGTGTACTTGTGTGCAAGTTAATTCCATGTGCAGTAAATTAGAAGGAATTTTCAAACATATTGGTCTCACGACATGGACACATGCATACGTATGCATGGAGTGACATGGCATTTTAATTCAAAAAAAAGGAAAATGATCAGAAACACATGAAACCTTGGTTGATGTAATGTCATGCCACCAAGATGATGTGGTAAAGAAATTGGCATGTTTGATGAACGTTTGGACACACGCCCCTCACAAACCGGAGCAACTCGCTAGAAGGATCGTGGTTCCGAGAGGGAACAATGCATGTTTGATGACGAACAGGAGATAGCTTCCTCTTACGGCCTTCAAAATTTTTCCTACGTTTAACATGGAACTGTCATCTGAAAATTTGGTAAATTTCAGGGGTCATTTGACCTTCTAAAGACATTTAAGTGATTTTCTAACCATTTAATGAGCATAATTCAGATTTGAACTACATCTACATGCAACGCCTAGCCAAAACGGTTTGAAAAATCATAGTTTTGTGTACTTGTGTGCGAATTAATTCCATGTGCAGTAAATTATAAGGAAATTTCAAACATATTGGTGTCAAGGCATGGGCACATGCATGGAGTGCATGCCATGGCATTTTAATTCCAAAAAATTAAAAAATGATCAGAAAAACATGAAACCTTGCTTGATTTAATGTCATGCCACCAAGATGATGTGGTAAAACAATTGGCATGTTTGACGAAAGTTTGGAGACACACCCCTCACAAACCGGAGCAAGTCACTAGAAGGTTCGTGGTTCTGAGAGGGAACAATGCATGTTTGCTGACGGACGGGAGATAGCTTCCTCTTACGGCCTTCAAATTTTTTTTCTATGTTTAACGTGCACTAATAGAACTATCATGTGAAAATTTGGAATTTTTCAGGGGTCATTTGACCTTTTAAAGACATTTAAGTGATTTTCTAACCATTTAATGACCGTAATTCAAATTTGAACTACATATACATGCAACGCCTAACCAAAATGGTTTGAAAAATCATATGTTTGTGTACTTGTGTGCGTGTAAAAAAATCATCAGACGATATAAATATATGGTGTTCAGAAATGAAAATGTAAACATCTGGCAAGACAACCGGCCCCCACACGATTGGCACTCTATCTCGCTGCTCGAGGTTTGGTAGGTGATTGGCAGGGATAATTAATCAGACACGGTTCTGTATTGGAAACCGTCAGCTATTATGTTCACACAGGGATTTGCTGCGGGAATTGTGTGTAATTCAAACTATAGTACTCGTAAATTCCGGCGACCGACGTGTGTACTGTCCCCGTCGATCTAGATTCCGGCCGCCAATAAATACTACATTGCTCACGTCGTCCCGCCTGCATTCTCATCTAAATCCTCCCCTCGCTCGCCCTCTCTCTCTCTCTCAAATCTCTGCATGGCGCCGCCGGTCTGCCCACGCGCCGACGAGGAGTCGCCGCCAGCCGAGGACGGTCACTCGATTAGCAGCGACGAGGACCTCTATGCGCCGCCTCACGAGGTTGCGCCGGACCCACCAACTTAGGATTGATTTTGGGGCCAGTACAATCTTTGTCTGTGGAAGTCACTGCCGCCGGCTGAGAAGGCCAGGAAAGTGGCGTTCAAGAAGGAGATGGCGAAGGAGGAAGCCAGGTACCAGGCGGCCTGTGAAACTCGTGACGCCGCCTGGAAAAAGGAGGCGGCGGAGCTTTGGAGGCGGGTGCGTCGTCGTGCCGACGAGGTGTACGAAGACAGGTACTTCGCGAGGAAGGTCATTGGCGCTGGGCGCCTCATCACTGCGTGGAGGTGGGCCGATAAGCTCCAGCATGCCATCGACGAGGAGCTCCGGTGGGCGCCCAACGAAATGGCAAGATCGGCCGCGCGCGTCCGCCAGTAAGAGGCAGATCGGTACGTCAAGCGCTGCGAGGCGGAGGAGTCGGAGTACTGCCTCCGCACTGGGAAGATGCCGCGCACCAGGGAGCTGCTGGCGAGGGGCTGCCGAAATACTGGCCCCAGGAGGGATTATTAGTTTTAGTATTCTTCGTTTTCAATTTTATGCATTGTACTGATGTCTACTACGCAACCTTCTTCTTGTAGACGTTGTTGGGCGTCCAAGTGCAGAGGTTTGTAGGGCAGTAGCAAATTTCCCTCAAGTGGATGACCTAAGGTTTATCAATCTGTGGGAGGCGTAGGATGAAGATGGTCTCTCTCAAGCAACCATGCAACCAAATAACAAAGAGTCTCTTGTGTCCCCAACACACCCAATACAATGGTAAATTGTATAGGTGCACTAGTTCGGCGAAGAGATGGTGATACAAGTGCAATATGGATGGTAGATATAGGTTTTTGTAATCTGAAAATATAAAAACAGCAAGGTAACTAATGATAAAAGTCAGCGAAAACGGTTCGAGGTTCGGTAGGTGATTGGTGGGCATCATTAATCAGACACGGTTCTGTATTGGAAACCGTCAGGTATTATGTTCACACGGATTTGTTGCGGGAATTGTGTGTAATTCAAACTATAGTACTCGTAAATTCCGGCGACCGGCATGTGTACTGTCCCCGTCGATCTAAATTCTGGCAGCCAATAAATACTACATTGCTCACGTCGTCCCACCTGCATTCTCATCTACATCCTCCCCTCGCTCGGCCTCTCTCTCTCTCTCTCAAATCTCTGCCATGGTGCCGCTGGTCTGCCCATGCGCCGACGAGGAGTCGCCGCCCTCCGAGGATGCTCACTCGATTAGGAGCGACGAGGACCCCTACGCGCCACCTGACGAGGTTGCGCCGGACCCCCCAACTTTGGATTGGTTTTGTGGCCAGTACAATCTTTGTCTGTGGAAGTCGCTGCCCCCGGCTGAGAAAGCCAGGCAAGTGGCGTTCAAGAAGGAGATGGCAGAGGAGGAAGCCAGGTACTAGGCGGCCTGTGAAGCCCATGATGCCGCCTAGAAAAAGGAGGCGGCGGAGCTTTGGGGGCGGGCGCGTCGTCGTGCCGAAGAGGTTTATGAAGACGGGTACTTCGCAAGGAAGGTCATAGGCGCTGGGCGCCTCATCGCTACGTGGAGGTGGGCCGATAAGCTCCAGCGTGCCACTGACGAGGAGCTCCGGTGGGCGCTAACAAAATGGCAAGATCGGTCGTGCGTCCGCCAGCAAGAGGTAGATCCGTACGTCAAGAGCTGCGAGGCGGAGAAGTCGGAGTACTGCCTCCGCACTGGGAAGACGCCGCGCACCAGGGAGCTGCTGGCGAGGGGCTGCCGGAATACTGGCCCCAGGAGGGATTATTAGTTTTAGTATTGTTCGTTTTCAATTTTATGCATTGTACTGATATCCACTACGCAACCTTCTTCTTGTAGACGTTGTTGGGCCTCCAAGTGCAGAGGTTTGTAGGACAGTAGCGAATTTCCCTCAAGTGGATGACCTATGGTTTGTCAATCCGGGGGAGGCGTAGGATGAAGATGGTCTCTCTCAAGCAACCCTGCAACCAAATAACAAAGAGTCTCTTGTGTCCCTAACACACCCAATACAATGGTAAATTGTATAGGTGCACGAGTTCAGCGAGGAGATGGTGATACAAGTGTAATATGGATGGTAGATATAGGTTTTTGTAATCTGAAAATATAAAAACAGCTAGGTAATTACTGAAAAAGTGAGGGAAAACGGTATTGCAATGCGTTGAAACAAGGCCCAGGGTTCATACTTTCACTAGTGCAAGTTCACTCAACAATAATAACATAATTGGATCATATAACTATCCCTCCAGATGCAACAAAGAGTCACTCCAAAGTCACTAATAGCGGAGAAAAAACGAAGAGATTATTGTAGGGTACGAAACCACCTCAAAGTTATCCTTTCTAATCAATCTATTGAAGAGTCCGTAGTGAAATAACACGAAGCTATGCTTTCCATTCGATCTATCCTAGAGTTCGTACTAGAATAAACCTAAAGACACAAATCAACCAAAACCCTAATGTCACCTAGATACTCCAATGCCACCTCAAGTATCCGTGAGTAAATTTCAGGGCTCATTTGACCTTATAAAGACATTTAAGTGCTTTTATAACCATTTAATGACCATAATTCAAATTTGAACTACATCTACATGCAACGCCTAACCAAAACGGTTTGAAAAATCATATTTTTGTGTACTTATGTGGGAATTAATTCCATGTGCAGTAAATTATAAGGAAATTTAAAACATATTGGTGTCCAGGCATGGGCACATGCATGGAGCACATGCCATGGCATTTTAATTCCAAAAAATTAAAAAATGATTAGAAAAACATGAAACCTTGCTTGATTTAATTTCATGCCACCAAGATGATGTGCTAAAAAATTGGCATGTTTGACGAAAGTTTGGGCACACACCCCGCACAAACTGGAGCAACTCACTAAAAGGTTCGTGGTTCTGAGAGGGAACAATGCATGTTTGCTGACGGACGTAGATAGCTTCCTCTTACGGCCTTCATATTTTTCCTATGTTTAACGTGCACTAATACAACTGTCATGTGAAAATTTGGAAATTTTCAGGGGTCATTTGACCTTTTAAAGACATTTAAGTGATTTTCTAACCATTTAATGACCGTAATTTAAATTTGAACTACATCTACATGCAACGCATAAACAAAACGGTTTGAAAAATCATATTTTTGTGTACTTGTGTGCGAGTTAAAAAATCATCAGACGATATAAATATCTTGTGTTCAAAAAAGAACATGTAAAGATCTGACAAGACAACCGGCCCCCACACGATTGGCATTCTATCTCGCGGCTCGAGGTTTGGTAGGTGATTGGCGGGGATCATTAATCAGACACGGTTCTATATTGGAAACCGTCAGCTATTATGTTCACACACAGATTTGCTGCGGGAATTGTGTGTAATTCAAACTATAGTACTCGTAAATTCCGGCGACCGGCGTGTGTACTGTCCCCGTCGATCTAGATTCCGGCCACCAGTAAATACTACATTGCTCACGTCGTCCCGCCTGCATTCTAGTCTACATCCTCCCCTCGCTCGCCCTCTCTCTCTCTCAAATCTCTGCCATGGCGCCGCGGAATGCCCACGCGACAACGAGGAGTCGCCGCACCCCGAGGACGCTCACTCGATTAGCAGCGACGAGGACCCCTATGCGCCGCCTGACGAGGTTGCGCCGGACCCCCCAACTTTGGATTGGTTTTGGTGCCAGTACAATCTTTGTCTGTGGAAGTCGCTGCCGCCAGCTGAGAAAGCCAGGCAAGTGGCGTTCAATAAGGAGATGGCGGAGGAGGAAGCTAGGTACCTGGCGGACTGTGAAGCCCGTGATGGCTCCTGGAAAAATGAGGCGGCGGAGCTTTGGGGGCGGGTGCGTCGTCGTGCCGAGGAGGTGTACGAAGACGTGTACTTCGCGAGGAAGGTCATAGGCACTGGGCGCCTCATCGCTACATGGAGGTGGACCGATAAGCTCCAGCGTGCCACCGACAAGGAGCTCTGGTGGGCACCGAACAAAATGGCAAGATCAGCCGCGCGCGTCCGCTAGCAAGAGGCAGATCCGTAAGTCAAGCGCTGCGAGGCGGAGAAGTCGGAGTACTGCCTTCGCACTGGGAAGACGCTACGCACCAGGGAGCTACTGGCGAGGGGCTGCCGGAATGCTGGCCCCAGGAGGGATTATTAGTTTTAGTATTGTTCGTTTTCAATTTTATGCATTGTACTGATGTCTACTACGCAACCTTCTTCTTGTAGACGTTGTTGGGCCTCCAAGTGCAGAGGTTTGTAGGACAGTATCGAATTTCCCTCAAGTGGATGACCTAAGGTTTGTCAATCCGTGGGAGCCGTAGGATGAAGATGGTCTCGCTCAAGAAACCCTGCAACCAAATAACAAAGAGTCTCTTGTGTCCCCAACACACCCAATACAATGATAAATTGTATAGGTGCACTAGTTCGGCGAAGAGATGGTGATACAAGTGCAATATGGATGGTAGATTTGTAATCTGAAGATATAAAAACAACAAGGTAACTAATGATAAAAGTGAGCGAAAACGGTATTGCAATGCGTTGAAACAAGGCCTAGGGTTCATACTTTAATTAGTGCAAGTTCTCTCAACAATAATAACATAATTGGATCCTATAACTATCCCTCAACATGCAACAAAGAGTCACTCCAAAGTCACTAATAGTGGAGAACAAACGAAGAGATTATTGTAGGGTACGAAACCACCTCAAAGTTATCCTTTCTTATCAATCTATTCAAGAGTCCGTAGTAAAATAACACGAAGCTATTCTTTCCGTTCGGTCTATCCTAGAGTTCGTACTAGAATAACATCTTAAGACACAAATCAACCAAAACCCTAATGTCACCTAGATACTCCAATGTCACCTCAAGTATCCGTGAGTAAATTTCAGGGGTCATTTGACCTTCTAAAGACATTTAAGTGATTTTCTAACCATTTAATGAACATAATTCAAATTAGAACTACATCTACATGCAACGCCTAACCAAAACGGTTTGAAAAATCATATTTTTGTGTACTTGTGTGCGAATTAATTCCATGTGCAGTAAATTATAAGGAAATTTCAAACATATTGGTGTCAAGGCATGGGCACATGCATGGAGTGCATGCCATGGCATTTTAATTCCAAAAAAATAAAAAATTATCAAAAAAAATGAAACCTTGCTTGATTTAATTTCATGCCACCAAGATGATGTTGTAAAAAAATTGGCATGTTTGACGAAAGTTTGGGCACACACCCCTCACAAACCGGAGCAACTCACTAGAAGGTTCATGGTTCTGAGAGGGAACAATGCATGTTTGCTGACGGACGGGTGATAGCTTCCTGTTACGGCCTTCAATTTTTTTCCTATGTTTAACGTGCACTAATACAACTGTCATGTGAAAATTTGGAAATTTTCAGGGGTCATTTGGCCTTTTAAAGACATTTAAGTGATTTTCTAACAATTTAATGACCGTAATTTAAATTTGAACTACATCTACATGCAACGCCTAACCAAAATGGTTTGAAAAATCATATATTTGTGTACTTGTGTGCGAGTTAAAAAATCATCAGACGATATAAATATTTGGTGTTCAAAAAAGAAAATGTAAAGATCTGACAAGACAGCCGCCCCCCACACGATTGGCACTCTATCTCGCGGCTCGAGGTTTGGTAGGTATTTGGCGGGGATCATAAATCAGACACGGTTCTGTATTCGAAACCGTCAGCTATTATGTTCACACACGGATTTGCTGCGGGAATTGTGTGTAATTCAAACTATAGTACTCGTAAATTCCGGCGACCTGCGTGTGTACTGTCCCCGTCGATCTAGATTCCGGCCGCCAATAAATACTACATTGCTCACGTCGTCCCACCTGCATCCTCATCCACATCCTCCCCTCACTCGCCCTCTCTCTCTCAAATCTCTGCCATGGCGCCGCCGGTTTGCCCACGCGCCGACGAGGAGTCGCCGCACCCCGAGGACGCTCACTCGATTACCAGCGACGAGGACCCCTACGCGCCGCCTGACGAGGTTGCGCCGGACCCTCCAACTTTGGATTCGTTTTGGGGCCAGTACAATCGTTGTCTGTGGAAGTCGCTGCTGCCGGCTGAGAAAGCAAGGCAAGTGGCGTTCAAGAAGGAGATGGCGGAGGAGGAAGCCAGGTAATAGGTGGCCTTTGAAGCCCGTGATGCCGCCTAGAAAAAGGAGGCGGCGAGCTTTGGGGGCGGGTGCGTCGTCATGCCGAGGAGGTGTACGAAGACGGGTACTTCGCGAGGAAGGTCAGAGGCGCTGGGGCCTCATCGCTGCGTGGAGATGGGCTGATAAGCTCCAGCGTGCCACCGACGAGGAGCTCCGGTGGGCGCCCAACGGAATAGCAAGATCGGCCGCGCGCGTCCGCCAGTATGAGGCAGATCGGTACGTCAAGCGCTGCGACGAGGATCCCTATGCGCCGCCTGATGAGGTTGCGCCGGACCCACCAACTTAGGATTGATTTTGGGGCCAGTACAATCTTTGTCTGTGGAAGTCACTACCGCCGGCTGAGAAGGCCAGGAAAGTGGCGTTCAAGATGGAGATGGCGAAGGAGGAAGCCAGGTACCAGGCGGCCTGTGAAGCCCGTGACGCCGCCTGGAAAAAGGAGGCGGCGGAGCTTTGGGGGCGGGTGCGTTGTCGTGCCGACGAGGTGTACGAAGACAGGTACTTCGCGGGGAAGGTCATTGGCGCTGGGCGCCTCATCACTGCGTGGAGGTGGGCCGATAAGCTCCAGCATGCCATCGACGAGGAGCTCCGGTGGGCGCCCAACGAAATGGCAAGATCGGCCGCGCGCGTCCGCCTGTAAGAGGCAGATCGGTACGTCAAGCGCTCCGAGGCGGAGGAGTCGGAGTACTGCCTCCGCACTGGGAAGATGCCGCGCACCAGGGAGCTGCTGGCGAGGGGCTGCCGAAATACTGGCCCCAGGAGGGATTATTAGTTTTAGTATTCTTCGTTTTCAATTTTATGCATTGTACTGATGTCTACTACGCAACCTTCTTCTTGTAGACGTTGTTGGGCCTCCCAGTACAGAGGTTTGTAGGGCAGTAGCAAATTTCCCTCAAGTGGATGACCTAAGGTTTATCAATCCGTGGGAGGCGTAGGATGAAGATGGTCTCTCTCAAGCAACCATGCAACCAAATAACAAAGAGTCTCTTGTGTCCCCAACACACCCAATACAATGGTAAATTGTATAGGTGCACTAGTTCGGCGAAGAGATGGTGATACAAGTGCAATATGGATGGTAGATACAGGTTTTTGTAATCTGAAAGTATAAAAACAGCAAGGTAAATGATAAAAGTGAGCGAAAACGGTAGTGCAATGCATTGAAACAAGGCCTAGGGTTCATACTTTCACTAGTGCAAGTTCTATCAACAATAATAACATAATTGGATCATATAACTATCCCTCAACATGCAACAAAGAGTCACTCCAAAGTCACTAATAGCGGAGAACAAACGAAGAGACTATTTTAGGGTACGAAACCACCTCAAAGTTATCCTTTCTTATCAATCTATTCAAGAGTCTGTAGTAAAATAACACGAAGCTATTCTTTCCGTTCGATCTATCCTAGAGTTCGTACTAGAATAACACCTTAAGACACCAATCAACCAAAACCCTAATGTCACCTAGATACTCCAATGTCACCTCAAGTATCCGTGGGTAAATTTCAGGGGTCATTTGACCTTCTAAATACATTTAAGTGATTTTCTAACCATTTAATGACCATAATTCAAATTAGAACTGCATCTACATGCAACGCCTAACCAAAACGGTTTGAAAAATCATATTTTTTTGTACTTGTGTGCGAATTAATTCCATGTGTAGTAAATTATAAGGAAATTTCAAACATATTGGTGTCAAGGCATGGGCACATGCATGGAGTGCATGCCATGGCATTTTAATTCCAAAAAATTAAAAAATGATCAGAAAAACATGAAACCTTGCTTGATTTAATTTCATGCCACCAAGATGATGTGGTAAAAAAATTGGCATGTTTGACGAAAGTTTGGGCACACACCCCTCACAAACAGGAGCAACTCACTAGAAGGTTCGTGGTTCTGAGAGGGAACAATGCATGTTTGCTGACGGACGGGAGAGCTTCCTCTTACGGCATTCAATTTTTTCCTATGTTTAACGTGCACTTATACAACTGTCATGTGAAAATTTGGAAATTTTCAGGGGTCATTTGACCTTTTAAAGACATTTAAGTGATTTTCTAACCATTTAATGGCCGTAATTTAAATTTGAACTACATCTACATGCAACGCCTAACCAAAACGGTTTGAAAAGTCATAATTTTGTGTACTTGTGTGCGAGTTAAAAAATCATCGGACGATATAAATATCTTGTGTTCAAAAAAGAAAATGTAAAGATCTGACAACACAACCGGCCCCCACACGATTGGCACTCTATCTCGCGGTTCGAGGTTTGGTAGGTGATTGGTGGGCATCATTAATCAGACACGGTTCTGTATTGGAAACCGTCAGGTATTATGTTCACACACGGATTTGTTGCGGGAATTGTGTGTAATTCAAACTATAGTACTCGTAAATTCCGGCGACCGGCATGTGTACTGTCCCCGTCGATCTAAATTCTGGCAGCCAATAAATACTACATTGCTCACGTCGTCCCACCTGCATTCTCATCTACATCCTCCCCTCGCTCGCCCTCTCTCTGTCAAATCTCTGTCATGGCGCCGCCGGTCTGCCCACGCGCCGACGAGGAGTCGCCGCCCCTCGAGGACGCTCACTCGATTACCAGCGACGAGGACCCCTACGCGCCACCTGACGAGGTTGCGCCGGACCCCCCAACTTTGGATTGGTTTTGTGGCCAGTACAATCTTTGTCTGTGGAAGTCGCTGCCCCCGGCTGAGAAAGCCAGGCAAGCGGCGTTCAAGAAGGAGATGGCAGAGGAGGAAGCCAGGTACTAGGCGGCCTGTGAAGCCCATGATGCCACCTAGAAAAAGGAGGCGGCGGAGCTTTGGGGGCGGGCGCGTCGTCGTGCCGTGTAGGTTTATGAAGACGGGTACTTCGCAAGGAAGGTCATAGGCGCTGGGCGCCTCATCGCTACGTGGAGGTGGGCCGATAAGCTCCAGCGTGCCACTGACGAGGAGCTCCGGTGGGCGCCAACAAAATGGCAAGATCGGTCGTGCGTCCGCCAGCAAGAGGTAGATCCGTACGTCAAGCGCTGCGAGGCGGAGAAGTCGGAGTACTGCCTCCGCACTGGGAAGACGCCGCGCACCAGGGAGCTGCTGGCGAGGGGCTGCCGGAATACTGGACCCAGGAGGGATTATTAGTTTTAGTATTGTTCGTTTTCAATTTTATGCATTGTACTGATATCCACTACGCAACCTTCTTCTTGTAGACGTTGTTGGGCCTCCAAGTGCAGTGGTTTGTAGGATAGTAGCGAATTTCCCTCAAGTGGATGACCTAAGGTTTGTCAATCCGTGGGAGGCGTAGGATGAAGATGGTCTCTCTCAAGCATCCCTGCAACCAAATAACAAAGAGTCTCTTGTGTCCCTAACACACCCAATACAATGGTAAATTGTATAGGTGCATGAGTTCAGCGAGGCGATGGTGATACAAGTGTAATATGGATGGTAGATATAGGTTTTTGTAATCTGAAAATATAAAAACAGCTAGGTAATTACTGAAAAAGTGAGGGAAAACGGTATTGCAATGCGTTGAAACAAGGCCCAGGGTTCATACTTTCACTAGTGCAAGTTCTCTCAACAATAATAACATAATTGGATCATATAACTATCCCTCAAGATGCAACAAAGAGTCACTCCGAAGTCACTAATAGCGGAGAACAAACGAAGAGATTATTGTAGGGTACGAGACCACCTCAAAGTTATCCTTTCTAATCAATCTATTGAAGAGTCTGTAGTAAAATAACACGAAGCTATGCTTTCCATTCGATCTATCCTAGAGTTCGTACTAGAATAACACCTTAAGACACAAATCGACCAAAACCATCATGTCACCTAGATACTCCAATGTCACCTCAAGTATCCGTGGGTAAATTTCAGGGGTCATTTGACCTTCTAAAGACATTTAAGTACTTTTCTAACCATTTAATGACCAGAATTCAAATTTGAACTACATCTACATGCAACGCCTAACCAAAACGGTTTGAAAAATCATATTTTTGTGTACTTGTGTGCGAATTAATTCCATGTGCAGTAAATTATAAGGAAATTTCAAACATATTGGTGTCAAGGCATGGGCACATGCATGGAGTACATGCCAAGGCATTTTTAATTCCAAAAAATTAAAAAATGATCAGAAAAACATGAAACCTTGCTTGATTTAATTTCATGCCACCAAGATGATGTGGTAAAAAAATTGGCATGTTTGACGAAAGTTTGGGCACACACCCCTCACAAACTGGAGCAACTCACTAGAAGGTTCGTGGTTCTGAGAGGGAATAATGCATGTGTGCTGACAGACGGGATATAGCTTCCTCTTACGGCCTTCATATTTTTCCTATGTTTAACGTGCACTAATACAACTGTCATGTGAAAATTTGGAAATTTTCAGGGGTCATTTGACATTTTAAAGACATATAAGTGATTTTCTAACCATTTAATGACCGTAATTTAAATTTGAACTACATCTACATGCAACGCCTAACCAAAACGGTTTGAAAAATCATATTTTTGTGTACTTGTGTGCGAGTTAAAAAATCATCAGACGATATAAATATCTGGTGTTCAAAAAAGAAAATGTAAAGATCTGACAAGACAACCGCCCCCACACGATTGGCACTCTATCTCGCGGCTCGAGGTTTGGTAGGTGATTTTCGGGGATCATTAATCAGACACGGTTCTGTATTGGAAACCGTCAGCTATTATGTTCACACACGGATTTGCTGCGGAAATTGTGTGTAATTCAAAGTATAGTACTCGTAAATTCCGGCGACCGGTGTATGTACTATCCCCGTCGATCTAGATTCCGGCCGCCAATAAATACAACATCGCTCACGTCGTCCCGCCTGCATTCTCATCTACATCCTCCCCTCGCCCGCCCTCTCTCTCTCTCTCAAATCTCTGCCATGGCACCGCCGGTCTGCCCACGCGACGACGAGGAGTCACCGCTGTCGGTGTCAAAACCAGCGGATCTCGGGTAGGGGGTCCCGAACTATGCGTCTAAGGCGGATGGTAACAGGAGGTGGGGGACACTATGTTTACCCAGGTTCGGGCCCTCTCGATGGAGGTAATACCCTACTTCCTGCTTGATTTATCTTGATGATATGAGTATTACAAGAATTGATCTACCACGAGATCGTAGAGGCTAAACCCTAGGAGCTAGCCTATGATTATGATTGTTCTTGTCCTATAGACTAAACCCTCTAGTTTGTATAGTCACCGGAGGGGGCTAGGGTTACACAGAGTCGGTTACAAGGGAGGAGATCTACATATCCGAATCTCCAAGCTTGCCTTCCACGCAAAGGAGAGTCCCACCCGGACACGGGACGATGTCTTCAATCTTGTATCTTCATAGTCCAACAGTCCGGCCAAAGCATATAGTCCGGCTGTCCGAGGACCCCCTAATCCCGGACTCCCTCAGTAGCCCCTGAACCAGGCTTCAATGACGATGAGTCCGGCGCGCAGATTGTCTTCGGCATTGCAAGGCGGGTTCCTCCTCCGAATACTCCATAGAAGATTCGAACACGAGGATCGTGTCCGGCTCTGCAAAAAAATTTCCACATACCACCGTAGAGAGTATAATATTCCACAAATCTAATCTGCTAACAACTTTCATAGCGTGACACCACGCCGCTACTCGGTCATTATTCGAACCTATTTTCTCAACCAGCTACTGCACATATTGCGAGGCGGTTTTCTTGGCACGTCTTGTCGAAGCAGAGATCGTGTCCTCTTATCACGGGATTCTCATCAATACGGGTGTGGGTAACCCAATCGCGCCATTAATCACGACGCTTGGGGAATAAGCGAGTTTACCAGGCAGGTGAGGCGGCGCACAGTTTCCTCCGTCCTTATAAAGGGACAAGGACTAATCCTTTTTACCCACGCCTTCTTCTTCCCTGCCCATCCATTCTCGCGCACTCGAGCTCCAGCGCCCAAGTTCGCATTTTCTCCACAAAACCACTCCAAACATGTCCGGAGCGGGAGGCAAGTGGATGGTCTCCTCCGTTACGGAGGAGAACATTACGAAGCTCCGGGAAGCCGGATACCTGGCCGCAGATATCGCGCACCGGCTCCCAGACGCGGGGCAGATCGTCCCCACCCCCGAACCCCATGAAAGGGTTGTATTTCTTACCCATTTCGTCTGTGGGCTCATGTTCTACTACGGGCTGGATTTCCATGATCTGGCCCCCAATTTCATCCTCAACATCTCTGCGTTTATCTTCGTGTGCGAGGCCTTCCTCCGCATCAAGCCCCACTTCGGCCTGTGGTTGAAGACCTTCAATGTTAAACCGAAGGTGGTGGTCGGCCAGCAAGCGGAGTGCGGAGGCGCCATGGTGGGTAAAATGCCCAACGTCACCTGGCTTGAAGGCTCCTATGTGGAGACCGTAAAGGGGTGGCAATCGGGGTGGTTCTACATCACCGAGCCGCGCGACACCAACTGGGTGGCGGCCCCCGAATTTCGATCCGGCATCCCCATGCGGCTCACCTCCTGGAAAGAGAAGGGCCTATCCTGGGGTTCATCGGTGGAGCTGACCGGACTCCAGAAATGCGTCAAAACATGATAAGCAAGAAAATCAAGCTTGTCAACATGGTCCAAGTCATGCTCTTCCGCCGGATCCTTCCGTGTCAAAGATGGGCATTCAATTTGTGGGAGTTCGACCCGGCCCAGCACCAGACGCTGCGAGAGCTCTTCGACACGATGCACCAAGACATCTGGAAGGTGCTGTTCAAGTCCGCCGAGGTACCTCCTCCCCTTACCGAGGATCGCGGACTCAGCACGAAGCGCCATGCCAATCCGGTAAGCTCCTTATATCTCATAAGATATTTCTTTCCCCCGTATAATCATGTGAGGGATCTAAGCCTCCACGCCATTTAACAGGACTGGCTCATGACAGCGGAGCAAATCGATTGCCCGGCCCCACTGCCCGAAGATCCAGCAAGGGCTCTCTTAACGGAGATGCTGGTTCCGGCGCCCTATGAGGCACCGGAGAAGAAGGCCAAGAAGAAGGCCACGGGGACCAGGAAAGGTCTCCGGCGCAAGGTTTCATCGGAATCATCGTATGCTAACACCGAGGCGCCCTCCTCCCACGAAAACGAGGAGGAGGAGGAAAGTTCTCCCCCCCAGCCGGGGGAGACAAGAAAAGGAAGGCCGCCCCGTCTGGGGAGGCCGAAGGGTCCAAGAAAGGAAGGACTCTCCTTCCGGACTACTCCACAACGGCCGCTTTCAGCGACGAGGAGTGGTTACCCAGGGACAAGCCCCTGGCGAAGTCGTGAGTATCCGGATACCATAATAGTTCTTGGTATGTTTTATTATGTTGCTTCTTATCATGTCGAACATGATTATGTAGTCCATCCATAGCCCATATCGACGTATCTTCTTCGGATGATTCTTTGGGCCCGTCAGATATGAACAACGATTCACTCCCGACCGCCTCCTCCCCCCGCCCTACGGACGACGTCGAGGTGTTGTCTCAAAGGGCACTGAACCAAGGGGAGACAGTTCCGGAGGCGCCCCAAGGCGACATTCCAAACGCTGGGCGCACGAGGGGCAAGACTCCCATGGGCCCTAACGCCGAGGGCAGCAAGTCTAGTCCCCAGCCGAATACTGCACCGGAACCTCCAGTGGTTCTGGATTCTGTCAGGCAACCCCTCGCCATGGGGGGCAAGCGGTCTGTGCCGATGGCCTCTGTCCATCCAGAGGCATCGGACAATTTGCTGGAAGCGCTTCGCGGCGCTTCCATTGACGAAGAGCACCACACTATCATGAGTGCGGTGGTCGAGAAGGTTCGGTCCGCCAAAAGTGGACTGACCGAAGCATGTGCCAGCCTCCTAACAGGCTTTGAGGTAAGTAATCAAATTATGAGAAAATGTTACAGCATAGACAGTAGCCCCTGATGCTCTGTTTGGTGATCGCAAAGAAAGTCCGAACAGAGGATCAAATAATAATCGCAGGAGTCTAATTAGAATATGTCTATGTGAATAAGCAGGCTTCGCTGCTGGCCGCTGCCGCTCGCACGGCGGAGGTCGCCGCACTGAAGCGGGACCTTGAGCGGTCCAAGGACGAGCTCGGCCTTACCAAGAGGCAGCTCGAAGAGAACAAAGGTAAGTAATACCCCGTCTGTCTATTGATAAAGAAAAAGTAAGGTGGTTGTTAGATCATAGGATCGTCATGAATTTTGCTAGGGGCCACTACCGAAGTGGTGGCCCTGAAGAAGGCGCTGTCCGAGGCCGAAGGCAAAGCGGCCAAGGAGGGCACCGAGCGCGAGAAGCAAGAGGCCCGAGTCGGGGAGGTGCAGCAAGGCTCCAGGACTTTTTCAAGAAGTACGAGTCCTTGGAGCGTGACTCGAAGACGCAAGGGTCCGAGCTTGCGAAGGCCCTCGAGAACACACAAAATGCCAAGGCCGAAGCCCAAAAGGCCCTCCAGGAAATTGAGGCGGTCAAGAAGATAGCGGCGGGTAAGGCATTCATTATGCAAAGCAAGCATGTGAAGGAAACTTTCCTTTTACTTACCCGAGTTCAGAGCTCTCCAGGAGCGTTCGCAGATCTAGCTAGCAGTGTGTCGGATGCCACGGAGTTCTACCGGGCCGAGGAAGGGAGCTCGACAGAGAAGTTGTTCTGGTCTCAGTATACTGGGACCGAACATCCGATGCCCTTGAGCGACCAGTTGAAGCAACTGGTCGAGCTTCACAAGGCGGCCGAACTTGCCATGAAAGGCCTCATAGTCCGGATGTGGCCTGGCGAGCCCATGCCTGGCAGCTATTTCGGCCTGGTAAGGCGGCTTGTGAACGCCTGCCCACGGTTTGAAGTCATAAAGCGGTCCATCTGCATTGAGGGTGCACGCAGGGCTTTTGCCCGGGCAAAGGTGCACTGGGCGAAGATGGACGCCGAAAAGCTGGTGAAGGAGGGGCCGCCGGAGGGCAAGGAGCATCGCCACCCCGAAAAGTATTATGATAGTGTCCTGAAGGGTGCTCGCCTTTTGGCAGAGGAATGTGCTAAGGATGTAATATTTGAATGAATGTACTCATGTGAACCTGTAATATGAAACGGGTTCATGTGCGCTATGCAACGCTTGTTAATTTAAAATATTACCTTCTGTGCGGCCATTTATAAAATTTGAGAGTTGGCCAGTCGTCGGCTTTTGCCCCCATGTAACTAGTACTGAGGTGTTCGGGATAAACCTGATCACTCTTGATCCCAGTTTTGGGTCCTTCGAAGGAGGTGTTCAGCACAATTTTAAATTTTGGCGAAGCCCCTAGTATTCGGAAGGCCGAACTTGGGGCGCTATGTATGCCTAAATCGGACAAGGCCGACTCCTCGCCCGAAGCGGAAAAAATCTTTAAGGATTTGAGACCTCTCGAGCAGCGACCAGCTCTTGCCTCATCATGACAGTCAGTTTTCGGCTTTCTCTACTGAGGTGTTCGTCCGGAAGAACCGGGACACAATCGCAGTAGTTCTCCCAGCGCTACCTTAGCCGATATAGCGGAACGTAAGGTACCAAAACATGGGAGCCGGGCAAACCCAACTATTGACCCAAGACATGATTCGGAGCTGATGCATATAATGCTATAAGTTCGGGGTGCCGCACTGTCGAAAGTGTTCGGACTTTTCATGCCGTGTTATGGGGTACATTGAAGCCCCTGGCGCACTGTACGTACCAGAATGTATGGGTGCAATTTGTCGTAAATAAGCAGACAAGGAAAAAAGGAAGTGCAATAATAAGCTAACACAATACATTGTTATTTAAATGATACGTCAAAGCGTATGTATACAAGTAGTGCAATAAGCAAAAAATAGGACTATTTGACATGTCCTATCCAAGGGCAAGCTGCGTATGGGTATGTAAAACAGGTATATCGATCGTTATCAGAGACCACCTGGGGATTCCCTTGTACGTCAGACCTTCTTGCTTCCTTTGTATTTCCTTCCCATAATGGGTCCGATAATCAGGCTGTCGGAAAGAGCTTCCAGAGAGTCGGGTCCTGCAAGAGAGAAAATGATAAAGATATACGAGCCCTGAGGCGGTTGAGCCGCATTGTGGGCCGTGCCATGGTCGTGCCTCCGCCTGCGCCCACGGTATCTTGAGTGCGTAGTTATGTACGCGCGGCGCAAATTTCGCCGCTTTTCTGGGACTATAACGGAGGCCGAATTGCTAGGCGAGCTCTGAACGTGCCGGGCGATCCTGTTGCAGGGTACTCCGGACTCGCAGGAAGGTGTCCGGGGGTTTTGTCGCCGAATTGGCGGCTTGTCTCAGAAGGCTACTTTGCACTTCTGCCGCGAGGGCCGCAGTGTGCTCCTCCGTACGGAGCGAGCGTTCTGTGTTCCCATTAACTGTTATAACCCCGCGAGGTCCTGGCATTTTGAGCTTGAGGTATGCATAATGTAGTACCGCATTGAATCTAGCAAATGCGGTTCGTCCGAGTAGTGCGTGATAGCCACTTCGGAAGGGAACGATATCGAAGATTAATTCCTCACTTCGGAAGTTGTCCGGAGATCCGAAGACCACTTCCAATGTGATTGAGCCCGTGCAACAGGCCTCTACACCTGGTATGACACCTTTGAAGGTGGTTTTTGTGGGTTTGATCCTCGAGGGGTCTATACCCATTTTGCGCACTGTATCCTGATAGAGCAGGTTCAGGCTGCTGCCACCGTCCATAAGGACTCGAGTGAGGTGAAATCCGTCAATGATGGGATTAAGGACCAATGCGGCAGAACCGCCATGGCGGATACTAGTGGGGTGGTCCCTGTGATCGAAAGTGATTGGACAAGAAGACCATGGGTTGAATTTTGGGGCGACTGGCTCCATTGCATAGACGTCCCTTAGTGCGTGCTTCCATTCCTGCTTGGGAATATGTGTTGTGTATATCATGTTCACCGTTTTCACTTGGGGAGGAAATTTCTTCTGTCCTCCTGTGTTCGGCGGCCGGGGCTCCTCGTCGTCGTCGCTATGCAGCCCCTTTTCCTTGCTTTCGGCATTCAACTTGCCGGCCTATTTGAACACCCAGCATTCTCTGTTGGTGTGGTTGGCTGGCTTATCGGGGGTACCGTGAATTTGACATGAGCGATCGAGTATGCTGTCCAAACTGGACGGGCCCGGATTGCTTCTTTTGAATGGCTTTTTCTGCTGACCGGATTTAGAGCCCCTGAATCCGGCATTGACTGCCGTGTCTTCGGCGTTGTCGCCGTTGTTGCGGCGCTTGTGTCTGTTGCGGCGTGGTCTGCCGTTGCTATCTTTGGCATCTGAATTGCCAGGATTTCTTGATGTGTTGTTGCTGCGAGCCAGCCAGCTGTCCTCGCCCGCGCAAAAGCGGGTCATGAGTGTCGTGAGGGCTGCCATAGACTTCGGCTTCTCTTGGCCGAGGTGTCGGGCGAGCCACTCGTCACGGATGTTATGCTTAAATGCCGCTAAGGCCTCGGCATCCGTACAGTCGACAATTTGGTTCTTTTTAGTTAGGAACCGGGTCCAGAATTTCCTGGCCGATTCCCCTGGCTGTTGGGTTATGTCACTCAAGTCATCAGCATTCGGTGGTCGCACATAAGTTCCCTGGAAGTTGTCAAGGAATGCGTCTTCCAAATTCTCCCAACTGCCGATGGAGTTTGATGGCAAACTATTTGGCCAATGCCGAGCCGGTCCTTTGAGTTTTAGTGGGAGGTATTTGATGGCATGTAGATCGTCACCGCGGGCCATGTGGATGTGGAGGAGGAAATCTTCAATCCATACTGCAGGGTCTGTTGTACCATCATATGATTCAATGTTCACAGGTTTAAATCCCTCTGGGAATTCGTGATCCATCACTTCGTCAGTGAAGCATAGTGGGTGTGCGGCGCCTCTGTGCCGGGCTATGTCGCGACGCAGTTCATACGAGTCTTGTCTGCTATGTTCAGCCCGGCCGGATTTGCTTTTAGTATATCCGGCATGATGATCATTGTCACACGTTGGGGCGCGCCCCCGTGATCCGTAGATCGATCTTGTATGTCCTGCTTTGTTTTACAATACGTCTCGCAGGTCCTGTGTGTTGCCCCGGGCCTTGGTGTTTTTGTTTGACTGGCGACGGGGTGCGGGCTGGAATTCGGGCTGATATGTCGTTCTGCCTCGGCCACGAGGTGGCCGATCGGCCGCATCATACGCTGGTAGTGTGGGTTTTGATGCTTCCTCCTCGAGTTGGGGTAGCAACCTGTGCTTTGGGTAACTCTTGGTTGGGCGCTCGAGTTCGTATTCCTCGGCCGCCAGGACCTCAGTCCATCTATCCGCTAGCAGATCTTGGTCAGCTTGAAGCTGCTGTTGCTTTTTCTTCAAGCTATTTGCTGTGGCTATAAGCCGGCGCTTGAAGCGCTCCTGTTCGACGGGATCCTCAGGCACGATAAATTCTTCGTTGTCGAGGCTCATCTCGTCTTCGGAGAGAGGCATGTAATTGTCGTCCTCTGATTCTCCGTCTGCTGCCTGTTCCTTAGGGCTAGCTTGCCCATCCTCCCGCTCGAAGCCTGGCTGGAGGGGATTGTCTTCGTCTTCGGCACTATCTGCAGCGTTATTATCTCTTGTGCCGGTATCGCTGCTTTTCCTATGGCGGGGCTTAGAGCGGCGCCGATGACGCTGGCGCTTAGATTGCTTCTCAGGGGGATTACCCTGTGTTGCCTTACTGCCATCGCTTTCCTTGGGGGTGTCCACCATGTATATATCATATGATGAGATGGCCGTCCACCGCCCTGTGGGTGGTGCTTCCTGTTCGTCTCCCGCATCGTCGTCCATACCGTCGATGTCTTCGGAGCCGAAATCGGGCATCTCGGTTAAGTCGTCGACAGTGGCTATCAAGTGCGTGGTGGGTGGGGAACGAATTTCTTCGTCGTCCACTTCCCACTCAAGCCGGACATAGTTCGGCCAAGGGTCTCCTGACAAGGAGAGAGACCTTAATGAATTTAGCACGTCGCCCCGGGGCGAGTGCTGAAAGATATCCGCGGAGGAAAACTCCATGATCGGCGCCCAATCAGATTCGATAGGCACGGACGCAGGCGGTTCGGAGCCCGTGGCCGGGGACGAATCCAAGTGTCCGGAAACATAGGTCTCATAGGAGGTGAAGTCAGTACTCGGATCTATCGCCGCTGAGTGTGCGGCCTCCGTGGCGGGGTCCATCCACCCGTCCTCGGACGGCGTGATCTGCTCCGGATTGAGGGCCGTAGTAGCTACAGGAGTGATCTCCCGAACACCGTCCGGCGACAGAGCTAAGTCATGCTCATCATGACTGTGCGGCGCACCTGTCATGAGTTCGAATCCGTCGAAGATCATGTCTCCGCGGATGTCGGCAGTATAGTTCAAGCTTCCGAACCTGACCTGATGGCCAGGAGCGTAGCTCTCGATCTGCTCCAGATGGCCAAGCGAGTTGGCCCGCAGTACGAAGCCGCCAAATACAAAGATCTGTCCGGGGAGAAAAACCTCACCCTGGATCGCATCATTGTCGATGATCGAAGGAGCCATCAAGCCTTATGGTGACGGCATAGTGGAACTCTCAATAAAAGCACCAATGTCGGTGACAAAACCGGCGGATCTCGGGAGGGGGTCCAGAACTGTGCGTCTAAGGCGGATGGTAACAGGAGGCGGGGGACACTATGTTTACCCAGGTTCGGGCCCTCTTGATGGAGGTAATACCCTACTTCCTGCTTGATTGATCTTGATGATATGAGTATTACAAGAGTTGATCTACCACGAGATCGTAGAGGCTAAACCCTAGAAGCTAGCCTATGATTATGATTGTTCTTGTCCTACGGACTAAACCCTCCGGTTTATATAGACACCGAAGGGGGCTAGGGTTACACAGAATCGGTTACAAGGGAGGAGATCTACATATCGGAATCGCCAAGCTTGCCTTCCACTAAAACGAGAGTCCCACCCGGACACGGGACGAAGTCTTCAATCTTGTATCTTCATAGTCCAATAGTCCGGCCAAAGCATATAGTCCGGCTGTCTGAGGACCCCCTAATCCAGGACTCCCTCAGCCGCCCCCCGAGGACGCTCACTCGATTAGCAGCGACGAGGACCCCTATGCGCCGCCTGACGAGGTTGCGCCGGACCCCCCAACTTTGGATTGGCTTTGGGGCCAGTACAATCTTTGTCAGTGGAAGTCGCTATCGCCAGCTTAGAAAGCCAGGCAAGTGGCGTTCAAGAAGGAGATGGCGGAGGAGGAAGCCAGGTACCAGGCGGCCTGTGAAGCCCGTGATGGCGCCTAGAAAAATGAGGCGGCGGAGCTTTGGGGGCGGGCGCGTCGTCGTGCCAAGGAGGTGTACGAGAAGACGGGTACTTCACGAGGAAGGTCATAGGCGCTGGGCGCCTCATCGCTGCGTGGAGGTGGGCCGATAAGCTCCAGCGTGCCACCGACGAGGAGCTCCGGTGGGCACACAACAAAATGGCAAGATCGGCCGCGCGCGTCCGCCAGCAAGAGGCGGATCCGTACGTCAAGTGCTGCGAGGCGGAGAAGTCGGAGTACTGCCTCCGCACTGGATAGACGCCACGCACCAGGGAGCTGCTGGCGAGGGGCTGCCGGAATACTGGCCCTAGGAGGGATTATTAGTTTTAGTATTGTTCGTTTTCAATTTTATGCATTGTACTGATGTCTACTATGCAACCTTCTTCTTGTAGACGTTGTTGGGCCTTCAAGTGCAGAGGTTTGTAGGACAGTAGGGAATTTCCCTCAAGTGGATGACCTAAGGTTTATCAATCCGTGGGAGGCATAGGATGAAGATGGTCTCTCTCAACAAACCCTGCAACCAAATAACAAAGAGTCTCTTATGTCCCCAACACACCCAATACAATGGTAAATTGTATAGGTGCACTAGTTTGGCGAAGAGATGGTGATACAAGTGCAATATGGATGGTAGATATAGGTTTTTGTAATCTGAAAATATAAAAACAGCAAGGTAACTAATGATAAAAGTCAGCGAAAACGGTATTGCAATGCGTTGAAACAAGGCCTAGGGTTCATACTTTCACTAGTGCAAGTTCTCTCAACAATAATAACATAATTGGATCATATAACTATCCCTCAACATGCAACAAAGAGTCACTCCAAAGTCACTAATAGCGGAGAACAAACGAAGAGATTATTGTTGGGTACGAAACCACCTCAAAGTTATCATTTCTGATCAATCTATTCAAGAGTCCGTAGTAAAATAACACGAAGCTATTCTTTTCGTTTGATCTATCCTAGAGTTCGTACTAGAATAACAACTTAAGACACAAGTCAACCAAAACCCTAATGTCACCTAGATACTCCAATGTCACCTCATGTATCCGTGGGTATATTTTAGGGGTCATTTGACCTTCTAAAGACATTTAAGTGATTTTCTAACCATTTAATGACCATAATTCAAATTTGAACTACATCTACATGCAACGCCTAACCAAAACGGTTTGAAAAATCATATTTTTGTGTACTTGTGTGCGAATTAATTCCATGTGCAGTAAATTATAAGGAAATTTCAAACATATTGGTGTCAAGGCATGGGCACATGCATGGAGTGCATGCCATGGCATTTTAATTCCAAAAAATTAAAAAATGATCAGAAAAACATGAAACCTTGCTTGATTTAATTTCATGCCACCAAGATGATGTGGTAAAAAAATTGGCATGTTTGACGAAAGTTTGGGCACACACCCCTCACAAACCGGAGCAACTCACTAGAAGGTTCGTGGTTCTGACAGGGAACAATGCATGTTTGCTGACGGACGGGAGATAGCTTCCTCTTACGGCCTTCAAATTTTTCCTATGTTTAACGTGCACTAATACAACTGTCATGTGAAAATTTGGAAATTTTCAGGGGTCATTTGACCTTTTAAAGACATTTAAGTGATTTTCTAACCATTTAACGACCGTAATTTAAATTTGAACTACATCTACATGCAACGCCTAAACAAAACGGTTTGAAAAATCATATTTTTGTGTACTTGTGTGCGAGTTAAAAAAATCATCAGACGATATAAATATCCGGTGTTCAAAAAAGAAAATGTAAAGATCTGACAAGACAACCGCCCCCCACACGATTGTCAATCTATCTCGCGGCTCGAGGTTTGGTAGGTGATCGGTGGGGATCATTAATCAGGCATGGTTCTGTATTGGAAACTGTCAGCTATTATGTTCACACACGGATTTAATGCGGGAATTCTGTGTAATTCAAACTATAGTACTCGTAAATTCCGGCGACCGGCGTGTGTACTGTCACTAGTAGAAAAAGGGCCTTTAGTCCCGGTTCGTAAGGGACTTTACTCCCAGTTCTGGAACCGGGACTAAAGGGTCGTTACTAAAGCCCCCCCCCTTTAGTCCCGGTTCTTACACGAACCGGGACTAAAGGCCCTCCACGTGGCCGCTGCCTGGAGGTCCACCTTTAGTCCCGGTTGGTAACACCAAACGGTACTAAAGGAAATTTTATTATTTTATTTTGAATTTTTTTTGAATTTTTTTTATTTTCAAATTTCTGAATTATTTTAACCTCTAATCTCTAATCACCCTCATCACTGCTCAATTTAACCTCTAATCTCTAATCAACCCTCATCATTGCAAATCATCTAACTTCCCAGACGGTCACCCATCCTCTCACTACTCCAGCCTGAGCACGCTTAACTTCCGGGTTCTATTCTCCCTCGTTTCCAAGTCTGCACTTGTTGTTTTCCTGACAATAGTAAGATGTCAATCCTATTAACCCTCAGTAATTTAGCTTGAGCATGAAGTCACACATTTCACTGTTTGAGTTTGAAACTATTGTCCTAAAAAAAATTTATTTAGTAACACTAATATTTCTTGAATAAGTAGTTTGACCATAGTTTGACCACAGTTTGACCACGGTTTGACCAGATTTGACCAAAATTCAAAAAAACTGAAATAATTATTTAGTAACACAAATATTTCTTGAATAATTAGTTTCACCATTGTTTCACCACAGTTTGACCATAGTTTGACCAGATTTAACAAAAATTCACAAAAACAGAAATAATTATTTAGTAATACTAATATTCTTGAATAATTATTTAGTAACACTAATACTTCTTGAATAAGTAGTTTGACCATAGTTTGACCAGATTTAACAAAAATAAAAAAACAGAAATTTGAGCATAACTTTTTTTCCTTTTAGAATTTGAGGATTCTAAAGATTTGCAAATAGGCCGTACGTGGTCAAAATCGGATGCGGATTTTCATGCTGAACATTTTGATATATTATACGTTTTTTCTGACATCATATGCAAAAGTTATAGCCGTTTTACATTTTCCCTACACTTTTTGCAAAACATGTCTAAATTTAAGTTTTTAAATTTTCCTAACTAGTACATGTAGTAACATAACTACATCTGGAAGGATTTTAATTTTTGAAGTTTTTATCATTTTCTTTTGCTTTTTACAAAACTGAAAAGGCGATCCACTGGGGGGGGAGAGGGGTAGAGTTTGAAAATGGGACCTTTAGTACCGGTTCGTGCCATGAACCGGTACTAATGCCTCAAACCCCATTAGTACCGGTTGGTGGCTCGAACCGGGACTAAAGGTCTAACCTTTAGTACCGGTTGGTGCCACGAACCGGTACTAATGGGCATCGCACCCTTTAGTCCCGGTTCGTGGCACCAACCGGGACTAAAGGTCCCATTTGAACCGGGACTAATGCCTGTACTGTGCCCTAGCCGCTCGAACCAGGACTAATGCTCACATTAGTCCCGGTTTGTAATGCAACCGGGATTAATGCTCCTTTCTGGCCGAACCAAAGCCCTGTTTTCTACTAGTGTGTCCCCGTCGATCTAGATTCCGGCCGCCAATAAATACTAAATTGCTCACGTCGTCCCGCCTGCATTCTCATCTACATCCTCCCCTCGCTCGCTCTCTCTCTCTCTCAAATCTCTGCCATGGCGCCTCCCATCTGCCCACGCGCCGACGAGGAGTCGCCGTCCCCCAAGGATGCTCACTCGATTAGCAGCGTCGAGGACCCCTACGCATCGCCTGACGAGGTTGCGCCAGACCCCCCAACTTTGGATTGGTTTTGGGGCCAGTACAATCTTTGTCTGTGGAAGTCGCTGCCGCCGGCTGAGAAAGCCAGGCAAGTGGCGTTCAAGAAGGAGATGGCGGAGGAGGAAGCCACGTACCAGGCGTCCTGTGAAGCCCATGATGGCGCCTGAAAAAAGGAGGCGGCGGAGCTTTGGGAGTGGGCGCGTCATCGTGTCGAGGAGGTGTGCGAAGACGGGTACTTCGCGAGGAAGGTCATAGGCGCTGGGCGCCTCATCGCTGCATGGAGGTGTGCCGATAACCTCCAGCGTGCCACCGACGAGGAGCTCCGATGGGCACCCAACAAAATACCAAGATCGGCCGCGCGTGTCCGCCAGCAAGAGGCAGATCCGTACGTCAAGCGCTGCGAGGCGGGGAAGTCGTAGTACTGCCTCCGCACTGGGAAGACGCTGCGCACCAGGGAGCTGCTGGCGAGGGGCTGCCGGAATACTGGCCCCAGGAGGGATTATTAGTTTTAGTATCGTTCGTTTTCAATTTTATGCATTGTACTGATGTCTACTATGCAACCTTCTTCTTGTAGACGTTGTTGGGCCTCCAAGTGCAGCGGTTTGTAGGACAGTAGCGAATTTCCCTCAAGTGGATGACCTAAGGTTTATCAATCCGTGGGAGGCGTAGGATGAAGATGGTCTCTCTCAAGAAACCCTACAACCAAATAACAAAGAGTCTCTTGTGTCCCCAACACACCCAATACAATGGTAAATTCTATAGGTTCACTAGTTCGGCGAAGAGATGGTGATACAAGTGCAATATGGATGGTAGATATAGGTTTTTGTAATCTGAAAATATAAAAACAGCAAGGTAACTAATGATAAAAGTGAGCGAAAACGGTATTGCAATGCGTTGAAAAAAGGCCAAGGGTTCATACTTTCACTAGTGCAAGTTCTCTCAACAATAATAACATAATTGGATCATATAACTATCCCTCAACATGCAACAAAGAGTCATTCCAAAGTCACTAATAGCGGAGAACAAACGAAGAGATAATTGTATGGTACGAAACCACCTCAAAGTTATCCTTTCTAATCGCTAGAGTCCAACACCACCATGAGGGGCTACTCGCGGGGCCCAATGTGACCGTCCGACACGAGCCCCCACTGGTCAAAAAGGGGCATCACCTCGACCAGTTCCGCCACCTCCTGATACCGGTACAGTGGGAGTGCATCCTTAGGAGGGTCCTCGGCGGGGCTGCCGAGCAAGGTCGCCAGAGCCCCATCCAGCACTTCGGTCATCAGGCCGGTGACATGCAACCTCATCGTGTCCTTCGCATCGGTGTACTCCTGCATGGGCCGCGAGTGCTCTTGAAGTGGCGCGATGCGCCGCCGCAGGTACTCCCTAACGACCATCGTCCCCGACAACTTCGCAGCCCGGTGCACAGCTATCAGCTCCAGGATGGGCTCCATCCGCCGGTCGGTGGGCTTCTCATGCCCCCACTCGGGGGTTGATACGTCTCCAACGTATCTATAATTTTATGCATTTATATGCTATTTTATATATTTTTGGGACTAACCTATTAACCTAGAGCCCAGTGCCAGTTTCTGTTTTTTTCCTTGTTTTTGAGTTTTACAGAAAAGGAATACCAAACGGAGTCCAATTGACCTGCCAATTTTTGTGGGTTTTTTATGGACCAAAAGAAGCCCCCGAAGTAAAAGAGTTAGGCCAGAAGAGTCCCGAGCCATCCACGAGGGTGGAGGGCGCGCCCTGCCCCCCTGGGCGCACCCCCTGCCTCGTGGATGACTCGGAGACCCCCCTGACATGAGACCGACACCAAAAATTCCTATAAATATAGAAACCCCCCAGAAAGAAACCTAGATTGGGAGTTCCGCCGCCGCAAGCCTCTGTAGCCACCAAAAACCAATCGGGACCCTGTTCTGGCACCTTGCCGGAGGGGGAAATCATCAAAGGTGGCCATCTTCATCATCCCGGCGCTCTCCATGACGAGGAGGGAGTAGTTCACCCTCGGGGCTGAGGGTATGTACCAGTAGCTATGTGTTTGATCTCTCTCTCTCTCTCTCGTGTTCTTGATATGGAATGATCTTGATGTATCGCGAGCTTTGCTATTATGGTTGGATCTTATGATGCTTCTCCCCCTCTATCTTCTTGTAATGGATTGAGTTTTCCCTTTGAAGTTATCTTATCGGATTGAGTTTAAAAGGATTTGAGAACACTTGATGTATGTCTTGCGTGGGATACCCGTGGTGACAATGGGGTATTTTATTGATTCACTTGATGTATGTTTTGGTGATCAACTTGCGGGTTCCGTGACCTTGGGAATCAATGCATTGGGGTTGGCACACGTTTTCGTCTTGACTCTCCGATAGAAACTTTGGGGCACTCTTTGAAGTTCTTTGTGTTGGTTGAATAGATGAATCTGAGATTATGTGATGCATATCGTATAATCATACCCACGGATACTTGAGGTGACATTGGAGTATCTAGGTGACATTAGGGTTTTGGTTGATTTCTGTCTTAAGGTGTTATTTTACTACGAACTCTAGGGTTGTTTGTGACACTTATAGGAATAGCCCAATGGATTGATCGGAAAGAATAACTTTGAGGTGGTTTCGTACCCTACAATAATCTCTTTGTTTGTTCTCTGCTATTAGTGACTTTGGATTGAGTCTTTGTTGCACGTTAAGGGATTGTTATATGATCCAATTATGTTTTTATTGTTGAGAGAACTTGCACTAGTGAAATTATGAACCCTAGGCCCTGTTTCCTAGCATTGCAATACCGTTTACGCTCACTTTTACCACTTTCTACCTTGCTGTTTTTATATTTTCAGATTACAAAAACCAATATCTACCATCCATATTGCACTTGTATCACCATCTTCGCCGAACTAGTGCACCTATACAATTTACCATTGTATTGGGTGTGTTGGGGACACAAGAGACTCTTTGTTATCTGGTTGCAGGGTTGTTTGAGGGAGACCATCTTTATCCTACGCCTCCCACTGATTGATAAACCTTAGGTCATCCACTTGAGGGAAATTTGCTACTGTCCTACAAACCTCTACACTTGGAGGCCCAACAACGTCTATAAGAAGAAGGTTGTGTAGTAGATATCAAGCTCTTTTCTGGCGCTGTTGCCGGGGAGGCTAGGTAAGCGGCACTAACACCCCGTCAACTAAGCTCTTTTCTGGCGTCGTTGCCGGGGATGTGAGTGCTTGAAGGTATATCTTTAGATCTTGCAATCGAATCTTTTAGTTTCTTGTTTTATCACGAGTCTAGTCTATAAAAGAAAACTACAAAAAAATGAAATTGAGGTTGCCTCATATGCTTCATCTTGTTAATGTCTTTCGTGAAAATGATGGAAAGGAAAACTGTGCTCAAGTGCTAGAAGAAGAAGTCAATAAAATGTTTGGCAGAAAATCTTTGTATGATTAGCATGATTGCAATGTTGTTAGTACGAATTCCTTGATGACGCTAATGATATGCAAAGCCACAAGCTTGCGGATGCTATGTTTGATGAATATGATATTTTTAGTCCCCCAAGTTTTGATGAGAATATTTATTGTGATGAAAGCATGCCTCCTATTTATGATGATTATATTGATGAAAGTGGATTTAGAGAGGTCATGACTTTATTTAGTGATGAATCCACTATTTTGGAAGAGGTTCCAATTGATTATGAGAACAAAGTTGCTATCTATGATGATTATTGTGATGACATGTATGCTATAAAGAATAATGATAACCATGAAACTTGTTATCATGATTTTAATTTTCAAATGGATTATGCCTCACATGATAGTTATTTTGTTGAGTTGCTCCCACTCTTCCGAATGAGAAGAATTTTGCTTATGTGGAGAGTAATAAAAATTCTATGCTTGTGGCTCATGAAAAGAATGCTTTATGTGATAGTTATATTGTTGAATTCATTCATGATGATACTGAAAATTATTATGAGGGAGGAATATATGCTTGTAGGAATTGCAATAATATCAAGTTTCCTCTCTATGTGCTTAAAGTTTTAAAGTTATGCTTGTTTTGCCTTCATATGCTAGTTGATTATTGTTCCCATAAGTTGTTTGCTCACAAAATCCCTATGCATAGTAAGTGGGTTAGACTTAAATGTGTTAGTAATATGCTTCATGATGCTCTCTTTATGTTTCACTTCTTATCTTTTATGTGAGCATCGCTGAAATCATCATGCATAGCTAGAAAGGCATTAAAAAAAGCGCTTGTTGGGAGACAACCCAATATTTACCCCTAATGTTTTTGTGTGTTCACATGATTAAGCTACTGGTAATCATGTTTTATAGCTTTTGTTTCAATATAAAGTGCCAAGTAAAGCCTTTAGGATAGCTTGTGGTGATAGTTGTGTTGATCCTGCTGAAAATCAGAAACTTTTGCGCTCAGTAAATAATTTTGAGAATCTTATTGAAACGTGATTTTGACCTGATTATTTTTCCTAAGGATTGGTGCACAAATTTATCAGGTGGAACTAATTTTTCCAGAATTTTTGGAGTTACAGAAGTATTCGAGAGTTACAGATTACTACATACTGTTCTGTTTTTGACAGATTCTGTTTTCTATGTGTTGTTTGCTTATTTTGATCAATCTATGAGTAGTATCGGAGGGTATGAACCATAGAGAAGTTGGAATACAGTAGATATTACACCAATATGAATTTATGATGAGTTCACAACAGTACCATAAGTGGTGATTTATTTTCTTATACTAACAGAGCTTACGAGTTTTCTGTTGAGTTTTGTGTTCTGAAGTTTTCAAGTTTTAGGTAAAGATTCGACGGACTATGGAATAAGGAGTGCCAAGAGCCTAAGCTTGGGTATGCCCAAGGCACCCCAAGGTAATATTAAAGGACAACCAAGAGCCTAAGCTTGGGGATGCCCCGGATGGCATCCCCTCTTTCGTCTTCGTTCATCGGTAACTTTACTTGGGGCTATATTTTTATTCACCACATGATATGTGTTTTGCTTGGAGCGTCATTTTATTTTATTTTGTTTTGCTTTCTATTTGAATAAAGTACATAAGATCTTAAATTCTTAAATGTTAGAGATTCTTCACATAGTTACATAATTATTCGACTATTCATCGATCTTCACTTATATCTTTCGGAGTAGTTTGTCATTTGCTCTAGTGCTTCACTTATATATTTTAGAGAACGACGGTGGTTTTATTTTGAAGAATTAATGAACTCTCATGCTTCACTTATATTATTTTGAGAGTCTTTTAGAACAGCATGGTAATTTGCTTTGGTTATGAATTTAGTCCTAATATGATAGGCATTCAAGAGGGATATAATAAAAACTTTCATATAAAGTGCATTGAATACTAAGAGAAGTTTGATTCCTTATGATTGTTTTGAGATATGAAGATGGTGATATTAGAGTCATGCTAGTTGAGTAGTTGTGAATTTGAGAGATACTTGTGTTAAAGTTTGTGATTCCCGTAGCATGCACGTATGGTGAACTGTTATGTGATGAAGTCGGAGCATGATTTATTTTTTTGATTGTCTTCCTTATGAGTGGCGGTCGGGGACGAGCGATGGTCTTTTCCTACCAATCTATCCCCCTAGGAGCATGCGCATAGTACTTCATTTCGATAACTAATAGATTTTTTCAATAAGTATGTGAGTTCTTTATGACTAATGTTGAGTCCATGGATTATATGCACTCTCACCCTTCCACCATTGCTAGCCTCTCTAGTACCGCGCAACTTTTGCTGGTACCATACACTCACCATATACGTTCCTCAAAACAGCCACCATACCTACCTATTATGGCATTTCCATAGCCATTCTGAGATATATTGCCATGCAACTTTCCACTGTTCCATTTATTATGACACGCTTCATCATTGTCATATTGCTTTGCATGATCATGTAGTTGACATCGTATTTGTGGCAAAGCCACCTTAATAATTCTTTCATACATGTCACTCTTGATTCATTGCACGTCCCGGTACACCGCCAGAGGCATTCATATAGAGTCATATTTTGTTCTAAGTATTGAGTTTTAATTCTTGAGTTGCAAGTAAATAAAAGTGTGATGATCTTCATTATTAGAGCATTGTCCCATGTGAGGAAAGGATGATGGAGACTATGATTCCCCCACAAGTCGGGATGAGACACCGGACGAAAAATAAAAAAATAAAAGAGGTCAAAAAAAGGAGAAGGCCCAAAAAACAAAAAAAAATGAGAGAGAAAGAGAGAAGGGGCAATGATACTATCCTTTTACCACACTTGTGCTTCAAAGTAGCACCATGATCTTCATGATAGAGTGTCTCCTATGTTGTCACTTTCATATACTAGTGGGAATTTATCATTATAGAACTTGGCTTGTATATTCCAACGATGGGCTTCCTCAAATGCCCTAGGTCTTCATGAGCAAGCAAGTTGGATGCACACCCACTTAGTTTCTTTTTGAGCTTTCATACAAATATAGCTCTAGTGCATCCGTTGCATGGCAATCCCTACTCACTCAAATTGATATCTATTGATGGGCGACTTCATAGCCCGTTGATACGCCTAGTTGATGTGAGACTATCTTCCTCCTCTTTTTGTCTTCTCCACAACCACCATTCCATTCCACCTATAGTGCTATGTCCATGGCTCACCCTCATGTATTGCGTGAAGATTGAAAAAGTTTGAGAACATCAAAAGTATGAAACAATTGCTTGGCTTGTCATCGGCGTTGTGCATGATTTAAACATTTTGTGTCATGAAGATAGAGCATAGCCAGACTATATGATTATGTAGGGATAGCTTGCTTTGGCCATGTTATTTTGAGAAGACATGATTGCTTTGTTAGTATGCTTGAAGTATTATTGTTTTCATGTCAATATTAAACTTTTGTTTTGAATCTTATGGATCTGAATATTCTTGCCACAATAAAGAAGATTACATTGATAAATATGTTAGGTAGCATTCCACATCAAAAATTCTGTTTTTATCATTTACCTACTCGAGGACGAGCAGGAATTAAGCTTGGGGATGCATGATACGTCTCCAACGTATCTATAATTTTTTATTGTTCCATGCTATTATATTATCCATCTTGGATGTTTTATATGCTATTTTATATGATTTTTGGGACTAACCTATTAACCTAGAGCCCAGTGCCAGTTTCTGTTTTTTCCTTGTTTTTGAATTTTACAGAAAAGGAACACCAAACGGAGTCCAATTGACCTGGCAATTTTTGTGGATATTTTATGGACCAAAAGAAGCCCCCGAAGTAAAAGAGTTGGGCTAGAAGAGTCCCGAGCCATCCACGAGGGTGGAGGGCGCGCCGTACCCCCCTGGGCGCGCCCCCCTGCCTCGTGGATGACTCGGAGACCCCACTGACGTGAGACCGCGCAAAAAATTCCTATAAGTACAGAAATGCCCAGAAAGAAACCTAGATCGGGAGTTCCGCCGCCTCAATCCTCTATAGCCACCAAAAACCAATCGAGACCCTGTTCCGGCACCCTGCCGGAGGGGGGAATCATCACCGGTGGCCATCTTCATCATCCCGGCGCTCTCCATGACGAGGAGGGAGTAGTTCACCCTCGGGGCTGAGGGTATGTACCAGTAGCTATGTGTTTGATCTCTCTCTCTCTCTCTCTCGTGTTCTTGATATGGCACGATCTTGATGTATCACGAGCTTTGTTATTATAGTTGGATCTTATGATGCTTCTCCCCCTCTATCTTCTTGTAATGGATTGAGTTTTCCCTTTGAAGTTATCTTATCGGATTGAGTCTTTAAGGATTTGAGAACACTTGATGTATGTCTTGCGTGGGATACCCGTGGTGACAATGGGGTATTCTATTAATTCACTTGATGTATGTTTTGGTTATCAACTTGCGGGTTCTGTGACCTTGGGAATCTATGCATAGGGGTTGGCACACGTTTGCGTCTTGACTCTCCGATAGAAACTTTGGGGCACTCTTTGAAGTTCTTTGTGTTGGTTGAATAGATGAATCTGAGATTGTGTGATGCATATCATATAATCATACCCACGGATACTTGAGGTGACATTGGAGTATCTAGGTGACATTAGGGTTTTGGTTGATTTGTGTCTCAAGGTGGTACTTTAGTACAAACTTTAGGGCTGTTTGTGACACATATAGAAATATCCCAATGGATTGATCGGAAAGAATAACTTTGAGCTGGTTTCGTACCCTACAATAATCTCTTCGGTTGTTCTCTGCTATTACTGACTTTGGAGTGACTCTTTGTTGCACGTTGAGGGATTGTTATATGATCCAATTATGTTATTATTGTTGAGAGAACTTGCACTTGTAAAAGTATGAACCCTGGGCCTTGTTTCCTAGCATTGCAATACCATTTACGCTCACTTTTACCACTTGCAACCTTGCTGTTTTTATATTTTCAGATTAGAAAAACCTATATCTACCATCCATATTGCACTTGTATCACCATCTCTTCGCCGAACTAGTGCACCTATACAATTTACCATTGTATTGGGTGTGTTGGGGACACAAGAGACTCTTTGTTATCTGGTTGCAGGGTTGTTTGAGAGAGACCATCTTCGTCCTACGCCTCCCACGGATTGATAAACCTTAGGTCGTCCACTTGAGGGAAATTTGCTACTGTCCTACAAACCTCTGCATTTGGAGGCCCAACAACGTCTACAAGAAGAAGGTTGTGTAGTAGACATTAGGGGTTCTTCTCCACTGGGTTTGTTTGGATCATCAGGAGCGTGCTTGTCCGGCATGCTTCCATATATACCCAATGCTGCCGGTAGCCGTCCACCTTCTTCATGTCCTTCAGGCCGATCAAGCCGCCCTCCATCGCCCTGGCGGCAGGAAAGGATATGCACACTAGCGCTGCTCTGCCATGGTCAACCGCAAGCTGAAGAAAATGTGAAAGAGCACCATCGAGGGCCTCACACCAATGACGGCCTCACAGTAGAAGGCGGACATGGCCAGGAGAAGGACGGAGTTGGGTCGGAGTTGGAGGGCGTGGATCCAAAATGGGAAAGGATGGCATAGAAGAAATCCGAGAATGGCGCGATCAACCCGGCGTAAACACTGTGGAGGAAGAAGGGGTAGGCAGTCGCCCCTAGGCAACCCCGTGCTCATGAGCCCGGCCAGATCTTGGTCGCTGATATGTCTCCATTGTATGTATAATTTTTGATTGTTTCATGCCAATATTATACAACTTTCACATATTTTTGGCAACATTTTATATGTTTTATTCGACTAACATATTGATCCAGTGCCCAGTGCCAGTTCCTGTTTTTTGCATGTTTTTTGTATCGCAGAATATCCATATCAAAGGAACTCCAAACGCGATAAAAATTTACGAAGAATTATTTATGAATATATGTGATTTTTGGGAATTGGAATCAACGCAAATGGGGGGGCCACAACCACCACAAGACACCTGGGCGCGCTTGGCAGCCCAGGCGCGTGGTGGTGGGTTGCGCCCTCCTCGAACGTCGGTTGGCGCTCTACTTCAGGAGCAAGGAAGCCTATATCCGGAAAAAAATCGTGTTAAATTCTCGGCGCAATTGGAGTTACAAATCTCCGGGAATATAAGAAAAGCTTTTTGGCCAGAAAACAGGAACGCGAAACAAAAGAGAACAGAGAGGGAGAGCCCCTCCGTCGCTATGGAGGCCATGGACCAGAGGGGAACTCTCGTCCCATCTAGGGGGGACGCCAAGGAAGAAGAAGAAGGAGGAGGGGGGTCTCTCCCCCTCTCTCCCGGTGGCGCCAGAGTTCCGCCGGGGCAAGGATCGTGACGCCGATCTACATCAACAATCTTGCTACCGTCAACACCAACTCTCTCCCCCTCTATGCAGCGGTGTAACACCTCTTCTCCCTGCTGTAATCTCTACTTAAACATGGTGCTCAACACTATATATTATTTCCCAATGATATGTGGTTATCCTATGATGTTTGAGTAGATCTATTTTGTCCTATGGGTTGATAGATGATCATGATTGGTTTGAGTTGTATATTTTATTTTGGTGTTGTCCTACGGTGCCCTCCGTCTCGCGCAAACGGAGGGATCCCCGCTGTAGGGTGTTGCAATATGTTAATGGTCCGCTTATGATGGGTGGCGTGAGTGACAGAAGCACATACCCGAGTTTGGGGGTTATTGCGTATGGGATAAAGAGGACTTGATACTTAATGCTATGGTTGGGTTTCATGACCTTAATGATCTTTAGTAGTTGCGGAGGCTTGCTAGAGTTCCAATCATAAGTACATATGATCCAAGTAGAGAAAGTATGTTAGCGCTTGCTTCTCCCTCATATAAAATTGCAACAATGATCACCGGTTTAGTTATTGATCACCTAGGGACAAATGACTTTCTTGTTGAAAAAAGCTATCCATTTTTATTACCTTGCATTTTATTCGTAGTTTTATTCTCGCAAAGTACTCTGATACGTCTCCAACGTATCTATAATTTTTTATTGTTCCATGTTGTTATATTATCATTCTTGGATGTTTTACAATCATTTTATAGCAACTTTACATCATTTCTTTAGACTAACCTATTGACATAGTGCCAAGTGCCAGTTGTTGTTTTTTCCTAGTTTCTTACTTCATAGAAAATCAATACCAAACGGATTCCAAACGCAACGACACTTTTTCGGAGATTTTTTCTGGACCAGAAGACACACGATGGGCCAAGGAAGTACCGGAGGGGGGCTCTGAGGGGAGCACAACACACCTGGGGGCGCCTAGGGGCCCAGGCACGCCCTGGTGGGTTGTGCCCACCTCGGCCGCCTCCTGCACCGCCTCTTTGCTCTATAAATACCCCTAAAATCCAAAACCCATGGGGGAGTCGACGAAACACAATTCGAGTCGCCGCAAGTTCCAGAAACACCAGATCCAATCTAGACACCATCATGGAGGGGTTCATCATCCTCATTGGTGCCTCTCCGATGATGCGTGAGTACTTCATTGTAGACCTTCGGGTCCGTAGTTAGTAGCTAGATGGCTTCCTCTCTCTCTCTCTTTCGATTCTCAATACAATGGTCTCTTGGAGATCTATTTGATGCAACTCTTTTTGCGGTGTGTTTGTTGGGATCCAATAAACTTTGAGTTTATGATCAGATATATTTTATCCATGAAAGTTATTTGAGTTTTGATCTCCTATAAGCATGATTGCTTATAGCCTCGTATTTCTTCTTCGAATCTTTGGCTTAGTTATGCCAACTAGATCGATTTTTCCTACCAAGGGAAGAGGTGCTTTCTTATGGGTTCGATCTTACGGTGCTCAATCCTAGTGACACAAGGGTACATGACACGTATGTATCATTGCTATTAAGGATAAGAAGATGGGGTCTATTCCTACATGAATATATCTTGTCTACATCTTGTCATTGTTATTATTGCATTACTCCGTTTCTCCATTAACTTAATACAGTAGATGCATGTTGGATAGCGGTCGATGTGTGGAGCAATTGTAGTAGATGTAGGCAGGAGTCGGTCTATTAATCTTGGATGTGATGCCTATATAATGATCATTGTCTGAATATCTTCATAGTTATTTGAAGTTCTATCAATTGCCCAACATTAATTTGTTTACCCACCGTACGCTATTTTTCTCGATAGAAGCCCCTAGTGAAATCTACGGCCCCCAGGTCTATTCTTTATCATATCTGCTTTGAGATATATTTTTATTCGCTTTTCTTTTCAGATCTATTACTCCAAAAAACCCAAAAAACCATGCTGCAATTTTTGTTATTTATTTTATTTTGCGTTCCGCGAGATCTATTTATCCAATCTACTACAAACCAATCTATCTTTTCACCCGGGAGGGACTGACAACCCCTCTTACGCGTCGGGTTGCAAGTATTTGTTCGTTGTGTGCAGGTACCGTTTACATAGTGTTGCGTGGTTCTCCTACTGGTTCGATAATCTTGGTCTCATCACTGAGTGAAATACCTACTGTCATGGAATAGTCACGGCAGATGCCCTTGTGAAAGGACTTAGTCGTGGAGCCATTGCAACTAGGAAGCTTAAAGGGGTTAAAGCAAGACGAAGGACACGAGGGTTATACTAGTTCGGCCCCTTACGATGAAGGTAAAAGCCAACTCTAGTTGAGGTGGAATTACTAGGGTTTCGATGACCAGGGAGCGAATCCGCTATGCCTGGCTGCCGATTTGATGTTATCTCCCTTAAGCCGCCGGCGGGTCATCCCCTTATATACACGGGTTGACGCCCCGCGGCCTACAGAGTCCCGGCCGGCTTATAAACAGTATCCGGCTCGGTAACTAGTTAATCTTGCCTTACAACACAAGTCACGCCATTACGGCGGTTTATCACTACGGGCCTTAAGTCGCCTACGGGCTTTAGGCCCTTTATTGAACCGCCATCTTCAAGCTTGATATTGGGCTTCATATAATGAATTGCTATAGCGTAACCCGGCCCCTCCTGGGCGGGTTACACCAGTAGTTATATCCCCAACATTAGGCCCCAGATTGATTTGAACCGGTTCATGTCAATCTTCAATACTTTAAGAAAAACTTTCTGGCTTCTGTCTGTGCAAAGTTATAACCCGCCATGACGTCATCTTCTGAATTCATGATAACCCGCCATGACGTCATCTTCCATTAAATTCATTTTATTCTGTCATATCTCAACGGATCTTTATCTTAATGACCATCCCGAAAATCGAGGCGTCGGAGTAGCTGGATATCCATGTCTGGCCTCCTCGTTTCTCGCGCCCTCTCTGTCAGTCCTTCCTTATAAATAAGCACGACCTTTAGGTCTTTCTTCATTCTCCCCCTTTCTGTCATCTTCTTCCTCTCGCGACTCCGCTGCTGCTCGAGCTCCGCCGCCGCCGCCGCAGCAGAGCACCTCATCTTCGTCGATCTTGGCCGCTGCATCAACCTGAATCGACCAGAGAACGGCGGCGATCCTCCGCAGTAGATCTACAGCCGTAAGTCTTCACCTTCCCGCACTTCAGATCTGCATTTAGGGTTTTCAAGTTCTTCCGTGTTCTTCATGGTTCAACACAGTTTCTTCGTAATTCCTCCACCGCGGCTTTATTTGATCCAAAAGTAGTATGGAACTCATGCGGTAGTTGCTTCGCATCCATTTTCAATACTAGCAGATCCCTTTTGCTTGTAAAAAGACCTCATTAGAGCTCACGAACTCATCTGTACTAGTTTTTAGGTCTAGAATATTTTCTTTTCTGAACCACCGTTTGATCCAAAATAGCAACTGCAACCTGTGAAACCTGTTTGTGCGATACTTAGGCAAAAAACTGTATCCATTATCCATGACGGCTCTTACCGCCGGCTTAACGAGGCAATGCTCAATGAATGATCCTGATCACTCATAGTGGATTTAAATAATTTAATTGCTACTGTTTCCCATGGCGGCTTAAACAATCTGACACAATTAGCCATATATCATTAGGCCCCTTCGTAAGCCGCCATCTTGAATATGAATTGAAGTATTTTCTCCGGCTTAAATTTGAACCGGAAATTTTTATTTTGTCATAGGCTTCCATCCTTCATAATGCCGCCCAAGGCTCCCAAAGCACCCATCACATGCAACTGGGTTAAATCCACCGTCACTGATAGCATCTTAGACGGTTTTGTGAAGAGTGGTCATCTGCCGAAGAAAGAGATCTTGTCTTATCGCGCTCCTGACCCGTCAGAAGAAAAACCTCAACCCAAGGATGGGGAAGTTGTCATTTTTACTGATCACATGAGCCGGGGCTTTGCTCCACCCGGCTCAAAAAATTTCAGAGACGTCTTACACTTTTTTGACCTGCGGCCTCAAGACATCGGACCCAATTCCGTGTCAAACATCTGCAATTTCCAAGTATTCTGTGAGGTGTACCTTGGAGAAGAACCCAGCATACTACTCTTTAGAGAGTTATTTTATCTGAACCGTCAAAACGAATGTGCCCACGGGCCCAGTTTGGAACTTGGTGGGATCTCAATCCAACGACGTAGAGACTGCCTCTTCCCTTATGCCGAGCCGCCGAGTCACCCTAAAGATTGGAACCAGACTTGGTTCTACTGTCAAGACACTTCTCCGGCTGATGAGAACCCCTTGCCCGGCTTTCGCGCCCTGCGCCTGGAGTCAACTCACCCTTTACCAGATAAATTATCTCCGGCTGAACGTCAAACACTTGCCCCCACTATCAACAAGATCAAAGCTCTTCTGGGGAACGGCCTAAACGGCATTGACTTGGTCCGGGTTTGGATTGCCTGGCGGGTGATTCCCTTGAGCCGCCGCCCCGGCTTGATGTGCGATTACACAGGCCAGAAAAATGATCCTCTACGGCACAGTCCTGACGACTTACCTGAGGATGTCGTTGATGACATGACCAAGTCTCTTCTGAACGAGAGCCTGGCAGATTGCGGGAAAGCGGGCTTAAGTCCTTTCTGCAAGGCTAACCCGGCTCCAGCGGTAAACCATTAACTTGAGCATCTTACTTTCCATTTTGACAATTTCATCTTTACTCAAAAACTCTTGCTATATTTTACAGGCTGGTGATAAATTCTGGAAGGTCAAGTATGACCATGAGGCTGCAAAGAAGGCCAGAAAGGCCAAGAAAGCCGCCAGAAAAGCCACTGCCCGTAAGAAGGGGAACAAACCTAGCGCCTCGGACATGTTTCATCTGGATGATACCTCCGAGTCAGAGGTAACTCTTGACTCTTTAGACTCCTTCTTTAACCATCTTATTGACACTGATTATCAGCAGGAGGATACAGGAGCAAGTCATGCAGTAACTGAAGAGGTAACTATAATTTCCTCCGACTCCGAGCCTTTGCCAAGACAGAAAATCCGAAGGGTAACCCGGAAAGTAAGATTTTCACATCCTTTAGCTTATCAAGATCCTCAATTTCTTTTGAAGCAACAGATTCACGAGAGTCGGAGGCAGACCCGGACCAGTAAAGATGCGGACCTCTCCTCCGGCTTACCCGATGCAACAAGAAAACGCCGGGCTGAGGTTATCTCTGATTTATATTCTTTGTATCCTTTGGCGGGTTTTACTCGTCAACCACTCAATTCTTCTGACTCAAACTATCAGGGAACTTCACCTTCCTCCGATGAATCAATGCAGTCCAGCATGCCGGCTTTCAAAACTGCTCCAGGGTAATGATAATCTGTTTATCTTGTGCTTATCTTACTCATGCTTTTTGTACTAACCCTTTAATTTTCAGTGTACAAGTAAAGCCCAGCAAGAGGACGAAGAAAAGTAAGCCGGCCGAAGAACCAGTCTTTGCTGATCCGGAGCTCAGAGCGGCTGCTCCTGATACTTCCGCTCATGAGCCATCGCCTGAACCAGCCCATGACACTCCAACTCTCACCACTGATCCGCTCGTCGAACAAGCCATGGAAGGTTCTGAAGATCCGGAGAACCCTAGCCCGGCCAAGGCGGATGACCCGGACGTCGAAATCACCCGGACTGACTTCGTTGAACCGGGAAACCCCACTGCGCTGGCCAAGTGCTCCGCCAAAGAAGAACTTCTGGAACGTCGCAAAACCCGGCTGGATGTCACTGATTATGCTCATCTGAGTATTGGAGAAATCGTCTCTGGTTATGTAAACCAAGTGCACAACAGCCGGGATCTGGAAGTTGATATGGTGAAACAAATACACCAAAAATCTGAGGTATAACTCTTGTTGCTTGTTCCTTAGTTATCCTTACTAGGCCAGCCCCCAAGTCTATTACTTATGATGAAATATGTTATAGACTTGTCATCAGCTTAATAATCACTGTAAGAAAACCGGCTTATCCGGTAGCACCCAAGGGCCGGCTTAGACAGCATGGTTGAACCGGTCTTCACTTATTTTAACCAAGTACTTGAACAACAATATGCATTAGCCCCCAAGTGCCAAGTATCTTTGCTTGCAAAGTGCTTGGGACTTTATTTCCATGAACCGCCACTGTAATTAGAGCACTTTAGCATACATTAGCCCCCAAGTGCCAAGTATCTTTGCTTGCAAAGTGCTTGAGACTTAATGTTGCATTATGATAATCCTAACTGTAACCCGGAATTTATACAGGCCGCCATTAAGCAATTTGAATCGGAGATCTCCGACTTGAAGAATCGCCTGAAAACTCAAGAAATTGAAACCCAAAAGGCGAATTCCAAGCTTGAAGTCAGTATATCCGCACAAGAGAAATTGAAAAAGAAGTTTGAAGCAGAAAGAAAGGCCTGGGCGGATGAAAAGACCGCTTTACTCAACCGGGCTGAACAAGCGGAGGCCACTCTTGCAGAAACAACCGCCGAGCTATCCGGCTTAAAACGCCATATATCTCAGATGGTCTCAGCAATCTTTGGTAAGTTATTCTGCAAGTGTTAGCTAGCTTGAATCTTTTTCAACAAACATCTCAATTGTCCTCAGCTTACCTGACCTTGTAATGCAGGCTCCAGGAGTGCCAATCTCAACCAGAACATCCTGACAAAACTGAAGGCTGTTTATACCCTGGTGGAACAACTCTACACCGGGTCACAACGCGCCTTAGCTGTCGTGGCTCTGTAAAATGAAGTTCCCACTCATCTGGCGGATGTGCTAAGGCGGCTTGCCGTGCTACCTCAACGTTTCCAGGAATTGAGACGAGCTTCTGCGAGAGCCGGAGCCATAGCTGCTTTAAGCCGGGCCAAGGCGTGGCTACCGGAGCTAGACCCGGCCGACATCGCCCTTGGGTATCCCAGTTTGAAGGAGGACGGCACCCCATTTGACCAGAAGGATTTCGCCGCTTGCGTGAAGGACGTACGTCCTGTGGCCACTCTGATCGGTAATGATACGGATCTTAGCAAATATCAACCGGGTTATGACGCCGATAATCAGAGAATTCCAACACCACACTATGAGGCAATCAGTCTGATCCCTCCCCCTCGTAAGCATTCTTTCGCCCCTGAAGTTGATCCGGCCGGGTTAATTGATGATGAAGCTGAATTTGAAGCCTTGAGTGGCATTGACTGGAAATCATCAACTTTCCAGGACAGGGAAACAGCCGGAGGAGTGGAAAGGGATGAACCGGAAGCGTCAGCCCAACAACACCTTTGACTCCTCAGGCGGCTCATATTTATGTCTTGATAAAAAACAATGCTTCACTATTTGGACTCGGGGAGTCATGTAATAGAGTAGGAAAATACTTATTTTGGTCGTGCCATCGCGCACCTGTGTGGCGCTCAACACTGTTTAAGCCGCCATCTTATATTCCCTGTTTTATGCTGATCCTCTTCTTCCTTATGTTTAAAGGGCTGCCTTTAACTGTCCTGCATAGAGAACCAATTACAAGTCCCTTGGCGGCTTACCGCATAGAGGGTCATATATTTTACATATAACCCAGAGTCAAAATCATAAAAAGCCGGTTCTCAATTATATCTTTGAAACAACCACAACAGCATACCTGTGACCCTTCGATTATACTTCCGGTTTATGTGACCCGAACAATGAGGGTGAGAACCCAACTCTGTAATATGATGTCTATTATATGCGATCATCTTTATTGATCAAGGTTAAGCCGGTGGAATAGGAACCACCCTTGAACACTTTAGACATGATCAGAAGAACTTCAAATGGAATCCAAACATTGTTTACAAGAAAAAACTTCAAAAAACTTAGAGGCTTCTGATTCAAATACGACCAGAAAACCATCCCAAAGGGGTTAAGCTAAGATTCGAATATGATCATATAGCCCCCAAGGGCTTTGGCGTTGCCGATCAAGAGGGTACCGACAGCTATGTTCTCTTTGGTTCGAATACGACCTATGTTTGAACAGGAAGCCCCCAAATGACCTTGAGAGTTGTTTATCAACGCTGATTCGAATACGATCCACGTCGGTTCTCAAACGGGGTTGAGCTATGCTTCAAATATGACCAAGAAACTCCCCAATGAGCTCGGCAGTGTGCCGATCAAAAGGGTATCGACAGCTATGTTCTCTTTGGTTCGAATACGACCTATGTTTGAACAGGAAGCCCCCTAGTGATCATAATTTTTAGCGGCTAGATTCGAATACGATCGTAAGCCGGATCAGCCCCCGAGTGACCATGTGAGATCATAATGGAAGTAACAATGACACATTTACCTTTGAGGGGAAAAGGACAGAGGTCCTGCTTTATTATTTATCATAATATATACATTGTCACGGAAGTATGTACATTATGAGAGCCGGTGGCTCAAGTGTAATAAGGCCGAAGCTGAGCTATATTCCACGGCCGGCGGGTCTCCTCCTCCGACTTATGTGAATCTTTGTGCTCTCAAACATCGATGAGGTAGTATGACCCGTTGTGCAAGTTCTTGCTGACCACAAAGGGCCCTTCCCAAGGTGGGGATAACTTGTGTGCATTTGTTTGATCCTGGATGAGCCGGAGCACCAAGTCACCTTCCTGAAAGGTTCTGGACTTAACCCGGCGGCTGTGATAGCGGCGCAGGTCTTGTTGGTAAATCGCCGAGCGAGCTGCTGCTATATCACGCTGTTCATCCAACAAGTGAAGAGCATCCTGACGCGCTTGTTCATTGTCCGTCTCAACATAAGCCGCCACACGAGGCGAGTCATGACGGATGTCGCTAGGGAGAACCGCCTCGGCTCCGTAAACCATGAATAAAGGTGTATAACCCGTAGACCTATTAGGAGTAGTATTGATGCTCCATATGTAACGCCCAGGATGCGGCTATATCTCCCACGTGTCGAGGCACGACTTAGAGGCATAACCGCATTATGGTTTTGTCGCAAGAAGGCTCATCTTCACACAATCCCATGTAATGAACAAGAATGGGATAACGAGAGTTGGCTTACAATCGCCACTTCACACAATACATAAATAAATTCATACATCATCCAAAATCCATACATAGACCGACTACGGTCAAAATCCAAATGAAAATAAGATAACCCCAAATGCTAGATCCCCGATCGTCCCAACTGGGCTCCACTACTGATCATCAGGAAAAGAAACATAGTAACGACCACGTTCCTCGTCGAACTCCCACTTGAGCTCGGTTGCGTCATCTGCACTGGCATCGTCGGCACCTGCAACTGTTTTGGTAGAATCTGTGAGTCACGAGGACTCAGCAATCTCACACCCGCGAGATCAAGACTATTTAAGCTTATAGGAAAGAATGGTGTAATGAGGTGGAGCTGCAGCAGGCACTAAGCATATATGGTGGCTAACATACGCAAATGAGAGTGAGAAGAGAAGCAACGCAACGGTCGCGAAGCTAGAAATGATCAAGAAGTGATCCTGAAACTACTTACATTCATGCATAACTCCAACCGTGTTTACTTCCCGGACTCCGCCGAGAAGAGACCATCACGGCTACACACACGGTTGATGTATTTTAATTAAGTCAAGTGTCAAGTTCTCTACAACCGGACATTAACAAATTCCCATCTGCCTCTAAACCGCTGGCACGGCTTTCGAAAGATAATACCCTGCAGGGGTGTCCCAACTTAGCCCATTATAAGCTCTCACGGTCAACGAAGGATAATCTTCTCCCGAGAAGACCCGATTAGTCTCGGAATCCCGGTTTACAAGACATTTCGACAATGGTAAAACAAGACCAGCAAGACCACCCGCTGTGCCGACAAATCCTGATAGGAGCTGCACATATCTCGTTCTCAGGGCACACCGGATAAGCTAAGCGTACAGGTACCAACGTAACCCAAGTTGCCATGGGACGGTCCCGCACGGTGCTCTAGTTTGGACCAACACTCAGAGGAACACTGGCCCGGGGTTTAAGTAAAGATGACCCTCGGGCTCGCGAAAACCCAAGGGGAAAAGGCTTAGGTGGCAAATGGTAAAACCAAGGTTGGGCCTTGCTGGAGGAGTTTTATTCAAGGCGAATTGTCAAGGGGGTCCCATAAATCACCCAACCGCGTAAGGAACGCAAACTCAAGGAACATAATACCGGTATGACGGAAACTAGGGCGGCAAGAGTGGAACAAAACACCAGGCATAAGGCCGAGCCTTCCACCCTTTACCAAATATATAGATGCATTAATTAAATAAGAGATATTGTGATATTCCAAAATATCCATGTTCCAACATGGAACCAAGTTCAACTTCACCTACAACTAGCAACGCTATAAAAAGGGCTGAGCAAAAGCGGTAACTTAGCCAAACAACGGTTTGCTAGGAAAGGATGGTTAGAGGCTTGACGTGGCAATATGGGATTCATGATATAGCAAGTGATAGGTAGCGCAGCATGGCAATAGAACGAACAACTAGCAAAGTAAAGATAGAAGTGATTTCGAGGGTATGGTCATCTTGCTTGCAAGGTTCTCAGAGTTGACGAAAGCTTGATCCTCGTAAGCGTACTCAACAGGTTCCTCGTTCACGAACTCGTCTCCCGGCTCTACCCACAGCAAGAACACAAGCAATGGAACCACAATCAATCACGGGAAATGCACAAACAACATGATGCAATACATGAATGATATGCGAGATATGATACGCGATGCGTATGCGTGCTCCGGAAGCAAAAGGATGAAAACGGCAGTAATTTGGCAAACCAAGTATGCCACTGGAAAGATGAGATGATTTCGGTCGAAATCGATATAAAGATCACCGGAAACGGATGCACGGTTTGCAAATGGCAAGCAAAACAATAATGACACGATTCTGTGATTAACAGCATGATAGCACTTAGAATGCATCAAATAACGATGCTACAGCACTCCAACATAGCAATAAAGCATATGGCAGTATCCTACAGGAGATTCTTGACAAAAGATGAACAATGAGCTACGGCTAGATCACAACATAACAGGTTGAAACAAGCATGGCAAAAGTGCAAAAGATATCAGGATCACAGACTTAGTGAAATTACTGGACATGGCATAAACAGCATCAGGTAGCAATGTTCAGAGCAAAAAAACACATGCTACAGGAACTTAACATAGCAAAACAAGGCATGGCATAAATCTACTAAATGCATAAAACAAAAGTCCCTTACTGACCATGAGCCTAAAAGGATCAGAAGATATGATGGCAACCATGTAAACATAGCAAGTTTCGTCAACAGGTTTCAGACTTAGCAGAAAACAGAGCATGGCAGAAACAGTACTATGAAGGCATCTTTGTGAGCTTTATTCACTCAACACAAAGCAATTCATGACAAAACAAGCATACCTACAGCAATATGGCATGTGTATGAAGCTATCCATGGCAAGAGAAAATATATAGCATGAATGGATCAACTACAACAACCTTGGCAAAATTGAATATCATGTTAACAATCTGCCAGGAATATTTTATAGCAAAAGTAGAGCAAGCTTAAGGCATGCTACTTCACTCCATAATTGCAAGCAGGGGCATGGATGGATAGAGCACAACTATATCTACAAAACATCCTTACTGGACATCACCAAAAGAAGCATGGATCTCTCTGTAGACACATGGATACATGGAAACAAAATAACAGCAGTCACAGACTTGGTGAAATTACTGTCCCTGAAAACAGAGACATCACGAAGTCTAGTTTGCATGCTTGTCCTAATCACCACAGAGATCACAAAAACACATGGCATACACCTCTGTAAAGATGGCATGGCATAGATCAGAACACCTGTAGAGTTCATGCTCATAAGATGCAGCCATCAATTGCAACAAAAATAACAAATCACCAAGTTCTGATAAGTAACAGAAGTAAACATCATATAGCATTCTTGCACCAGAGATTTGGGCATCAAAATGGACTCAAACGAGCATGGCACAATGTAAAAAAATGAAGAGCATCTCGAGGCGAACATTTACACTACAGGAAGCAGCTATTTTGCCGTCCGCCGTGGCGGACGGCAAAGGCCTTTGCCGTCAGCCGCGGACGGCAAAAGGCTCCGGCAACGTAGGCTACGGTAAACAGCTGCTTTGCCGTCAGCTTCCTGGCGGCGGACGGCAAAGGCTCTTTGCCGTCTGCGGCGGACGGCAAAGAGACGGACGGCAATAATTGCGCTGTCAGTCCGTTAAGTGGCTAACGGCAGGCCTTTGTCGTCCGCCGCTGAGGGCAAAATTTCTATGGTTTTTGCCGTCCGCCGTATGATGTCATCTACACGTCACTAGATGGCAGGTTCTTTGCCATCGGCGGCGGCGCAGTGAGACGTCCCGTCGGCGGTGGCGGTCCGCGGGCGGCGCCGATTCACACGCCACCGCCCGACGCCCGCCCGCGCACGCCGACGCCTGGCCTCCTGCGCCCTTGACAGCTCGGCATTAATCGCCGGCGCCGATTCGCACGCCGCCGCCTGGCCTTCTGCGCCCTTGACCGCTCGGCTGGCCTGGCATTAATCACCGGCGCCGATTCGCACGCCGCCGCCTGGCCTTCTGCGCCCTTGACCGCTCGGCTGGCCCGACATTGATCGCCGGCGCCCACCCTGCCCACCACGCTTATAAAAAGCGCCTCGCCCCGCCGTGGCTCTCACACCGCCCCTCGCCTTCCCTCTCCTTCTCCCCCTGCCGCCGGCATCGCCCCTCTTGCGCCCTACCTCTCCCTCTCGCCGGCGATGGCCCGCTCCACCTTGACCCTCGAGGAGGCGGAGGAGCTCGCCCACTTCGTCATCCCCGCCGCTCCCGACGTGCGCCTCCCTGCGAGGTGGCGCCGGAGCGTCGACGGCGTGCCGGTGGCGCCGGTGCCCGAGGTCGGCACCCACCTCTTCGCCCGCGTCGTCGGCCTGTACAGGGCGCACCTCTCGCCGGAGGAACTCGCCGACCCCCAGTACGCCCCCAACAACCCCGGCTGGGCGGACTGCCTCGCCGACGACCACCTGCGCCGCCTCCACGCGTACGCCGGCCCGCGCCCGCCGACGAAACACAACCGCGCGCGGCGGCATCAGCTCTGGGACGGGCGCCCCTTCTAGGAGGTCGTCGCGCCGTACCGCACGCAGGCGGCCGCCGGCGTCGCGCCGTACCACGTGCAGGCGGCCGCCGGCGCCGCGCTGGCCCCTCGACGGTGACCGCCTCGGCAGCGGCGACTGTCGCAAACGCGCGCGGGACGGCGCCGGGTCGTCCAGTTGCGCCCCTCCGCCAGAGCCGGCGCCGGAACCTGAGCCGGCGTTGCTGGCCGAGTACAGGCGGCTGGCGGCGGAGGCCGGCGACCCGGAGGACATGCCGGGCTACCTGGCGGTGATCCGGGAGTCGGAGAACGCGCCGATGCCGCCACCCCTCGTGCAGGAGTACATGCAGCTCGCCCCGGTCGCCGTCCACCCAGAGGACCCGCCGGACTTCCCCGGCTACCATGCCGCTGTGGCCGACTCGATGGCTGCGCCGGTGGTGGACCTGGACCTGGACGATAGCAGCAGCGACAACGGCGACGACAGCGACGGGCTCTACGACGAGATGGACTTTGGCGGCGTCGAGGACGAGTAGTTTAGTTTAGGTTATTTTCGAAATAACGTTTAGTAATGTTTAATTATTTTCCTAATGTTGTTTAGTTTAGTCAAGTTTAATTTCTAGTATTATGTAAAATATTTATGAAAACTATGATGAAATATCGAGTGTGTTTGCGTGGTTTTAAATTATTGTTTGCAAAAAAAGTTGGGGTGTCGGGTCGGGGTCGGGGTGCCGTGTCGGTGTCGGGGTCGGGGTGTCGGGTCATGCTCGGCGTCGGGGTCTCGGGGTCGGGGTGTCGGGTCGGGGTGCCGGGTCGGGGTGTCGGGTCGGGGTGTCGGGTCGGGGTGCCGTCTCGGGGTCGGGGTGTCGGGTCGGGGTGCCGGGTCGGGGTCGGGGTGTCGGGGTCGGGGTTGGGGTCGGGGTGTCGAGGTCGGGGTCTAGGGGTCGGGTTGTCGTGTCGGGGTGCCGGGTCGGGGTCGGGGTGCCGTGTCGGGTCGGGGTTTTTTCCTCTTTTTTCCTTTTCTTCTTCTTCCTATTCTTCCTTTTCTTCCTCTTCTTCTTTTTTCTTCTCCTCCTCCTCTTCTTCTTATTCCTTTCCTTTTTCCTCTTCTTCTTCTCCTCCTCTCCTCTTTTTTCTTCTTCTTCCTCTTCTTCTTTTTTCTTCTCCTCCTCCTCTTTTTCTTCTTCCTTTCCTTTTTCCTCTTCTTCTTCTCCTCCTCTCCTCTTTTTTCTTCTTCTTCTTCTTTCCTCAAACTAAACTAAACCTAAAACTAAACCTAAAACTAAAACTAAACCTAAAACTACAACTAAAACTAAATCTATACTAAAACTAAAACTAAAAAGGGAAAAAACAGAAAAAAAAAAACAGAAAAAAGGGGGGCTCACCCGGGGGGTGGAGGAGGCCGGTGAAGGAGGGGGGCGGGGCGGTGGTGGAGGCGGCCTGGGGCGGCGGGGGGCCGGGCCCTGGCGGTGGGGCGCGGGGCGGCGGGGGCCGGGGGGGGCGATGGGGCGGTGGGGGCGACGGGGCCCCGGGGCGGCGGCGAGCCGGGGCGGGGGGGCGACGGGGCGGTGGGGGCGATGGGGCCCCGGGGCGGCGGCGAGCCGGGGCGGCGGCGAGCCGGGGCGGCGGGGGCGACTGGGCGGCGGCGGCGGGGTGGGAGGAGAGAAACGGCGAGGGAGAGAAGAAGTGAGTAACGGGCGGGGGGTACGGGCCGTTAGGTAGTGAGCTCTTTGCCGTCCGCTCCTCTTTGCCGTCCGCTTTTTTGCCTCTTTGCCGTCTGCTAGCGGACGGCAAAGAGGTGGCCCGTTAAGTTTTTCCCAAACGGGCGGGGGGTGGGGGCCACCTCACAATTTGCCGTCTGCTGGCGGACGGCAAAGAGCTGGCAGATGGCAAAGAGCTTCTTTGCCGTCTGCTTTTGGGTAGCTGATGGCAAAGCGCTTCTTTGCCGTCAGCTAGCAGACGGCAAAGAGCTTCTTTGCCGTCAGCTAGCAGACGGCAAAGAGCTGGCAGATGGCAAATTAGCTGATTCCAGTAGTGTTAGATATATTACACGCACGAAACGGAGCTATATGCAGAGAGTTATGATGCAATGAACAGAGCCACATGTTGCAAAAGTTTCAGGACTTGGAGAATTTCGGGGGGGGAGAAAGTCAACCTCCGGTGGATCTAGGGTTCGGGCCGGCTCGGATCGAGGACGGCCGGAGCTCGCGCCGGAGCAGAGGCGGCGGCCGGCGGAGGAGAGGAGGGAGAGCTCGGGGAAGACGGGGCCACGGCGACGCGGTCGTCGCCGGAGGCAGCGATGGGACGGCGGGGAGGCGGCGGCGAACGCCCGCGGGCGGAGGCAGCGACGGGCGTGGCGACGCCGGCGAGACGGCGGCGAAGGCGGCGAGGCGGCGGGGCGACGCGGGAGGAGGAGGCGGAGGCGCGCGGGCGGAGCCGGGCGGCGGCTCGTGCTCCGCGGGCCAGACGCGGGCTCGCGGGCCGGCGGCGGCGCGGCGTACGGGGCCGCCATGTGGCGCCCTCTGGTAGGCGGCGGGCGGCGGCGGCGATGTGTCCGGTGGCGGCGGACGTGTCCGGTGGCGGCGGGGGCGATTTGATCTAGGGTTTCGCCCGAATTTCGGAGGGGGAGGTGTTTTTATAGGTAGAGGGAGCTAGGAGACCCCACATGGAGTGCGGTTTTCGCCCACACGATCGTGATCGAATGACCGAGAGCATGGAGGGGACTTAGGTGGGTTTTGGGCTGTTTGGAGGGGGGTTTTGCTGCAACACACAAAAGGACTTTGCGGTTACCCGGTTAACCGTTGGAGCATCAAACGACCTCCAAAAGGAACGAAACTTGACAGGTGGTCTACCGGTGGTATACCAAGGCCACTTGGCAAGACTCGGTCCATTCCGAGAACGTTCAACACCCGCTCACGAAAAGAAACAAGAGGGGGGCGCCGGTGCATGTGGGAGTGCCGGATTGCAAAACGGACAACGGGCAAAATGCTTGGATGCATGAGACGAACACGTATGCAAATGAGATGCACATGATGACATGATATGAGATGCATGACGTGAAAAAATGCAAAACGAAAAAAAAAACCCGACCACGAAGGGAATATCATAACACATAGCCGAAAATGGCAAGAGTTGGAGTTACAAATATGGAAAGTTACAACCGGGGTGTTACACCATATCACAGAGGGTAACTCCTCCACCCAACAACCCGGCGTCTGCTGCAAAGGGACCTAAAGCCGGGGCTTGTTGCCTTTCAAGATTTCCTGATTGGCTCTCTCAGCTTGACCATTGGATTGGGGGTGAGCCACTAATGAAACATCAAGTCGAATATGCTCTCGTGACAAAATTCTTCCATGGCGCCTTTAGACAGATTGGTACCATTGTCAGTTATAATGCTGTGTGGAAAACCAAAGCGAAATATCACCTTTTTCATGAACTGAACCGCCGTGGCTGCATCACACTTACTAACTGGCTCTGCCTCAACCCACTTTGTGAACTTGTCAACCGCCACCAAGAGGTGGGTCTTCTTATCCTTGGACCTTTTGAAAGGTCCAACCATATTAAGCCCCCAGACTGCAAACGGCCAAGTGATTGGAATCATCCTCAACTCTTGAGCCGGCACGTGAGCACGTCTTGAGAACTTCTGACAACCGTCACATTTACTGACTAAGTCCTCTGCATCAGCATGAGCCGTCAGCCAATAAAAACCGTGACGAAAAGCTTTGGCCACAAGGGATTTTGAGCCGGCATGATGGCCACAATCCCCCTCGTGAATCTCTCGTAAAATTTCTTGCCCTTCCTTAGGGGAAACACAACGCTGAGAAGCCCCAGTGACACTGCGATGATGCAGCTCGCCATTGGCAATTATCATTGACTTAGACCGCCGGGTTATTTGTCTGGCCAAAATTTCATCCTCAGGCAATTCTCCCCGGGTCATGTAAGCCAAGTATGGCACTGTCCAATCTGGGATAACATGAAGAGCCGCCACCAACTGTGCTTCAGGGTCTGGAACAGCCAAGTCTTCCTCTATAGGTAACTTGACAGAAGGGTTATGCAGAATATCCAAGAAAGTATTAGGCGGCACCGGCTTTCGCTAAGAGCCCAGCCGGCTTAAGGCATCAGCCACCTCGTTCTTTCTGCGGTCAATGTGCTCTACTTGGTAACCCTGAAAATGTCCGGCAATGGCATCAACTTCACGGCGACAAGCCGCCATGAGGGGGTCCTTGGAATCCCACTTGCCTGATACTTGTTGGGCCACCAAATTTGAGTCGCCAAAGCACCTTACCCGGCTTAAGCTCATCTCCTTAGCCATCCGAAGACCATGGAGCAAGGCCTCGTACTCAGTTGCATTGTTAGTACAGGGAAACATCAACCGTAGTACATAATAAAATTTGTCACCTCGAGGGGAAGCTAACATGACTCCAGCCCCCGAGCCCTCCAATTGCCTGGACCCGTCGAAGTGAATAGTCCAATATGCGTTATCCGGTTTCTCTTCAGTCATCTGCAGCTCTGTCCAATCCTTGATGAAATCTACCAATGCTTGTGATTTGATAGCCGTGCGTGGCACATACTTTAGACCATGAGGCCCCAGTTCAATGGCCCACTTAGCGACTCTTCCTGTGGCTTCTCTGTTTTGGATGATATCTCCTAAAGAAGCAGAACTAACCACAGTGATAGGGTGGCCCTGGAAATATTGCTTAAGCTTCCGGCTTGCCATGAATACCCCATAAACAAGCTTCTGCCAATGTGGATACCGTTGCTTGGACTCAATAAGTACTTCGCTGACGTAGTAAAACGGCCGCTGAACCGGATGTTCCTTACCCGCCTCCTTGCGCTCCACCACGATGGCCACACTGACGGCTCGTGTGTTAGCGGCTACATACAATAATAAGGGCTCCTTATCAACAGGAGCAGCAAGAACTGGCGGTTCAGCTAACTGTCTTTTCAAATCCTCAAAGGCAGTGTTGGCAGCATCACTCCAGACAAAATCATCTGTTTTCTTCATCATCTGATACAGCGGTATGGCCTTTTCACCCAACCGGCTTATAAATCGACTTAAAGCAGCGATCTGACCCGCCAGACGGTGGACGTCATTTATACACACCGGCTTAGCCAGAGAGGTGATTGCCTTGATCTTCTCCGGGTTAGCTTCAATGCCTCTATGGGAAACCAGAAAACCCAAGAGCTTGCCTACAGGAACACCAAAGACACACATGGCCGGGTTAAGCATCATCTTGTAGACCCGGAGATTACCAAAGATCTCCCTCAGATCGTCTATCAAGGTCTCCTTCTCTCTGGATTTTACCACAATATCATCCACATAGGCATGAACGTTGCGCCCAATCTGATTATGAAGACAATTCTGTACGCACCGCTGGTAAGTCGCCTAGGCCCTCTTGAGCCCAAACGGCATAGGCACATAACAGAAGGCTCCAAAAGGGGTAATGAACGCCGTCTTCTCTTGGTCCTTAACTGCCATTTTGATCTGATGGTATCCAGAGTAAGGGTCCAAAAAACTTAAACGCTCACAACCCGCCGTAGCATCAATAATTTGATCAATACGGGGGAGAGCAAAAGGATCAGCCGGACAAGCCTTGTTTAAATCCGTATAATCCAGACACATACGCCAGGTGCCATTCTTCTTGAGCACGAGCACCGGGTTAGCTAGCCATTCTGGATGAAAGACTTCAACGATGAACCCGGCCGCCAAGAGCCGGGCTACTTCCTCACCAATGGCTTTCCGCCTCTCCTCATTAAACCGCCAGAGAAATTGCTTGATTGGCTTAAATTTTGGATCAATATTAAGAGTGTGCTCAGCGAGTTCTCTCGGTACACCCGGCATGTCAGAAGGTTTCAATGCAAAGATGTCCCGGTTCTCACGGATGAACTCGATGAGCGCGCTTTCCTATTTTGGATCCAGATTGGCACTGATGCTGAACTGCTTAGATGAGTCGCCTGGCATAAAGTCAATAAGCTTAGTCTCATTGTCCGACTTAAATTTCATTGCCGGCTCATGCTCCGTGGTTGGCTTTTTCAAAGACGTCATATCTGCTGGGTCAACATTATCCTTGTAAAACTTTAATTCCTCTGTCGCACAAACAGATTCAGTGTAAGCAGCGTCACATTCCTCGCACTCCAAGGCTATCTTTCGGCTGCCATGAACCGTAATGGTCCCATTGTGACCCGGCATCTTGAGCTGCAAATATACGTAACACGGCCGTGCCATGAACTTGGCGTAAGCCAGCCGCCCAAATACAGCATGGTACGGGCTTCTTATTTGACCACCTCAAAAGTCAGTTTTTCCGCCCTGTAGTTGTACTCATCTCCAAAGGCTACTTCCAGCTCGATCTTACCAACTGGATACGCCGACTTACCGGGCACCACACCATGGAAAACAGTATTGGACTGGTTGAGGTTTTTATCAGTTAATCCCATACGACGAAAGGTCTCATAATAGAGGATGTTGATGCTACTACCTCCGTCCATGACTACCTTAGTGAATTTATACCCACCAACCTGAGGAGCCACCACCAAGGCCAGGTTACCTGGATTATCAACCCGGGGAGGGTGATCTTCCCTACTCCATACAATCGGCTGCTCAGACCATCGCAAGTAACGTGGAACTGCCGGCTCAACAGCGTTCACAGCCCTCTTATGAAGCTTCTGGTCTCGCTTGCACAAACTGGTAGTAAACACATGATACTGTCCACTGTTGAGTTGCTTTGGATGGGTCTGGTATCCCCCCTGCTGCTGCTGCTGATTACCCTGGCCAGATTGCTGGTTAAAACCACCTTGATTACCTTGAGGATTCTGAAAATTGGAATTTGAACCGCCGCCCGGGCCATGAAAGCCGCCGCCACCTGAGCCGCCGCCCTGCCCATTGTTACCGTTCAACATGTTGGAATTCTTGAAAGCTTTCATGATCGCGCAGTCTTTCCATAGATGAGTGGCCGGCTTCTCCCTAGAGCCATGCCTTGGGCAGGGCTCATTTAACAACTGCTCAAGCGTCGGGCCTGACCCGCCAGACCGGGGAGGCTGTCTCCCCTTACGTCGGTGATTGTTACCCTGCGTATTGGTGTTGGCCACAAACTCCATACCATCATCAGCCTTACGCTTATTACCTCCCTAACTCGCCGGGTTATGCTGAGGGCCCTTGCCGTTGCCATTCTTCTTTCCCTTCCCTGTCTTTTCCTCATCAGACGCGGGATCCTTGGTACTATCAGAGCGCACTTGACCAGAGCCGCCATCAGCGTACCCATATCGTTGCAATCGCGCTTGAGCCGCCCAAGCTTCATCTTCAGGGGCGCAAAACGACAATTTTGCTCCAACATTAAGACCGCAGAGCCGGCATCCATCTTATCAGACGAATGTATTATTTCCTTGACCCGACGTACCCAATGGGTTGTAGACTCGCCTTCTTGCTGCTTGCAGTTAGTCAAATCCACAATTGACATAGATTGCCTACACGTATCTTTGAAGTTTTGGATGAACCGGGCTTTCAGCTCTGCCCATGACCCGATGGAATTAGGTGGCAGTCCCTTCAACCAAGTGCGGGCAGTCCCATCCAACATCATGGTGAAGTATTTGGCCATTGCCGCTTCGCCGACCTCCAGCAACTCCATAGCCATCTCGTAGCTTTCAATCCATGCTCCGGGCTGTAAATCAGCCGTGTAAGTAGGTACCTTCCTAGGTCCTTTCAAATCCTTGGGCAGACGTTCGTTACGGAGAGCCGGCACCAGACAAGGGACACCTCCGGTCCTCGTAGCTATGCCTGCCTCGATAGAAGCCGTCGGATAAACCGGGAAGGGTTGGTAAGCTGTCAGCTGAGCCGCCTGCTCCGCCTCTTGAGGTGCTCTGTCTTGGTCTACCGCGTTAAAGGCTCCATTATGCGCCGGGCCATGGCCAGCTGGCAAGTCACGGCACCGGACGTTGCTTGAGCCGGCCGCTGAAACCATGTGTCTGCTATAACCTGGGCTCCGGCTTGGATGAGGGGTTGAATATGCCTCCTGTTGTGCCAAAGCCGTCTGAAGAAGTTCTCTGACCCTGCGGGTTTCGACCGCCGTTGGAGAGTCACCCTCGACTGGGAGAGCCGCCAGTCGCGCCGCTGCAGCGATCATGTTTTCCAACGGATTGGAATAATGACCCAGTGGTATTGGCACGTATTGAGGTGGGGCAGTATTCACACGGGGAGGCCCCATCACTTGCGGCTGAACCGGCGTTCCAGCCCCGGGTGCCGTGATTTCTGGCGAGTTACTGGTCCCTGCACCGGGCGTGTTGAAGAGGTTTCGAGGATCATAAACCGGAGGGAGCCGAGATTGAGCCTTCTGATGCCTCCTTCTCATGACCGCATTGGATGCGTTCTGATCCATCATGAGCCGAAAAGACTGCGCCTGAATCAGTTGAGTCTGGGCGTCCAGAGCCGCCCGTTCTGCAGCCATCCTGATTCCTTCCGCTGCCAGATCTTCCTTGGCTCGTGCTATATCCAGCTTTAACTGTGCCACCTCCGCATCATGTTGAGCTTGATCCGCTGGGACGACCGTGGCGGTTAGCAGGGCAGTCATCTTATCCGTGAGATCCATGAGCACCTGAGTCGGCGAGTGCACAGGGCCTCCTGCCCCAGCGGCGGAGTTTTGAACAGGTTGCGTGCCGGCCATGAAGATTCCAACCCGGCTTGGCGGCTCAAAAGGGTTCGGAATGCTGTCGCCATCGGAACAACCCCCGAGCCTGCCGTCTCGAAGTTGATACAACGAGTCCGTCTCACATGTGGATGATTCATCATCAGAGCAGATGGCCGTCTCATCGCTAGATCTAGATCCTTCAGAGAGTCCTCCGTGGATGCATCCCATGAAAGCACGCTTCAAGGCGGGCAGGGTTCGGGCGGGTCTCGCACGCTGAGCCGTCTTGATGAGGTCGGTGCAGATGTCCGGCTCAGGGCCCGGCTCGCCGATCTTGCCAATGAAAACGTGGATTCCGCCGAAGGGGACCCGGTACCCGTACTCGATTGAGCCGGCGTCGGGGCCCCAGCCTGCATCGTTCATGTAGAGCTTGCCGCGACGACTCTTGGTCATCCGGCCACAGCGTATCCCTTGAGCCCTTCGAAGCTGCCCTTCAAGAACTCAAATCCACTGTGTGCTGGCCCCATGGTGGGCGCCAACTGTCGTGGAATAGTCACGGCAGATGCCCTTGTGAAAGGACTTAGTCGTGGAGCCATTGCAACTAGGAAGCTTAAAGGGGTTAAAGCGAGACGAAGGACACGAGGGTTATACTTGTTCGGCCCCTTACGGTGAAGGTAAAAGCCAACTCTAGTTGAGGTGGAATTACTAGGGTTTCGATGACCAGGGAGCGAATCCGCTATGCCTGGCTGCCGATTTGATGTTATCTCCCTTAAGCCGCCGGCGGGTCATCCCCTTATATACACGGGTTGATGCCCCACAGCCTACAGAGTCCCGGCCGGCTTATAAACAGTATCCGGCTCGGTAACCAGTTAATCTTGCCTTACAACACAAGTCACGCCATTACGGCGGTTTATCACTACGGGCCTTAAGTCGCCTACGGGCTTTAGGCCCTTTATTGAACCGCCATCTTCAAGCTTGATATTGGGCTTCATATAATGAATTGCTATAGCATAACCCGGCCCCTCCTGGGCGGGTTACACCAGTAGTTACATCCCCAACACCTACCGTAGTTGTGCTGCATCATCCCTTCCTCTTTGCGAAAATACTGACGTAGTTCAAGCCGCATCATACTCGTAGTTTTATTCTTGCAAAATAGTTTCATACTTGTTTTAGGTAAAGCAGACGTCAAGTGTGTGTAGAGTTGTATCGGTGGTCGATAGAACTTGAGAGAATATTTGTTCTACCTTTAGCTCCTCGTTGGGTTCGACACTCATATTTTTCAAAAAAGGCTACAAACGATCCCCTATACTTGTGGGTTATCAAGACCTTTTTCTGGCGCTGTTCCCGGGGACCAATAGCATGTTGTGAATATTCTCGTGTGTCACTACTAGGAGAAAGCCTACTAGTAGCGCTTGAAATACATATAGCAGTAGTGCTGGGTCCGGCACTACTGCTAACACGGTACAGCTAAGTTGGAGCAGTAGCGCTGCCCTGACCAGCGCTACTGGTAAGTATGGTTAGTAGTAGCGCTGCCCTGACCAGCGCTACTGCTAACTATCTGTAGCGCTGCAGCAACGGAAGCGCTGCTGCTAATCCAGCGCTGTTGCTAGATGCCTTCCAGCGGTACTGCTAGTATTCCAGCTTTCACAGATTTATACCCCCTCTACGTATTTTTGATGTATTTGTACATGCTCTATACAATAGTTTCATCAGACCATAATAAACATACACTATTCTCATCATAGCATACACATATAGTAGTCTCGTCATACCATCATCATCATCATCATCATCATTATCATTCAACACAAATATCATCAAATCACGAAAATAGTGATACACAAGTCATGTCATGTCTCGAATAAGAGCAACTGTATGGTCATGGCACACACAAAAGTTTCATCATCTCTATCTAGACCATGATGTAGAAGAGAAGAGCGATCAGCATGAGCAAGAGCGCGACTATGTAGTACTTGAGGCACCGGCGGTTCCGCCCCCGCTCTTGCCGGAGCATCCACCTCAAGTAACTACTTTCTGCTTCAGCTCTGCTGTCGAACCCTCTGTGGCTAGCACCCGGGTACTTGTCCACCTGGGTCTGAGCGTCTGGCCAGTGGTCGTAGACTCATAGAACCCTCCCAACGAACACGGTGTAGTAGTCCTTCGCCATCTCTGATATATGTACCTGCATCATGAGGTGATGAATTCAACAATAATATGCAACATAATGTACTTAAGCAAACAAAGAGGCACAATTAGCAAAATACAAGCAACCTATAGTAAACATAAATAACTAAGTTCCTCATACCAAACAAATTAACTAGAGCGATCTACGCTAGTTCAAGAGGACGGTTTAAGTACATCACAGAGTTTTGCCGCGCATAAAATTCAAAGTTTTGCCATAGAAAGACAGTAGTGACACATTGTCATCGAAAATCAGTCCTCCATGTCGGCGGTCCAATCTTCATAGTCAGGGAAGAAGCACCTGAGCTGCTTGAAAGGCTTCAGGTCCAGACGCTGAGCGAGTAGCAGTGCTCGGACATCATCCCGCATGATTGGCCCATGGTAGAACATCCTTATTGCTTTGAGGACCTCCTTCATGATCACTTGCGCAAGTTCACACTGTAACTGATAAAACTCAACTCGGATTTGATGATCCGGTGTCTGTCCTATGCTTGTGGCCCAGTTGACAATCTCAGCATTGTTGGTAGTAGCTCACATGTGAAGGCGTTGATTATCCCTTCTGTACTCGATCGGGTGATGCATGAGGTAGAATCCATCATCCTTACTGGTGTACGATAGCTGGATGTAGCAGAAGTCGGTCTTATGGCCGAAACCCAGCCTGTTCTTCTTGTGCTTTTTCACCTTGATATATCCACCAAATAGGCTAAAGGTTAACAGGGCATTATCGAGAACACTCTTGATGTGCGTGTAATCCTTTTTTGTTGTTCTTAGATGAGTCCAAGTACATAGCATGGGAGTATCCTGGGTACAAAACGATGAGGATGGCGCCCCTGCACCCCCCCCCCCCCGCTGCGCAAAATAAGTACACCACAAATTAGCCTCCATGCTTGCGAAGGAAGGATTGAAACTTATGAAAGGATATCTGCGGATGACTTACGTGGGATGATAAGGTAGGCGAATTGCTTCCTTGCCCTTATTAGCGTACATGAACTCGATGATGTACTTGCTCGCATAGTCACGGCGCTCTTTGCAAACTTCCAAGAAGCTCTCGTGCATATAGTACGGGTCTGCGATGCAGATATATTTTATATTCTCGTGCCTGATGAAGTAGTTGAGATACAGCGAATACATGCGGATGAACTGGAAATCCAGCTTGGTCATGTGGAACATTTCGTAGATGTAGTCAAATTGCAGGATGAACTTATCCACGGGCCATCTCTCGACGTACAAGTTCCCACTCGGCACTTGAGCCGCGTAAAGCGGGTATCCTGGTTTTTCCGCGATGAGAAGGCTTTTCTCTCTAGCCAGCACATCTTCATGGAGTCTCCTTAGATCATTGTTCAGTATGTGCTCTAGCGCTTTGGCAGGTAGGATTGGGTCACCAGCGACATGGAAACGCTTCGCACCTTCGACAAGTATTCTGTCTACCACCCGGGGCTTCAATGGCGGTTGGCTGCTTGAAGCAGCTCTGGCGCCATTAGGGCCTTTCCTGTCCGGTCTCCTCCTTTGCTTCTTGGCAGGTGGCGGTAGTGAGCCCACCATACCTTCCCTAACCACCACCCCCAGTGCCGTCGGGCTAATTAGCGGCATCTGGAGGTGTCTCCTGCGAGGATCGCTTGAAGAGAGACTTTTTGCATTCCGCCTTAGGACACTCCAGGTCCGGCAAATCAGGCAGCATCAAGTCATCATCTCCATGCTCATAGCCTAAGTCTTCGTCGTCCAGAGCCATCAATCCTCCATCATCATAGGTGGCGACGAGGGCTGGTGGCGGTGGAGGCCCAAGATAACTTGATTGTTAGCACGAAACGAAATCTGCCCAAATCGGCTAAGGGAATGGTGGAAAATAGCCATGGCGTTGGTGACGTCATCAACACCATAGATATTTAGCTATGGTGTTGGCTAGGTCGCCAACGCCATAGCTATGTTTCACTAATTATTAGCCGCTTTAAATTGGGGCAAATCGATCTTCACCCGCCAAATTCCCATTAGCACCATATTTTGCACGTAGCTATATTTATTTTATTAAGATTGAAATACACATACAGTCGATACACACTATAGTGCTGCTTAATAATAAATGATACATATAAAATTAGTTAAGTGCAGCGACGTCGTTTTTGAATTCTCTCGACAGAACTTTCTACACTACCCAACAACGTGTTTTGGCTTCTTTTTGTACACTTTGTTTTGAGCTGGACTTCACTTTCTTCTTGATAGATGCCAGATTGTTTATCATCATCATGCTCATCTAGATCTTCCTTCTTAGACAAATCTTTATCGCTCTATTCCTTCCGTCTTTTGTACAAAAGACTTCTCACTTCCTGAACCTCTGCACGGACTTCGTGTTCGTTCGGCTAATTTTCATGTCCAGCCTCTTTCTTCATGCCTCCTTCTTCTGGCTTATCATCATGAAGTGTCGCCCCTTCTTCGACTCCGGTATACTCCTCGTCCTCACCATGACTTGTCTGTCATGTGTAACCAGGCATGAAACTATGTTTCAACAAGTGCATCTTCAGACAACCAGTGGAAGGGTCAATCAAAACTCCGTTTTGCACTTCCTACATGGACATAATATCTCTTTTTTGCCTCTGCGATTCATCTCTTCCTACGCCACCTCAAAGAACTCATTTATAGTTTGATCCATATAAATATATATGTAAGAATCTTTTCATACCATTTCCTACAAAAAAGGTCTTTCAACACCACAATATATATATACCTTTTGCTAAAAAGTGAAAAATGGAAAATTGAGCATATATTACCTAGATTAGATCGATATAGATGATATCGCGGTCGAGGGCAGCGGATGGACGGGTGTATTACTTAGGATCTACAAAGAGAAACAAGCAGGATAATGTTCACACGGCAGTATGAGCTAGCTAGATACGCACAGCATTCAATCTATATATAGAGAGAGCTGCATATACCTATGGCGCGCTACCATCTGAGACGCCAGCACAATATTTGTTAACTTATATTGGTCCCCACTTAAGAACTAATGGCATGGCCACAAAGTCCCACGACACAAGTATCAGACACAACGCTGGCGTAGGTGTTTTCCAAGCGCCAGGAGTACTCCACGAAAGTGGAGGATTGCTGTGCCCACAGACTAATGGCGTACACTTCAAATCCTACGCCAGCGCTATGCACCAACTAATGTTGTATCAAATAATGCGACGCCACCACTATTTGAAAAAAAGTAGTGCTGGCGTTGACTGCAAATGGTGCGCCACCAACGAGAGTTGTGGCTAGCACTTTTTCCACTAGTGTATAGATAACCCACAAGTATAGGGGATCGCAACAGTTTTCGAGGGTAGAGTATTCAACCCAAATTTATTGATTCAACACAAGGGGAGCCAAAGAATATTCTCAAGTATTAGCAGTTGAGTTGTCAATTCAACCACACCTGAAAGACTTAATATCTGCAACAAAGTATTTAGTAGCAAAGTAGTATGGAAGTAGCAGTAACGGTGGCAAAAGTAACAGTAGCAGTTTTTGTAGTAATCATAACAGTGGCAATGGAAAAGTCACTAAGCAAAGATCAATATGTGAAAAGCTCGTAGGCAATGGATCAATGATGGATAATTATGTCGGATGCGATTCCTCATGCAACAATTATAACATAGGGTGACACAGAACTAGCTCCAGTTCATCAATGTAGTGTAGGCATGTATTCCGAATATAGTCATACGTGCTTATGGAAAAGAACTTGCATGACATCTTTTGTCCTACCCTCCCGTGGAAACGGGGTCCTATTGGAAACTAAGGGATATTAAGGTCTCTTTTAATAGAGTACCGGACCAAAGCATTAACACTTAGTGAATACATGAACTCCTCAAACTGCGGTCATCACTGGGAGTGGTCGCGATTATTGTCACTTCGGGGTTACCGGATCATAATACATAGTAGGTGACTATTGACTTGCAAGATAGGATCAAGAACTCACATATATTCATGAAAACATAATAGGTTCAGATATGAAATCATGGCACTCGGGCGCTAGTGGCAAGCATTAAGCATAGCAAAGTCATAGCAACATCAATCTTAGAACATAATGGATACTAGGGATCAACTCCTAACAAAACTAACTCGGTTACATGGTAAATCTCATCCAACCCAGCACCGTCCAGCAAGCCTACGATGGGATTACTCACGCACGGCGGTGAGCATCATCAAATTGGGGATGGAGGATGGTTGATGATGACGACGACGACGGATTCCGCTCTCCGGAGCCCCGAACGGACTCCAGATCAGCCCTCCCGAGGAAGATTAGGGCTTGGCGGCGGCTCCGTATCGTAAAACGCGATGAATCCTTATCTCTAATATTTTTCTCACCGAACATGAATATATGGAGTTGGAGTTGAGGTTGGTGGAGTCCCAGGGGGCCCACGAGGCAGGGGGCGCGCCCACGGGGGGCATAGTCTAACAAAAAGAGAATATTTGATAAAGCTCGGAAAAGAAGAGAGGAAAATGATCTTTTTGAAAATAAAGTTTTAGAGAAAATCTTTCCCATGGGCTTGCCAAGTTCTAGGGTCACGTCCTACAGTCAACATGTGCTCTGATGCCATCTTGTAAGGACCCGACCCGAATGGGTCAAGTCTCTGTGCATAAGTATCATCCCTGGATCGGTATGCTGACTCACACACAGTACTCGAGGATTTATAACAGAGGTAAATCGCATGTATAAAGTAACGTAAATACTATTACCTCAATCCATAGCGGAAATAACAACAAAGTTGTGGAGTTCCCAACAGCGCCAACGGCAAAGTTGAGTGTAGACATCGTAACCCTAACGTATCACTTACTCGTCGTAAGATTCCTGCAACATGATACGTTGCAGCCATGTAGGTTAGTACATTGAATGTACTGGTAAATTCACACCATAGAATAATAATGAGAATGTCTATCTCTATATGCATATTTGGCTGGTGGAGGCTCTAAGTTTAATTTTTGCATAAAGCTAATTTTTTCCTACAACAAAGGAATAAATTTTATTTACTACTAACTTAAATTACCCATATTGATAAGGTAACCCCAACTCAATCCCAAAAATCACCAACTAATTAATAACCCAAAATTTTCATTAAATAGAGTGATGAGATCAACCAATAATTCAAATACCATATACTCAAAGATGTCCATAACCGCGGACACGACTAATCATGATTAGTTTGTACACTCTGCAGAGGTTCGCGCACTTTTCCCCACAAGACTCGATCTCCTCCGTTGAATTCCTCGCACTGCCCGATGTTTTGAGAACCGGATGATCGAGACAGAGTCTTTCTGAAGAGGTCCCCTTAACCGAGAGATAGGCCGGTACACCTACAATTCCCCTACATCTGCTAGCCTATCATGGAAAGGTTTCCCACAACTTACTCAACTATGCCAGAGCCCATAATGGCTTGTGGCTGCACACGGAAGTTTCTAGCATGAATAATATTATGATCCCTTTGAGCCTGGGTGGCATTCCAAAGGGTGATCACACGGGTACTCCGGGATCCCCTTGGGTAAGCACTGGGTTCTCCAGGTGCCCGGGCAAGCTACTGAGTTCTCCAGGGTGCCCCAACCATTCCACCCACATGTGTATTAAAGTAGCCACCTTGAGTTTCCCTTAATTAATATTACTCTCGCAACTTTCATGATTCTCACATACCAATCCCCGTCTACAAGCATGGCTAAGCAATATATAACACAACGAATACCCCTGGGGTCTTCCCAATCCTACACATGCAATCTTTGAGGGTTGAAACTAATGCATAAAACTGGGCAATAAAGGGGTATGATCAAAGTGTAAACTTGCCTTGTACTGCTGATGAAGATTCTTCGCACTCATAATTCCATATAGTTCTACTCGTCACACTCCGATCAATCTATCGTAAGAAAGCAATTATAACCACACATAAGCAATCACTCAAAAATCCAAAAGAACGAAGAAAACACTTCAAAGAACTTCAAAAACCAACAAATAAAGCTTCTAGACAGAAACATAGTTTTAACAATAGCAAAATTATTATTTTGATCCTAACAGAAGGTACATGTCAAGAGATTCGATTTGCAAAAAGAATCAATTAAATCGGTGTTACGAAGCTCAGGTTATCATCAAAACAAGTTTGAATTTGAATATTATCTAATTCAAGTTTTAAAATTTCAAAAATTTGATTTTATATGTTCCCTGGATAGATGAGATCATAACAAAGAAATTGGCGTTGGTTTCGTTGGATTTGGACAAACGAGTAAAAAGTTGTGCGTGTTTGAAAACCAGGGGCTATTCTGTAAGAAAACTAATTGCAACCGGGTCCCTGGCTACGTGGTAGAATCCTGTTGGCTAAAACCGTTCGCTTCGGAGGCTTAACGAATGAACGTTCGTTAATTAAAGAAAAATGATTCGAATAAAAAAACTAATCTAATCCTATCCATCTAACCTAGATCAGACGGACGAGGAGCAGCGGCGGCTTACCGCGGTGGTGGGCGTCGACGTCACCGGAGAAAGAAACGGCAGCGGCGTCGGGGTCATCGGGGTGGCTGCTCCGGCGGTCCTCCGGCGTGGCCGCGGGGTCGGGGAGAAGCGGCGTAAGGTGCCGAAGCCGATGGTGGTGGAGGCGCTCATCTTCGGCGTTGGTACGGCGCGGGGCGAGACGGCGAAGCTGCGGCGGCGCCGGCGAACTTCGGGAGATGTTGGGGAGCTCAATCCCTTACGGTTCTGCGAGAGAGAAGAGATCAGGGAGATGCGTTGCGTTGAGTCGGAGGCAACCGAGAATAGAAGGGCGCGGGGAAACCTTCGGTGGCGGCGGAATCTGTCGCCGGAGACGGCAACAGCGGCGGAGCTTCGGGAGCTTGGTGCACTCGATCCCGTGGGTAAAAGATAGGGATTTTGGTGGGAATCGGACGAGGGGAGGGTCCGGTATTTATAGGAGGGAGGCGTGGAGGAGGGGCAACGCGAGGGAAGGAGTGCAGGCCGGATACGGCGGCGGCGGTCGGCGTCGTGCGGAAAGCGAACTCCGACGCGGGGTTGAAGACGGACCCGACAGGTGGGGTCCACCTGTCGGCGGCTGGCAAAGCGGCGTCCGCGCGAGGGAGCGAGCGGGCGAGCGAGGCGGAGGCGATTCGGTCGCTGGCTGCCGCCCGATGCTGGGCTGGGCCGGACTAGCGGCTAGCTGGGCGGGCCCAGTTCGGCGGTTTCTCTTTTTTTTAACTCAGACAACAAAAATAAAATAAATAACAAAAAATTATATATAGCATATTATATAGCAAAGTTTTCAGAAAAATATTTTGTACAACATGAACATTTTTTTTAGCGGCAAATAAATTCCAAAAATTTTAAATAAAGCAAACAGTACTACTTGTTTATTTAAAAACCAAATAAAATATTTAAAAATACCAAAATGATGTCAAAACCATTTTTCTCCAATTTTCTAATATAGGGAATCATTTTAACCTATTTTCCATATATTTTATTTTTGGAGAAAAGTAATTTGAATAAAAACCAAATAACTCCAAATTGAAAATAATTTCAAAGGGACTTTAAATTTGATTCTTTGAAACTTCCAACTCTCTTTCTTAGCATTTGAAGAAGTCATTTTATCTCCTCTCATGGAACTCATTGAGTTGCATACAGTTTCCGAATTTGAAATATTTCCAAATAGAATTCAAATCTTTTCGAAACCCTTTTCATTTATTTAAATGGAAGAAGTCATATCATCTTCACTCTAGGGTTTTGTGATGAAATGAATATGAATTCATGGAGATCATAAATGCAAGGTGAAAGTTTTGGGAAAGTCATTTTATTCCCTCTCATTTAATTTTCAAAAAGTTTCAAATTTCACACAACAAATCACACAATCAATCATTATCACTTAATTAATATAACATTCCAAAATTTAGAATTTTGGGATGTTACAATGACTAATAGTGCTGGTGTGGAAAACGTGTAACGCCATTACCGTTCAAAATACTCATGGCGTAGGTGCCAACGCCAGCACTAATTTTTAACACTGGTGCCATATTGGTGGGCGTCGGGTGTCTACGCCACCAAGGTTGTTTTTGGCACGCCATAGCTAGACTTTTCTCCACTAGTGTTAGGTATCATGACAATTGTGGTGTCATTCCATTCAGTCGGAATTTGCTTTGAATTAATGGCTTTCAGCACCTCTTGTGTGATTTCATCTCCTACAATATGCTAGTACTTCTTGAAAAATATTGCATGTAGCCCGTTAGGCCCGGGCACCTTTAAATCTCCCATACTGAAAACGGATTTTTTTACATCGTCCACAGTAAACGGTGCCATCAAGAAGTTGTTCATCTCCTCAGTAACTTTACGCTGCACTTTCTATAGGACATTTGATTTGTATGCTGCACCTCTGAAGTAAATAGGTGAGTAAAATAATTCTGGACATGGGAGTTTAGTTCCGGCATACCTTCCAGCCAGTTCCCTCCATCATCTTTCAATTTTTTAACAAAAGTTTTCTTTCGCCGACGCAAACGCTTGAAAAAAGGCTGTATTTCCAATCACCACCAGACAGCCATGTCACACGTGATCTTTGCCTCGATTGTATTTCTTCTAGCTCGAGCAGATGTTCAATCAGTTCAGCCAACTCTTTTCTTTTCTCTTCACTATCATCATTCGTAGGTCCCGCCATGACCTTTTCAAGATCTCGCTGTGCTTTGCGCAAACACTTCTTGGGTTTCTTTAGAACCCTTTGATTCCAATCATGGAATTCAACATGCATTTTTTTCAACTTGTCATATATGCTTGCCGCGCTCGGATGAGCACTTACCATCTCCCAGGCCGCAAGGACAGTTGCATCAAACTTTCTCTCTCTCAGCCATCTTGCCTCGAAGCACTTCACCTGCATATTGTTCCCGCCCCCAGTGTTTGGAGAGTAATATTCAGTATCTACGCATAGTGGTCTGTGATCGGAGTGATTATACTCCATGTTCTCAAGTGACGCATTCGGAAACATAGCCGACCACTCATCATTTGCTAGGCCTCTGTCTAGCCTCTCCCTTATTCTTCCTCTGTACCATGTGAACGGATCTCCAGTATACCCAATGTCATGCAGTTGGCAATCATCAATTACCTCCTGAAAAGCCTGCATGTACTGTATAGGCCCTGGGTTCCCACCATCCTTTTCATCAAGATATAGGATTTCATTAAGATCACCAATTAGCAACCACTGCAAGTTCTAGCTTTGCTACAGTTGTCTTATATGGCTCCATGTTATGTGTTTATTTTCCCATTTAAATTCACCGTACATCCCCATCAAGTGCCAGAAAATATTATTACTTGTTTCAATCTTTACAACAATGAACATAGGATCTAGAGCTATCCTATGAATTTTAACATTATTATTCATAACAAAAGTAAACCTCCCTTCCTACCATCAGTAGGGCATACAAATTTATTATGGAAAAACTAACGCCCATACGTGTGGGCGTTTGCACATCGCCCACACGTCTCCATCACCACTCATTTTGCCACGTATGAACAGATGACATCAGCAGAAATCTTTTTCGTTTTTGGCTTAAAAATATTTTATCTCCTAATTAAAAAAGCGACTTAAAAATTTGTTTTCACCATTAAATCCGTCTCAACGAGATCTTCAAAACTAGACCCCATATTGATATGTTTCGACGAAATTTTTTTTGCCCAAAAGTTGCCATGATGTTTATACTGTAGTTGCTATAGTGCTTAAACTAAAGTTGCCATGTGGCAATTTTAGTTTGTAGATCATGACAATTTTAGTTTTTCGATGATGACAATTCCAGTACTTTGACCATCAAAATATTTTTTTGTATGAACCATGGCAATTTTAAGTGCATGCATCCTGGCAATTTTAATTTATCGTGCATGGCAAGTCTAGTTTCTTAATTCCCCGTTTTATAATATGTCAAATTTTACTTTTAAATGTAGAAGAAAATACCTGAAACATATCATGGCAACTTCAGTATAAACATCATGTCAATTCATGTCCAATAGACACGGGAACTTTTAACCAAAAAAATTTCGTCGAAATATATTGATATGAGATCTAGTTTCAAAGATCTCGTCGCGAGGGATTTAATGATGAAAACGGATCTTCAATCGGATTTTTCATTTACGAGACAAAACATTTTAAAAACAGAAAATCCAAAAAGATTTCCACATGCATGCGGTGACATGGCGTAGTCTGTGCGCTATAGGACGTGTGGGCGGGTTTGACTCTCACCACACGTGTGGGCGTTAGCATTGTCCATTTATTATCCATCTTGAGTCTTCTTCGCAAACAATAACAACAGACATGACTTGACTCCTTCGGAAGCAACATTGTGCATGGCACCACTCGAGCCGGATCGAACACAATCTGGGGGTGAAGGGGGCTTCAAACCGCCGTCAGCCTCGAAAGGCCATAGCAATCTCGAGACCCAGCCGCTGTGTCGTCCAGATAACCACAGAGGCTGCCGCCATCAAAGAACCAGGGAAGTCGCCCCTATTGCCAAACTCCTGCGCCACCATTGAGCCAATGGTGCCACGAGCAGATCACGACCAGACCTATTGCAGCTTGACCAGCTACCAGATACCACGCTGCCACGCAGCAACAACCACCAGTGGCCAGCACCACCACAACGCAAGCCGTCGCCAGCCTTGCTCCATGGGCCCGTTGGCCAAAGAATCAGGCCACAGCAGCCTCGGTATCACTGCCAGGCCAGTGCCAGCTGCCCTTGCAACCACGTCTCCCCAGTCACCATCACCCCGTGGTCGCCGCTCTAGCATCCATGCTTGGACCGTTGGTATCCCGTTGCGAGAAGAGATGAGGAGATGAGGGTCTGCCGACCACACCTGTTGGGACAAACCCACCGGCCACATACGCCGAACCGCCTCCGGTGACAAACGCCGAACCAAGGTAGAAGAAGATGAACAGAATTTTCCGGCGACGAACGCCGCGGCCGTCGAATGGCCTGTATGTTGGCTTCTATTCAACTCACCTACTCAAACACATATACATGGAGGTATACACGCAGCACAACTCCGGAAGAACTCTCACATCGACCGGGCACATACCACGGTTTTGATGGAGACTACATCTTCCTTAGGCCCCTTCCCCTCGTCTCGGCACATACCGTCACCGTAGCACGGCAACAGACCGGCGCAACCCAGCCGGCACACCCGGCCACTAACTCCATGCACGCAACACGCACTAACTAACAATGCCATGCACGCACTAACTAACCACCCCATGCCCATGCACCCACGTCTCATGCAAGGCACCGGCCGAGCAACACAGCTACTTGATCCACACAACCCGGCTAACCATCTCGAGATTAAGGGCTTGTTTGGGACTGCTCCGCTTCTTCAAAATCAGTTTCGCTTCAATAAATTCACTTTGGAGCAGTTTCAAGCAGAAGTTGTAGCACTACCAAAGATAATGTTTGGCTTCCATCTAGCTCCAGCTTCAAGAATGTGGAATTTGGTGGAAATGATCTATTTAATTGGTTGAGGGCGGAGAAACGAAGGGGTTTCCACTTACTGGTGGCAGTGGTGGGTAATTTCCACCCAACTCCAGCTTCTAGAGTTTTTTGAAGCACCCCCCGAGGAGCTTCATAAAAAACTAGGAGCTATACCCCAGATTCTAGTTTTTTGCGGAGCAGCATATCGTGGAGCTGTCCCTGTTTGGCTTGTGTTTTCCGGAGCAGAGTTGAATTTTAAAGAGCAGAGCAGTCCCAAACAGGCCCTAACTCCAAGTCGGATTGTCCTAACAAACTCCCCCTAATCTTGACTTGCCTTCTCGCCTCGCCATCATAGGAGACATGGCTCGTCGTCGACCACGTCCACCTGATGCCTACTGTGCACCCCCGTGCCCGCTGCGACGTGCCGTGTGCTCGCCGCGCCCACGCCATGGTTGCTGCGTCGCTCATCATCGGAGCTGCGTCTGGAAACGCCGGGCATCATCGTCGCCACGGCCGTCGATGCCGCCGCGTGTCTCCGCGCCACCACGCAGGTCCTCCACGGCCTCCTCGCCATGCCGCCGCAGTTGCCGCATCGCTCGACGTCGAAGCCGTGTGCCACCACCACGGCCGGACTCGCCGCGCGTCGCCCCAAGTCCGCCATGACAGTCGCAGCGCCGCGCACCTCCGTAGGCCGACACACGGCCCCGAGCTCCGTTGCGCAACCATCGATGAACGCCGCCATCGCCGGCACGCCTCCGGCACGACGAACCATGCCCAAGCCAACCAAGCTTTGATACCAAATGTTGGGACAAACCCACCGGCGACATACGCCGAACCGCCCTCCGATGACAAACGCCAAACGAAGGTAGAAGAAGAACAGAATTTTCCGACGACGAACGCCCCGGCCGCCGAACGGCCTGTATGTTGGCTTCTATTCAACTCACCTACTCAAACACACATACATGGAGGTACACACGCACACATGCAGCACAACCCCGGAAGAACTCTCTCACATCAACCGGGCGCATACCACGGCCCCGACGGAGACTACATATTCCTTAGGCCCCTCCCCCTCGGCTCGGCACATACGGTCACCGTGGCGTGGCAATAGACCGGCGCAACTACATGCAGTACACACGGGGGCTTTTATAGCCAGGTGCACACACACTACCCAGCCGGCACACCCGGCCACTAACTCCATGGACGCAGCACGCACTAACTAACTACGCCATGCACACGCACCCACGTCTCATGCAACGCACCGGCCAAGCAACACAGCTACTTGATCCACACAACCTGGCTAACCATCTCGAGATTAACTCCAAGTCAGGATTATCCTAACAAATGACTCATGGGACTTTGCCCGCCTGAAGAATCCGGTAGCGGCTGGTCGTGGGAGGAGAGGAATTCAGGGGCGGTGGCGGCTTGGGTTCGCCCTAGCCACCCCCTTGAGCAACTCGTCTGAGCTTTGAAATTTGTGTTGTTGTCTACATTGATTAGAAAGTAATTTACCTATTTACGAATGAGACTCCTCACAGTGGGGAGTAACATAGAGTAGTAACTTGCCGATGTTACTAATCTATGTTACTACCTCCATAACCCCTCTCTCCTCGTTAATTAGCTGCCACATAAGCAATCTTGTATTGAAATGTGTGATGTTACTAGTTAAGTTACTCCCATTGTGACTAGTCTGAAGCAATATGAGTAACTCTCAGGTTCATATGATCCCATTATCTGGTCCGTTAAATTATGGGCGAGGATCCATGCCAAAGTCTTTTTATGGTGGTGGGCGAGCGATGGAAAAGGTTGTATTCATTCATTCCGGAGTAACTCATGCATTTATATGAACATACGAAACATACGCACCATCCTTGATAAGTAGCACCAGCCACCCGCAAACTTCATGGTGTTTCCTTCGTTTTTATATTTTCCTTTGTATTTTGGCTAGGGGAAAGGGAGCGGGGAAGGGGTCTCTGACAGACGATCCTTTTGTGGTTCTATAGATCGAAATGGGATGCATGGGGAGTTGGAGCAGCACGTTTAGCCAGTACATCAGATGCTCAGTAAGCATGTCTACGCTAAGGTCATATCCGTGGCAAAGAGATATGTTAATATGGCAGCTGATGTGGCTGTTCACCATTCAGGGTGGACGACACGGTCCGGTCCGGCGGTCCGGCTCGTGGCCCGCTCGGCTCGGGCCGGCTCGGTCCTGGCCCGCTGAAAAAATCGGCCGGTCCGAGCTCAGCAAACCAGCCCGACAAAGCTTCGGTCCGGTCCGGGCTTTAACCTAGCCGACCGAGCGGACCGACGAACACGAGCTGTGGCATGGCGAGAGCGTGGCGGGGGCATGTCAGGACGAGGCAGGGGCGTGGCGGGAGCGTGCCAAGGGCGTTGCAGGGGCATGTCGAGGTCGTGGCGGGCGCGTGGCGAGCGTGTGGCCAGAGCTGCGTGGCAGGCGCGTCGGTCGTGCGCTGGTCTGCGCCGCCGTCGTTCATCCGCGCGGCCACCGGCCTCCCTGACGCTGGAAAGCATGTCTACTGGATGCGCCATGCTCGGATCTATCATCTGGAAGGTAGAACTTGAAGCGGGAGGCCCTACACCGCCGTTGTACACCGGCCGTCGTGCACCGGCCGTCGTGCCAGACTCGTCGTCGCTGTTGCTGCCCGAGCTCTGCCTGGCCGCCGTGCCGTCCACCGTGAGTCGCAGAAGTCGCTGGACACCTCCACGACGAGCCTTGCTGCCTCCAGCGCCCTCCCCATGTCGCCGTGCTCCGGCGCGAGCTCTGGGGTGACCATCGGCCGGTCCAAACGAGCCGCTCGGTCCGGCTCGGGCTTTCGTCGCCGCGGTCCGGTCCCTGAAAACAGGACCGCGACGCTGCTCGGTCCGGTCCGGTCCGGACCGCCGACGGCCGGTCCAAACGACGGCTCGGTCAGGACCGGACCGGCCCCGACCGTGTCCACCCTGATTCACCATCACGATCTGGTCCGCAGCTTCTTTCGCCATATTGCTCTGTCGTACGAGGGCGTACGTCATATCCTGTGTGAATATGTCGCAGATTCCATGCTAGCTTTTTTGTGAAGGTGCAGCTGGATCGTGCATGTAAGCAGCATAGGTATCAGCACAGCATGAGTTGCCAGGTGCTAAACACCATCTGAAACAAATCAGCAGCTCGACTCTGAAGGTAAAAGTTTTTGCCTACAAACCTTTCGTTGAAGTATGCAATATTGGTGCCATGAAGGCTGCGCCGACAAACTGTCACAGGGCAATAAGAACGACATGGTTTGGGCGGCCATCCAACGCCTTCTTCACCGAGTGAATTGCAGAAAACATCGACATTGAAGGTTAGGGTTGCACGAACCACAGTTTTACAGTTTTGTGCCAAAACCACTAATTCCAAGGCTATTTTTTTTTTGCAAAAAACACTAGTTATTAGTTTTGACCCATTTGATGACGATTATGACAAGTGGAACCCGCAAAAGCTGATGGCATTACGATTTTGCACGAACGGCTTAGACACCCTTGGGGCAAAAATAAAAACGCAATCGGGTCCTGCCAAAGCAAAACTGCAGCACGACACGGCGGCGTTCATGGGGTCTCGTCGCCGGCAAGGTACGGCCACCAGAGCGTCGCCCGGAGGGGGAAGAGGGCGGCGTCTGTCATTCAGCCGGTGGTGCCGCGTCCGCATCGGGCGGTGCTGGGACGGCCACGAATGGAGGAGGTGCCGTCTGGGTGAGGATCAAGCGGGTGACTGCACTGCTAGCTTGCTGGGTGGCTGGGGGTCCTCGCCGTAGACAAGGGTCGGGGCGGCGTCGCCGGTCGGCTGGAGCAGAGGGGTTGGGATCGCCGGCGACGAGGGCGGCTGCGAAGCTCGGCTACGCTGGCTAATGGCCGGAGCCATGGTTGTGGGGGCGCGAGGGAGGTAGAGCAGGGGGGAGGGGCGGCGACGGGAGCGAGCAGCAGCGGTGCCTGCCGCCGAGCGTCAACGACGACGAGTAGCAGCGGCGCCGGAGCGAGCATCAGCAGTGGCGCAGGCGGCCAGGCGCGAGCGAGCAGTGGCGCCGGGGGAGAGAGCGGCGGCGACGGCGCCGGAGCAAGCAGCAGCCCCGCCGGCCGCGCGTGTGCGAGCAGTGGCGCCGGTGGCCAGGCGGCCATGCACGAGCTAGCAGCTCGCTGGAACCTTATCCTCTTTTTTTTAATTAATATAAATGACCTTATCCTCTTATGCCCTTTTACAATGTAGTCCCTTATATGCTCTTTAATTGCGATCCGTTATGTCATGCCACATCATCCTTTTCTGTGGGACCCATCTGTCATAATCATGATTAAAACGAGCGAACCAGGTGAGTAGTGTTTTTTGCAAAAAATTAGCCTTGAAATTAGTGATTTTTGGCACAGAACTGTAGAACTGTGGTTTCTGCAACCCTAGCCTTCAATGTCGATGTTTTTTGCAATTCACTCCTTCTTCACCAGCACTATCATCACAGCGAAGAGTGTGTCGAGGGCTAACATGCTGCCAACGACTTTAGCAGCTTCATTCACCTCACTAGTTGTGCGCAAACCTCAAGCTGAAGGTGTCTTGTCACTGGTCCGACACGCAGGTCGGGAACTCAGGACTGAGTGAAGTAACGCACCACTACACAACCCCTCAGTAATAAACGTAGCTAAACCATCCACAACTCCATGGGTGTGCCCTGTTAAGTAATCTTGTATTAGTCCTGTACTAGTGTCAAAGTTCAATCTACTATATGCATGTGCCCTAGTAGTATACGTGTCAGTAGCAAGGTTTTTAATTTCGGAAGCCAAATTATTTCGAAGCTCACTGAAATATGCGAAATTAAATTTCGCAAATTTCAAAAATTATTTCAGATTTTGCGATTTCAAATTCACTTAAATTTACTGAATTTTAACAGAACTTAAATTTATTTTGAAATTAGTTTGAATCTGCATCCATATTTCGGGGTTAAAGATATTTCACACCCCACTGAAATATGTGAAATTTCATAAATTTCACTGAAATTTTGGAAAATTCACTGAAATTTCGTTGAAAGTTTTAACCCTGGTCAGTAGTAGTCCTATTAAGATTATTCCTTGATCGTGCATACATAGGAAAGTAATATTTTTGTTTTGACTGTAAACCACTCGCATGTTATTTATTCATAGAATTCTCAGGGCAGGGTATTCATGCGTCTCTGGTCATGGTTCTAGCATTCTCCAGGCAGGGTGATCGCTGGCGGTTCCGGGGGCGGTTGGGCTCGTGGGTCTGGTCAAAATCGTGGCCTTTGGTGGCTCTCGGGGTGGTCTGGTGGCGGGGCGGTGGCCCTGGCGGTGGGAGGCGCATTGGTCATGGGCGGATTGGGCGTCTTGGATGTGGGCAGGCAGCCATCGCTGCTCGGGCTGCATGGCTGCGTGTGGTTGGTGGAGCGGGGAGGCGACAGAGGGTATAGACCACCGGGTACATCAGTTGACCGGGGTATCATGAACCCAAGCCCGAGCTAAAAGAGAAAACCCAGCCGTCGTACCCCCACCTCGCCTCCACAAGAGAGGCGGCCCCTTCTCCCTCACCCCTCAGAGCTCCGCCGCATCCCCCTCCCTCCACCGCCGTCGGAGGGCGCGGTCGGGGGTTACCACCGCGTTGCTGTTGCGAGGCCGGCGGTGGCAGCCCCTTCTATTCCACGTTGCAGGCGCCCGGCTTGGGTCGGCGGCTCCTGGAGGAGGTGCTGCTGGGCCAGCAGTGCTCCGACGCAGGTCAGGGTGGCAGCAAGGCTGCAGGGTGGCCTCTTGGTGGGTGGGTGCGGGCGTTGGCCGGCTGCACCCTGCAGGCCAAGATCTGGGCCCTTTGGGCCCGATCTGGATCAGGGTGGGCCAATTTGGACTCTGACGAGTTGCCTCAGGCTGGAGTGGCGAGCCCTCATGATAGGGTCGGCGGGTGGGCCCGGCCGGCCAATTGGCTTGGTGTGCTCCTGCTACCGCGTCCGATCTGCTACTGTTTGAGCTAGTGGAGGTGGTTCACTCCCACATGGCTGCGACACTGCCATCTCCTGTCTACAATTGCTTAGTCTTGGCCCAACCGGCCTCGCAACGTTTGCCATGGTGAGACATGATGGTGACCTCAAGACTGTGTTGGAGCATGTTGGTGGGCGAAATGCGTGGTTTAGCCAACAATTTGTCCTGGGTTGTGGGTGTGTGAGGGTCAGGAGAAATCTCTATCGGGCCTTGTCGGCACCGACACGGTGACGCCTATGGGCGCCGCCATCCTTCTTGAAAGGCGTGAGGTGCATCCCCTCCCCACTCCCCTCCATGTACCGCGAGAAATCCTAGGATCCGTCCGATCAGTAGCGTCATTATCGTCGCAGTCCTTCTTGAAGGTGTTGCTTGGTACGCGGCAATTCGGAGGCATGGGAGCGTGGTACGAATTCTCCACAGGGCGCAGCGGTTGCGGGGAATCGCCGCTTTAGTCGATCTGGCGTTGTTGCATTTGTTTATCTTGTTCTTTCTTTTGGGCTTGATTGTGTCGTTGTTTGCCCCAGCAGTGGTCTCACAGTTGTATCAGGCGGTTGCTATATTAATATAGCTGGGCAAAAGCCTGTTTCTAGAGGGTACATCACTTGCCCAGTAGGTGCACTGGTCGACAGCTGTGGCGTCCGCAGCAGGCTCTCTCATGGTGTTCCCACTCCATTTGTTTTTCTCCGGGTGAAAACTAGATCTTCGGGTTGGACGGCAGTGGGGTTCTGTGGCAGTGCCCTTCTTGAAGGCATTCTTTTGGAGTCCTCGGTCCGGCGTTGTTCGTCTCACATCTCCCCCGCTTATCTTGGTGTTGGTCTCCGTCGGCTCTAAGCGGGTCTTTTCTGTGCTTGATAGTCGTTGGGATTGTGTGTCGGTGCCCGACATCCTTATATCTTGTCTTGGATGTGTGTATGGTGGCGTGCGTTTGTATCGGTTTGCTTGAATGCAAGTGGTAGTTGCTTTATAATATAAAGCGGGGAACCATTTTTCATCATTTATTCATAGAGTTCAGGGATCTCAGCTGATAGAAAACACAAAATACAGGCTGGGGGCACCTCAGCCCAAAACGAAGAAAGTTCATTGCTAATTCCCACTCTACCTAACTCGTGCGCTACGCAGTTAGCCGAGCGTCTAACACAGCACACCTTGAAACCTTAACGAGAGTCCATAGTACACAGGAGGTCCTTCACTTCTTCTATGACCGATCCGTTGGCAGAAAGATTTCTCCCCAGATCATTGAGCATGTCTACCACCGATTTGCAATCCAACTATATAATGTATATTCTGCATCTCTAGCTGTACTGCATGACGACATGCAAGTAGTGTCGCAGCTTCAGGACTAGAAACCAGGGAGAACACATGACATGCACCGCCTCTAAATGCACCAACATGGTCTCTGTAGATGATGCCACCGGCAGCTCGCTCGCCGGTCTTCGACACTGCACCATCCACATTCACTTTGGTTCACCCCTGCTCGGGTGGTTGCCATTTCTCCAGCAGAACAAGCTTCGGATTTCGTGCCTTGTTGTGATGCACAATCTCCCGTCCAGTAATAACCCATCACAGATCTTGCCACTCCTTGTGCATTAGCAATCTTCCTTCCATCCCATGTATCATTTCTTGCTAGCCACAGAGTGTACACCCCCTGCAGCATCAGCTCTCTCTCATCCCCAGTAGCTTCAGTGAACCAAGACAACATCCAATTCCGAAGTGCACTCCAGGAACTTACTAATGCCGATGCGATCGCCACCGGAGCTCCCAATTTCGAGCGTAGGAATTTCCAAAATAATGTTGAATGCGGACACCTCCAAAATACATGATACATCGTCTCCTCTCTACCACACGCTCACAAAAACTCCTACTTTGATCCAGCGGTGTAGCAGTTCATCTCCAGTAGCCAAGCCTGTTGGATTCAACCACGATGAGGTGACTATGTCTGGCTCGAACTAGTACAATCACATAAATAAGTTGTATTAGGATTTAGGATAGGCTAGCTCCTATATATACTCTTGAATATCCCTGTAAGAGTTTGTACAAGACTATCTGAGCAGTAGGAAGAAATCAACAGGCATGACACATGCCTGTGGCCATCAACCGTGTCTGACCTTAGCCTCGGTAACTTCCTTTGTCCCACCAATCTGTTGGTGTCAACATCGTTAGCCACAAGAGTTCGGTGAAGAGTAGCAACGCTGTCACCAACAAGGGAACGACGCCCTTGACCTTGGAAAACCTAGTGTATGTCTAGCTACTTTGCTTCCAAAAAGCTGACAGAACCTTGGGCACTGGAAATACTCAATCCCGGGTCGCACTCCATGCCCACCATCGATGACCGTGACATGCTCACCGCCGGAAAAGCATGATCTTCCACTCTCTTTAGCCCTGCAAAAATTAAGGACGCATGAGTAGTTTCATTTGGACACGAAGATGGTGTCTAAGAAACAATATGAAGCATGCAAATGAAGCAAACTGAACACAATGTAGAAGCGGAAGTGTGAAGTAAACCATACGAGATGAAGAAGCATAACTATGGTGCACATGAAGCAAACTGTGCAGTGTGAAGAAGCACAAGTATGATACAGAATATTTCTTCTCCTATGGACCTTTCTCGATTAAAGATGGCTCGGAAATTAGATTCTGGGAGGACAGGTGGCTAGAAAATGCCACACTCTGGGAACAATATCCGGCTCTATACAACATTGTGCGTCACAAGGGTGATACTATCGCCACGGTAATGGAATCATTTCCGCCAAATGTGACGTTCAGAAGAGATTTAATTGGACCCAGACTCCAATTGTGGTACATCCTGCTCCAGTGGTTGTCCATGGTGCAGTTGTCACATGAGTCTGATATATTCCGATGGAACCTACATGAGAATGGACAATTCTCAGTGGAGTCTATGTATAGAGCGTTAATCCAGCCTGAGGTGCCAGTTGATAATAACAAGAAGATCTCGAAGATGAAGATAGCTCTTAAGAAATAAAATATTTGCATCGTATATTCGTCGTGGAGTCATTCTTACTAAATATAACCTTATTAAGACGAGTCGACATGGAAGCCCGCAATGTGTTTTTTGTCACCATGATGAGACAATAAAACATGTATATTCTTCCAATGCAAGTTGCTCGTTCTATATGGTCAGACATCCAGATAGCTTCTGGATTGTATCCTCCTTGTAGTGTTGCTGATGTATTTGGCAACTAGTTACATGGGATAGATCACATGTTCAGAACTCTTCTTAGGGGGAGCGCTTGTCGTTATTTGGTTGCATTGGCTATGTAGAGATGAAAAGGTTTTCAACGATAGAAGTACTTCTCTGATGCAAGTTATCTACAGATGTACCAGGACTCTTCGTTTATAGTCCTTTCTACAACGCGTGGAGAATCAAGACCTGTTTACGGAGGTGTGTACACGACTGGAGGATATGGCGAGAGATACTTTTACCCAACATTGGTGGCTGCATGATCTTAGGATTGGCCCACACCTCCGCTTTAGGTGTCATATGGACTACATGTTTCTTTGTATTTCGCCTTTTTAGTTTTTCATTTATGCGAGAGGACTTTGTTTGGCTGTATGCATCTTAGTTAAGCAGAGGTCGGGTGTAATGCTTAAAACTTTGAAGTACTAAAGCGCCCCTTTTCGAAAAAATGATACAGACGAATCATGAAAATTGGATGCATTATATTGACGTAATCTCAACATAATTTCTACATAGTGGATGCACATATTTTTTTAAATGGGGTTAAAAAAGATTTCTACACGGTCATGCAAATTAAGACAAGGAAGGGGCGACATGTATCTTGTTGGGGAACGTAGTAATTTCAAAAAAAATCCTACGCACACGGAAGATCATGGTGATGCATAGCAACGAGGGGAAGAGTGTTGTCTACGTACCCTCATAGACCGTAAGCGGAAGCGTTATGACAACGCGGTTGATGTAGTCGTACGTCTTCACGATCCGACCGATCCAAGTACCGAACACACGGCACCTCCGAGTTCAGCACACGTTCAGCTCGGTGACGTCCCACGAACTCACGATCCAGCAGAGCTTCGAGGGAGAGTTCCGTCAGCACGACGGCGTGATGACGGTGATTATGATGCTACCGACGCAGGGCTTCGCCTAAGCACCGCTACAATATGACCGAGGTGGATTATGGTGGAAGGGGGCACCGCACACGGCTAAAAGATCAACTGATCAACTTGTGTGTCCATGGGGTGCCCCCTCCCCCGTATATAAAGGAGTGGAGGAGGGGGAGGGCCGGCCCTCTACTATGGCGCGCCCTGGGGAGTCCTACTCCCACCGGGAGTAGGATTCCCCCCTGCCAAGTAGTAGGAGTAGGAGAGAAGGAAGGGGAAGAGAGAAGAGAAGGAAGGAGGGGGCGCCGCCCCTCCCCCTAGTCCAATTCGGACTAGGCCTTGGGGGGCGCGCGGCCTTCCCTAGGCAGCCCCTCTCTCTCTCTCCCCTAAAGCCCAAAAAGGCCCATATACCCCCCTGCGAATTCCCGTAACTCTCCGGTACTCCGATAAATACCCGAACCAGAGAGGGCCCAGAGATACCTCTCCGATACTCAGAGTGACAAATCCTAATCTCGATCTATGCCAACCCAACAAACACCTTCGGAGACACCTGTAGAGCATCTTTATAATCACCCAGTTACGTTGTGACGTTTGATAGCACACAAGGTGTTCCTCCGGTATTCGGGAGTTGCATAATCTCATAGTCATAGAAACATGTATAAGTCATGAAGAAAGCAATAGCAACATACTAAACGATCAAGTGCTAAGCTAACGGAATGGGTCAAGTCAATCACATCATTCTCTAATGATGTGATCCCGTTAATCAAATGACAACTCATGTCTATGGCAAGGAAACTTAACCATCTTTGATTCAACGAGGTAGTCAAGTAGAGGCATACTAGTGACACTCTGTTTATCTATGTATTCACACATGTACTAAGTTTCCGGTTAATACAATTCTAGCATGAATAATAAACATTTATCATGATATAAGGAAATATAAATAACAACTTTATTATTGCCTCTAGGGCATATTTCCTTCAGTCTCCCACTTGCACTAGAGTCAATAATCTAGTTCACATCGCCATGTGATTTAACACCAATAGTTCACATCACCATGTGATTAATATCCATAGTTCACATCTCCATGTGGCCAACACTCAAAGGGTTTACTAGAGTCAGTAATCTAGTTCACATCGCCATGTGATTAACACCCAAAGAGTACTAAGGGGTGATCATGTTTTGCTTGTGAGAGAAGTTTAGTCAACAGGTCTGCCAAACTCAGACCCGTATGTATTTTGCACATTTCTATGTCTACAATGCTCCGCACGGAGCTACTTTAGCTAATTTCTCCCACTTCCAATATGTATCCAGATTGAGACTTAGAGTCATCTGGATCAGTGTCAAAACTTGCATCAACGTAACCCTTTACGACGAACCTTTTGTCACCTCCATAATTGAGAAACATATCCTTATTCCACTAAGGATAATTTTGACCGCTGTTCAGTGATCTACTCCTAGATCACTATACTCCCTTGCCAAACTCAGTGTAGGGTATACAATAGATCTGGTATACAGCATGGCATACTTTATAGAACCTATGGCTGAGACATAGGGAATGACTTTCATTCTCTTTCTATCTTCTGCCGTGGTCGAGCTTTGAGTCTTACTCAATTTCACACCCTGTAACACAGGAAGGAACTCTTTCTTTGACTGTTCCATTTTAACTACTTCAAAATCTTGTCAAGGTATGTACTCATTGAAAAAACTTATCAAGCGTCTTGATCTATCTCTATAGATCTTGATGCTCAATATGTAAGCAGCTTCACCGAGGTCTTTCTTTGAAAAACTCCTTTCAAATACTCCTTTATGCTTTTCAGAAAATTCTACATTATTTCCGATCAACAATATGTCATTCACATATATTTATCAGAAATGTTGTAGTGCTCCCACTCACTTTCTTGTAAATACAGGCTTCACTGCAAGTCTGTATAAAACTATATGCTTTGATCAACTCATTAAAGTGTATATTCCAACTCTGAGATGCTTGCACCAGTCCATAGATGGATCGCTGGAGCTTGCACATTTTGTTAGCACCTTTAGGATCGACAAAACCTTCTGGTTGCATCATATACAACCCTTCTTTAATAAATCCATTAAGGACTGCAGTTTTGTTATCCATTTGCCAGATTTCATAAAATGCGGCAATTGCTAACATGATTCGGATAGACTTAGGCATCGCTACGAGTGAGAAAATCTCATCGTAGTCAACACCTTGAGCTTGTCGAAAACCTTTCGCGACAAGTCGAGCTTTGTAGATAGTAACACTACCATCAGCGTCTGTCTTCCTCTTGAAGATCCATTTATTCTCAATGGCTCACCGATCATCGGGCAAGTCAATCAAAGTCCACACTTTGTTCTCATACATGGATCCCATCTCAGATTTCTTGGCCTCAAGCCATTTCGCGGAATCTAGGCTCATCATCGCTTCCTCATAGTTCGTAGGTTCGTCATGGTCAAGTAACATGACCTCCAGAACAGGATTACTGTACCACTCTGGTGCGGATCTCACTCTGGTTGACCTATGAGGTTCGTTAGTAACTTGATCTGAAGTTACATGATCATCGTCATTAGCTTCCTCACTAATTGGTGTAGGAGTCACAGGAACAGATTGATACGTCTCCAACGTATCTACTTTTCCAAACACTTTTGCCCTTGTTTTGGACTCTAATTTGCATGATTTGAATGGAACTAACCCGGACTGACGCTGTTTTTAGCAGAATTGCCATGGTGTTATTTTTGTGCAGAAATAAAAGTTCTCGGAATGACTTGAAACTTCACGGAGAATATTTTTTGAAATAATAAAAAATACTGGCGAAAGAATCAAGACCAGGGGGCCCACACCCTGTCCACGAGGATGGGAGGCGCGCCTGCCCCCCTGGGCGCGCCCCCTGCCTCGTGGGCCCCCTGGAGCTCCACCGACCTCAACTCCAACTCCATATATTCACGTTCGGGGAGAAACAAATCAGAGAGAAGGATTCATCGCGTTTTACGATACGAGCGGCCACCAAGCCCTAAACTCTCTCGGGAGGGCTGATCTGGAGTCCGTTCGGGGCTCCAGAGAGGGGAATCCGTCGCCGTCGTCATCATCAACCATCCTCCATCACCAATTTCATGATGCTCACCGCCGTGCGTGAGTAATTCCATCGTAGGCTTGCTGGACGGTGATGGGTTGGATGAGATTTATCATGTAATCGAGTTAGTTTTGTTAGGGTTTGATCCCTAGTATCCACTATGTCCTGAGATTGATGTTGCTATGACTTTGCTATGCTTAATGCTTGTCACTAGGGCCCGAGTGCCATGATTTCAGATCTGAACCTATTATGTTTTCATGAATATATGTGAGTTCTTGATCCTATCTTGCAAGTCTATAGTCACCTACTATGTGTTATGATCCGGCAACCCCGAAGTGACAATAATCGGGACCACTCCCGGTGATGACTGTAGTTTGAGGAGTTCATGTATTCTCTAAGTTTTAATGCTTTGGTCCGGTACTCTATTAAAAGGAGGCCTTAATATCCCTTAGTTTCCAATAGGACCCCACTGCCACGGGAGGGTAGGACAAAAGATGGCATGCAAGTTCTTTTCCATAAGCACGTATGACTATATTCGGAATACATGCCTACATTACATTGATGAATTGGAGCTAGTTCTGTGTCACCCTATGTTATAACTGTTACACGATGAACCGCATCCGACATAATTATCCATCACCGATCCAATGCCTACGAGCTTTTCACATATTGCTCTCTGCTTAGTTACTTTTCCGGTGCCACTGTTACAATTACTACAAAACTGCTACTGTTACTTTTGCTACTGTTACCACTACTACCATAATACTTTGCTACTAAATACTTTGCTGCAGATATTAAGTTATCCAGTTGTGGTTGAATTGACAACTCAACTGCTAATACTTGAGAATATTCTTTGGCTCCCCTTGTGTCGAATCAATAAATTTGGGTTGAATACTCTACCCTCGAAAACTGTTGCGATCCCCTATACTTGTGGGTTATCATAGATTTCTGTGATGAACTACTTTCCAATAAGGGAGCAGGAATGGTTACCTCATCAAGTTCTACTTTCCTCCCACTCACTTCTTTCGAGAGAAACTCCTTCTCTAGAAAGGATCCATTCTTAGCAACGAATGTCTTGCCTTCGGATCTGTGATAGAAGGTGTACCCAACTGTCTCCTTTGGGTATCCTATGAAGACACATTTCTCCGATTTGGATTTGAGATTATCAGGATGAAACTTTTTCACATAAGCATCACAACGCCAAACTTTAAGAAACGACAACTTTGGTTTCTTGCCAAACCACAGTTCATATGGTGTCGTCTCAACGGATTTAGATGGTGCCCTATTTAACGTGAATGCAGCTGTCTCTAATGCATAACCCCAAAACGATAGTGGTAAATCGGTAAGACACATCATAGATTGCACCATATCTAATAAAGTACGGTTACGATGTTCGGACACACCATTACGCTGTGGTGTTCTAGGTGGCGTGGCGAAACTATTCCGCATTGTTTCAAATGAAGACCAAACTCGTAACTCAAATATTCTCCTCCACGATCAGATCGTAGAAACTTTATCTTCTTGTTACAATGATTTTCCACTTCACTCTGAAATTATATGAACTTTTCAAATGTTTCAGACTTATGTTTCATCAAGTAGATATACCCATATTTGCTCAAATCATCTGTGAAGGTCAGAAAATAATGATACCTGCCGCGAGCCTTAACACTCATCGGATCGCATACATCAGCATGCATTATTTCCAACAAGTCAGTTGCTCGCTCCATTGTTCCGGAGAACGGAGTCTTAGTCATCTTGCCCATAAGGCATGGTTCGCAAGCATCAAGTGATTCATAATCAAGTGATTCCAAAATCCCACCAACATGGAGTTTCTTCATGCGCTTTACACCAATATGACCTAAATGGCAGTGCCACAAATAAGTTGCACTATCATTATTAACTTTGCATTTTTGGCTTTAATATTATGAATATGTGTATCACTATGATCGAGATCCAACAAACTATTTTCATTGGGTGTATGACCATAGAAGGTTTTATTCATGTAAACAGAACAACAATTATTCTCTAACTTAAATGAATAACCGTATTGCAATAAACATGATCAAATCATATTCATGCTCAACGCAAACACCAAATAACACTTATTTAGGTTCAACACTAATCCCGAAAGTATAGGGAGTGTGCGATGATGATCATATCAATCTTGGAACTACTTTCAACACACATCGTCACCTCGCCCTTAACTAGTTTCTGTTCATTCTGCAACTCCCGTTCCGAGTTACTACTCTTAGCAACTCAACCAGTATCAAATGCCGAGGGGTTGCTATAAACACTAGTAAAGTACACATCAATAACATGTATATCCAATATACCTTTGTTCACTTTGCCATCCTTCTTATCCGCCAAGTATCTAGGGTAATTCCACTTCCAGTGACCATTTCCTTTGCAGTAGAAGCACTCAGTTTCAGGCTTGGGTCTAGCTTTGGGCTTCTTCACGGGAGCAGCAACTTGCTTGCTATTCTTCTTTGAAGTTCCTCTTTCTTTCTTTTACCCTTTTTCTTGAAACTGGTGGTCTTGTTGACCATCAACACTTGATGCTTTTCTTGATTTCTACCTTCGTCGATTTCAGCATCATGAAGAGCTTGGGAATCGTTTCCGTTATCCCTTGCATATTATAGTTCATCACGAAGTTCTAGTAACTTGGTGAAAGTGACTAGAGAACTTTGTCAATCACAATCTTATCTGGAAGATTAACTCCCACTTGATTCAAGTGATTGTAGTACTCAGACATTCTGAGCACATGCTCACTAGCTGAGCTATTCTCCTCCATCTTGTAGGCAAAGTACTTGCCAAAGGTCTCATACCTTTTGACATGGGCATGAGTCTGAAATACTAATTTCAACTCTTGGAACATCTCTTATGCTCTGTGGCGTTTCAAAAACGTCTTTGAAGCCCCGATTCTAAGCCGTAAAGAATGGTGCACTAAACTATCAAGTAGTCATCATATTGAGCTTGCCAAACGTTCATAATGTCTGCATTTGCTCCTGCAATCGGTCTGTCACCTGGCGGTGCATCAAGGACATAATTCTTCTGTGCAGCAGTGAGGATAATCCTCAGATCATGGATCCAATTAGCATCATTGCTACTAACATCTTTCAACTTAGTTTTTCTCTAGGAACATATCAAAAATAAAACAGGGGAGCTAAACGCGAGCTATTGATCTACAACATAGATATGCTAATACTACCAGGACTAAGTTCATGATAAATTAAAGTTCAATTAATCAAATTACTTAAGAACTCCCGCTTAGATAGACATCCCTCTAGTCATCTAAGTGATCACGTGATCCAAATCAACTAAACAATGTCCGATCATCATGTGAGATGGAGTAGTTTTAGATGGTGAACATCACTATGTTGATCATATCTACTATATGATTCACGCTCGACCTTTCGGTCTCAGTGTTCCGAGGCCATATCTGCATATGCTAGGCTCGTCAAGTTTAACTTGAGTATTCTGCGTGTGCAAAACTGGCTTGCACCCGTTGTATGTGAACGTAGAGCTTATCACACCCGATCATCACGTGGTGTCTCAGCACGAAGAACTGTCACAACGGTGCATACTCAGGGAGAACACTTATATCTTGAAACTTAGTGAGAGATCATCTTGTAATGCTACCGCTGAACTAAGCAAAATAAGATGCATAAAGGATAAACATCACATGCAATCAAAATATGTGACATGATATGGCCATGGTCATCTTGCGCCTTTGATCTCCATCTCCAAAGTACCGTCATGATCTCTATCGTCACCGGCATGACACAATGATCTCCATCATCTTGATCTCTATCAACGTGTCGTCACATGGTTGTCTCGCCAACTATTGCTCTTGCAATTATTGCTATCGCATAGCGATAAAGTAAAGCAATTATTTTGCGCTTGCATCTTATGAAATAAAGAGACAACCATAAGGCTTCTGCCAGTTGCCGATAACTTTAACAAAACATGATCATCTCATACAACAACTTATATCTCATCACGTCTTGACCATATCACATCACAACAAGACCTGCAAAAACTCATGACTTCCTTTGTCACACCAATCTGTTGGTGTCAACATATTTAGCCACAAGAGTTCGGTGAAGAGTAGCAACGCTGTCACCAACAAGGGAACGACGCACTTGACCTTGGAAAACCTAGTGTATGTCTAGCTACTTTGCTTCCAAAAAGCTGACAGAACCTTGGGCACTGGAAATACTCGATCCCGGGTCGCACTCCATGCCCACCATCGATGACCGTGACATGCTCACTGCCGAAAAAGCATGATCTTCCACTCTCTTTAGCCCTGCAAAAATTAAGGACGCATGAATAGTTTCATTTGGATACGAAGATGGTGTCTAAGAAACAATATGAAGCATGCAAATGAAGCAAACTGAACAGAATGTAGAAGCAGAAGTGTGAAGTAAACCATACGAGATGAAGAAGCATAACTATGGTGCACATGAAGCAAACTGTGCAGTGTGAAGAAGCACAAGTATGATACAGAATATTTCTTCTCCTATGGACCTTTCTCGATTAAAGATGGCTCGGAAATTAGATTCTGGGAGGACAGGTGGCTAGAAAATGCCACACTCTGGGAACAATATCCGGCTCTATACAACATTGTGCGTCACAAGGGTGATACTATCGCCACGGTAATGGAATCATTTCCGCCAAATGTGACGTTCAGAAGAGATTTAATTGGACCCAGACTCCAATTGTGGTACATCCTGCTCCAGTGGTTGTCCATGGTGCAATTGTCACATGAGTCTGATGTATTCCGATGGAACCTACATGAGAATTGACAATTCTCAATGGAGTCTATGTATAGAGCGTTAATCCAGCCTGAGGTGCCAGTTGATAATAACAAGAAGATCTGGAAGATGAAGATAGCTCTTAAGAAATAAAATATTTGCATCGTATATTCGTCGTGGAGTCATTCTTACTAAATATAACCTTATTAAGACGAGTCGACATGGAAGCCCGCAATGTGTTTTTTGTCAGCATGATGAGACAATAAAACATGTATATTCTTCCAATGCGAGTTGCTCGTTCTATATGGTCAGACATCCAGATATCTTCTGGATTGTATCCTCCTTGTAGTGTTGCTGATGTATTTGGCAACTAGTTACATGGGATAGATCACATGTTTAGAACTCTTCTTAGGGGGAGCGCTTGTCGTTATTTGGTTGCATGGTCTAGTTAGAGATGATAAGGGTTTCAACGATAGAAGTACTTCTCTGATGCAGGTTATCTACAGATGTACTGGGACTCTTCGTTTATGGTCATTTCTACAACGCGTGGAGAATTAAGACCTGTTTACGGAGGTGTGTACACGACTGGAGGATATGGCGAGAGATACTTTTACCCAACATGGGTGGCTGCATGATCTTAGGATTGGCCCACACCTCCGCTTTAGGTGTCATATGGACTACATGTTTCTTTGTATTTCGCCTTTTTAGTTTTTCATTTATGCGAGAGGACCTTGTTTGGCTGTATGCATCTTAGTTAAGCAGAGGCCGGATGTAATACTTAAAACTTTGAACTACTAAAGAACCCCTTTTCGAAAAAATGATACAGACGAATCATCAAAATTGGATGCATTATATCGACGTAATCTCAACATAATTTCTACATAGTGGATGCACATATTTTTTTAATGCGGTTAGAAAAGATTTCTACACGGTCATGCAAATTAAGACAAGGAAGGGCCGACATGTATCTTGTTGGGGAACGTAGTAATTTCAAAAAAATTCCTACGCACACGCAAGATCATGGTTATGCATAGCAACGAGGGGAAGAGTGTTGTCTACGTACCCTCGTAGACCATAAGCGGAAGCGTTATGACAACACGGTTGATGTAGTCGTACGTCTTCATGATCCGATCGATCCAAGTATCGAACACACGGCACCTCCGAGTTCAGCACACGTTCAGCTCGGTGACGTCCCACGAACTCACAATCCAGCAGAGCTTCGAGGGAGAGTTCCGTCAGCACGACGGCGTGATTACGGTGATGATGATGCTACCGACACAGGGCTTCGCCTAAGCACCGCTACGATATGACCGAGGTGGATTATGATGAAGGGGGGCACCGCACACGGCTAAAAGATCAACTGATGAACTTGTGTGTCCATGGGGTGCCCCTCCCCCGTATATAAAGGAGTGAAGGAGGGGGAGGGCCGGCCCTCTACTATGGCGCCCCTGGGGAGCCCTACTCCCACCGGGAGTAGGATTCCCGCCCCCCCCCTTCCAAGTAATAGGAGTAGGAGAGAAGGAAGGGGAAGAGAGAAGAGAAGGAAGGAGGGGGCACCGCCCCTTCCCTAGTCTGATTCGGACTAGGCCTTGGGGGGCGCGCGGCCTGCCCTAGGTAGCCCCTCTCTCTCTCCCCTAAAGCCCAATAAGGCCCATATACTCCCCGGCGAATCCCCGTAACTCTCCGTTACTCCGATAAATACCCGAACCACTCAGAACCTTTCCGATGTCCAAATATAGCCTTCCAATATATCGATCTTTACGTCTCGAACATTTCGAGACTCCTCGTCATGTCCCTGATCTCATCCGGGACTCCAAACAACCTTCGGTACATCAAACACATAAACTCATAATACCGATCGTTATCGAACATTAAGCGTGCGGACCCTACGGGTTCGAGAACTATGTAGACATGACCGAGACTCATCTCCTGTCAATAACCAATAGCGGAACTTGGATGCTCATATTGGCTCCTACATATTCTACGAAGATCTTTATCGGTCAAACCGCATAACAACATACGTTGTTCCCTTTGTCATCGGTATGTTACTTGCCCGAGATTCGATCGTCGGTATCTCAATACATAGTTCAATCTCGTTACCGGCAAGTCTCTTTACTCGTTCCGTAATGCATCATCCCGCAACTAACTCATTAGTTACATTGCTTGCAAGGCTTATAGTGATGTGCATTACCGAGAGGGCCCAGAGATACCTCTCCGATACTCGGAGTGACTGATAACCCACAAGTATAGGGGATCGCAACAGTTTTCAAGGGTACAGTATTCAACCCAAATTTATTGATTCGACACAAGGGAGCCAAAGAATATTCTCAAGTATTAGCTGTTGAGTTGTCAATTCAACCACACCTGGATAACTTAATATCTGCAGCAAAGTATTTAGTAGCAAGTAGTATGGAAGTAACGGCAACGGTAGCAAAAGTAATATTTTTGGGTTTTGTAGTGATTGTAACAATAGCAACGAAAAAGTAAATAAGCGAAGAACAATATGTGAAAAGCTCGTAGGCATTGGACCGGTGATGGAGAATTATGCCGGATGCGGTTCATCATGTAACAGTCATAACATAGGGTGACACAGAACTAGCTCCAATTCATCAATGTAATGTAGGCATGCATTCCGAATATAGGCATACGTGCTTATGGAAAAGAACTTCCATGACATCTTTTGTCCTACCCTCCCGTGGCAGCGGGCTCCTATTGGAAACTAAGGGATATTAAGGCCTCCTTTTAATAGAGTACCGGACCAAAGCATTAACACATAGTGAATACATGAACTCCTCAAACTACGGTCATCACCGGGAGTGGTCCCGATTATTGTCACTTCGGGGTTGCCGGACATAACACATAGTAGGTGACTATAGACTTGCAAGATAGGATCAAGAACTCACATATATTCATGAAAACATAATAGGTTCAGATCTGAAATCATGGCACTCGGGCCCTAGTGACAAGCATTAAGCATAGCAAAGTCATAGCAACATCAATCTCAGAACATAGTGGATACTAGGGATCAAACCCTAACAAAACTAACTCGATTACATGATAAATCTCATCCAACCCATCACCGTCCAGCAAGCCTACGATGGAATTACTCACGCACGGCGGTGAGCATCATGAAATTGGTGATGGAGGATGGTTGATGATGACGATGGCGACGGATTCCCCTCTCCGGAGCCCCGAACGGACTCCAGACCAGCCCTCCCGAGAGAGTTTAGGGCTTGGCGGCGGCTCCGTATCGTAAAACGCGATGAATCTTTCTCTCTGATTTTTTCTCCCCGAACACGAATATATAGAGTTAGAGTTGAGGTCGGTGGAGCACCAGGGGGCCCACGAGGCAGGGGCGTGCCCTGGGCGGGCAGGCGCGCCTCCCACCCTCGTGGACAGGGTGTGGGCCCCCTGGCCTTGATTCTTTCGCCAGTATTTTTAATTATTTCCAAAAATAATCTCCGTGAAGTTTCAGGTCATTCCGAGAACTTTTGTTTCTACACAAAAATAACACCATGGCAATTCTGCTGAAAACAGCGTTAGTCCTGGTTAGTTCCATTCAAATAATGCAAGTTAGAGTCCAAAACAAGGGCAAAAGTGTTTGAAAAAGTAGATACGATGGAGACGTATCAACTCCCCCAAGCTTAAACCTTTGCTTGTCCTCAAGCAATTCAGTTGATAAACTGAAAGTGATAAAGAAAACCTTTTACAAACTCTGTTTGCTCTTGTTGTTGTAAATATGTATAGCCAGCATTCAAGTTTTCAGCAAGGATTATGAACTAACCATATTCACAATAACATTTAGGTCTCATGTTTACTCATATCAACGGCATAATCAACTAGCGAGCAATAATAATAAATCTCGGATGACAACACTTTCTCAAAACAATCATAATATGATATAACAAGATGGTATCTCGCTAGCCCTTTCTGAGACCGCAAAACATAAATGCAGAGCACCTTTAAAGATCAAGGACTGACTAGACATTGTAATTCATGGTAAAAGAGATCCAATCATAGTCATACCCAATATAAATTAACAGTAATGAATGCAAATGACAGCGGTGCTCTCTAGCTAGTGCTTTTTAATAAGAGGGTGATGACTCAACATAAAAGTAAATAGGTAGGCCCTTCGCAGAGGGAAGCAGGGATTTGTAGAGGTGCCAGAGCTCGGTTTTGAAATAGAGATAAATAATATTTTGAGCGGTATACTTTCATTGTCAACATAACAACCAAGAGATGGCGATATCTTCCATGCTACACACATTATAGGCGGTTCCCAAACAGAATGGTAAATTTTATACTCCCCCTCCACCAACAAGCATCAATCCATGGCTTGTCCGAAACAATGGGTGCCTCCAACTAACAACAATCCTGGGGGAGTTTTGTTTGCAATTATTTTGATTTGATTTGCTTAAAGCATGGGACTAGGCATCCCGGTGACCAGCCATTTTCTCGTGAGTGAGGAGCGGAGTCCACTCCTCTTGAGAATAACCCGCCTAACATGGAAGATACGGACAACCCTAGTTGATACATGAGCTATTCGAGCATACAAAACAGAATTTCATTTGAAGGTTTAGAGTTTGGCACATACAAATTTACTTGGAACGGCAGGTAGATACCGCATATAGGAAGGTATAGTGGACTCATATGGAATAACTTTGGGGTTTAAGGGATTGGATGCACAAGCAGTATTCCCGCTTAGTACAAATGAAGGCTAGCAAAAGACTGGAAAGCGACCAACTAGAGAGCGACAACAGTCATGAACATGCATTAAAATTAATAAACATTGAGTGCAAGCACGAGTAGGATATAATCCACCATGAACATTGATAACCCACAAGTATAGGGGATCAATTGTAGCCTCTTTCGATAAGTAAGAGTGTCGAACCCAACGAGGAGCTAAAGGTAGAACAAATATTCCCTCAAGTTCTGTCGACCACCGATACAACTCTACGCACGCTTGACGTTCGCTTTACCGGAAACAAGTATGAAACTAGAAGTACTTTGTAGGTGTTGTTGGATAGGTTTGCAAGAAAGTAAAGAGCTAGTAAATAAAAGCTAGGGGTTAGATAAAGACACAACTAAATTAGTTTTAGTAAAAAGCTTGTTGTCACGAGAAAGTTATTTGTCCCTAGGGAATCGATAACTAGACCAGTAATCATTATTGCAATTTTATTTGAGGGAGAGGCATAAGCTAACAAACTTTCTCTACTTGGATCATATGCACTTATGATTGGAACTCTAGCAAGCATCCGCAACTACTAAAGATCATTAAGGTAAAACCCAACCATAGCATTAAAGCATCAAGTCCTCTTTATCCCATACACAACAACCCCCTTACTCGGGTTTGTGTTTCAGTCACTCACGCAACCCACTATAAGCGAATCATGAATGTATTGCAACACCCTACAGCGGGAATCCCTCACGCTTGCGCGACACGGAGAGCACCATAGGACGCACCAATAATAAAACATGCAACTCAAACCAATCTTGATCATCAAATAACCCATAGGACAAAACGGATCTACTCAAACATCATAGGATAGCCATACATCATTGGGAAATAATATATAGCGTTGAGCACCATGTTTAAGTAGAGATTACAGCGGGTAAGAGAGAGGTTACACCGCTGCATAGAGGGGGAAAGAGTTGGTGATGATGGCGGTGAAGTTGTTGGTGAAGATTGCGGTGATGATGATGGCCCCCGGTGGCACTCCGGCGCCACCGGAAGCGAGAGAGAGAGAGAGAGAGCACCCCTCCTTCTTCTTCTTCTTCTTCCTTGACCTCCTCCCTAGATGGGAGAAGGGTTTCCCCTCTGGTCCATGGCCTCCATGGCATGGGAGGGGCGAGAGCCCCTCCGAGATTGGATCTGTCTCTCTATTTCTCTCTGTTTCTGCGTTCTCCTGGGCTGCCCTTTCACTGTTTCGTATATATATATATATGGAGATCCGTAACTCCGATGGGACTGAAACCTTCGCCGTGATTTTTTTACCAAAAATTAGCTTTCTTGTTGCCGAAGAAGGGCATCAACCACCTTACGGGTAGCCCACGAGGGTCAGGGGCGCGCCCAGGGGGGCAGGCGCGCCCCCCTGCCTCGTGGCCACCTCGGGCACCGTTTCGCGTTGATCTTTCTCCCAGATTTTCCAAATATTCCAAAAATAAGCTCCGTCCGTTTTTATCCCGTTTGGATTCCGTTTGATATGGATATTCTGCGAAACCAAAAACATGCAACAAACAGGAACTGGCACTGGGCACTGGATCAATATGTTAGTCCCAAAAATAGTATAAAAAGTTGCCAAGAAGTATATGAAAGTTGCATAATATTGGCATGGAACAATCAAAAAATTATAGATACGACGGAGACGTATCAAACATAAATATCATGAAGGCTATGTTGATTTGTTTCAACTACATGTGTGATCATGTGCCAAGTCAAGTCACTCGAATCGTTCAAAGGAGGATTCCACCCTACTATACCACATCACAACCATTTTAATAGCATGTTGGCACGCAAGGTAAACCATTATAAACTCCTAGCTAATTAAGCATGGCATAAGCAACTATAATCTCTAAATTGTCATTGCAACCATGTTTATTCATAATAAGCTGAATCAGGAACGATGAACTAATCATATTTACAAAAACAAGAGAGGTCGAGTTCATACCAGCTTCTCTCATCTCAATCAGTTCATCATATATCATCATAATTGCCTCTCACTTGCACGACCGAATGATGTGAATAATAATAATAGTGCACGTGCATTGGACTAAGATGGAATCTGCGAGCATTCAATAAACAGGAGAAGACAAGGCAATATGGGCTCTTGGTTAAATCAACAATAATGCATATAAGAGCTACTTTAACAATTTCATTATGGTCTTCTCCTATCCACCCCCAAAGAAAAGAAAAGAAATAAAACTATTTACACGGGAAAGCTCCCAACAAGCAAAAAGAAGAACAGGAAATCTTTTTGGGTTTTCTTTTTAATTATTACTACTACAGCAAGAAAGTAAACTAGCTAAAAGCTACTACTAATTTTTTTGGTTTTTTCTTAAGGTTTTTCAAACACACAAGAAGAAAGCATAAAAAAGGAAAATAAACTAGCATGGATAATACAATGAAAGAGTATGAGCACCGACATCTAGCATGAGCGTGTGAACATAAATGTAATGTCGGTGAGAAATACGTACTCCCCCAAGCTTAGGCTTTTGGCCTAAGTTGGTCTATTGCCACGGCTGGCCTGGCGGATATCCAAAGTTATAGTTGGGGTCGTACTGACAAGAAGCCTCGGATTGCCACTGGTTGGCAATCACCTCCGGATCCCACTGGTAATCAAACTGTCGTGGAGGATCAAATTGTGGTTCCGGCTCTGGCTCTGTAGCTGATGTAGGGTTTAGGTAGGCGCGAATAGTCTCCGGCGGAACAAGGTACTTGCCTGCAGACAAATCAAACAAGGAAGGAGCAGGCAGAGTGATAGTCTCAGGGTGATTTTTACCAAATATTAATTTGTACTTAAGCGGCCTTTCCCTATTCTTAACAATAAAATCATGTGCTACCATACTCTTATAGTCTAGAAAAGCAGGAGGCAGCAATTTTTCTTCTTTCTCATAATGCCTAATAGGTATATTAAAGTATGCAGCGAGGCGCGAGGCGAAGATGCCTCCCAAGATGGGGCCCTTAGTACGGTTAAGGTTTAACCGCTTTGCAAAAATAGCGCGCATACTAAATGTGTCATCGCGAAACAAGGCATGGCATAAAATAACAATATCAGGGGCACTCAGGTTTCCACAGTTTTCGCGACCAATTAAGCATCTACTAGCAAATATAGCAAAGTAACGTAGAACAGGAAAGTGTATGCTAGTGATTCGTGCGTCGGAAACCTTCCTCGTTTCCCCTACAGCAATTGTATCAATAAACCCCTCCACATCGTCACGATGTGGTTCCTCTATGATGCCCGGAAAGGGCAACTTGCAAACCTCACAAAATTCACGAAGGGTCATCTCCTTATACTCATCATATAAATAAAAATCCACCGTAGGTGGTGAACTCCTAGAATGGAAATGAAAATTTTGCACAAAGATATTGGTGAGTAAGTGATACTGTTCGCGTTGGTCGCGGAGGAAGTCGGTGAGGCCTGCATTCTCAGCCAACTCATAAAAATCATCATAAATCCCGGCTGCTCTCAAGAAATCATCACAAGGCCATTCACACGGCCAAACCTCCACGGTGCGAAGCAGATTATATTTGGGCCTCTCTTCTTCTTCACTTTGCTTATCCTTCGAGCTTCACCTCCAAGAGCCCCTCAATAATCTCTTCATCATTTTCTGAAAATTTCTAAAAAAATTAGTAACTTCAAATAAAAGTGAACCAAACTCAACAAAATTGATAGCAACTACGCCTACAAGTGCCTAGAGACTATATCATGCATTAGAACTACTTGGAACCATATAACTTTGACATGCAAGCTCAAGAACATGATCACCTAGGCAGCACAAATTTGCAATGAATAAAGCACTAGAACAAAAACTAATTGGACCATTGGAGGAGTCACATACCAAGGAACAATCCCCAAAAGCAGTTTTGTGAGAGGTGCTTTGAGCAAGGATATCGAAAATTGCAACAAAATGAGCTAGAACTCGTGCTTGAGCTGGTTGGTGAGTTTTTTGGGAGGAAGGAGTGTGTGGGTGCAGGGATAAGTGGAGGGGAGACACCATGGGCCCACGAGGCAGGGGGCGCGCCCTGTAGGGGTGGGCGTGCCCTGGACCCTCGTGGTCAGGTGCATGCTCCCCCTGCTGTGTTCTCAGTGCCAGATATTCTCAAATATTCTAGAAAAAAACATATTTCAATTTTGGGGCAATTGGAGAACTTTTATTTTTGGGGTATTTTTTTATTGCACGGATAAATCAGAAAACAGACAGAAAATATTATTTTTACTTTATTTCAAATAAACAACACAAAGTAAAAGGAGGGTACAGAAGGTTGTGCTTTCTAACTTCATCCATCTCATGCTCATTAAAAGGAATCCACTAACAAGGTTGATCAGGTCTTGTTAACAAACTCATTCCGAATTGCATGAAACCGGAGAATTTTCGAATAGCACTATGTTACCTCAACGGGGATATGCACGTCCCCAATAATAAGAATATCATATTTCTTCTTGACAGTAGGAAGAGGAAATTCAAAACCTCCAAAAATAATCGATGGAATTTTTCCAGTAGAATTTATACTATGAACTTGAGGTTGTTTCCTCGGAAAGTGTACCGTATGTTCATTACCATTAACATGGAAAGTGTACCGTATGTTCATTGCCATTGCATTTGTTGCAATCAATAACAGCCCCTGCAGTATTCAAAAAGGGTCTTCCAAGAGTAATAGACATACTATCGTCCTCGGGAATATCAAGGATAACAAAGTCTGTTAAAATAGTAACATTTGCAACCAAAACAGGCACATCCTCACAAATACCGACAGGTATAGCAGTTGATTTATCTGCCATTTGCAAAGATATTTTAGTAGGTGTCAACTTATTCAAATCAAGTCTACGATATAAAGAGAGAGGCATAACACTAACACCGGCTCCAAGATCACATAAGGAAGTTCTAACATAATTTCTTTTAATGGAGCATGGTATAGTGGGTACTCCTGGATCTCCTAACTTCTTAGGTATTCCACCCTTAAAAGTGTAATTAGCAAGCATGGTGGAAATTTCAGCTTCCGGTATCTTTCTTTTATTTGTAACAATTTCTTTCATGTACTTAGCATAAGGATTCATTTTGAGCATATCAGTTAATCGCATAGGTAAAAAGATAGGTCTAATCATTTCAGCAAAGCGCTCAAAATCCTCATCATCCTTTTTCTTGGATGGTTTGGGAGGAAAAGGCACGGGTTTCTGAACCCATGGTTCTCTTTCCTTACCGTGCTTCCTAGCTACAAAGTCTCTCTTATCATAACGTTGATTCTTTGATTGTGGGTTATCAAGATCAACAACAGGTTCAATTTCTACATCATTATCATTGCTAGGTTGAGCATCAACATGAACATCATCATTAACCTTATCACTAGGTTCATGTTCATCACCAGATTGTGTTTCAGCATCAGAAATAGAAATATCATTGGGATTCTCAGGTGTGTCTACAACAGGTTCACTAGAAGCATGCAAAGTCCTATCATTTTTCTTTTTCTTCTTTTTAGAAGGACTAGGTGCATCTACATTATTTCTCTGAGAATCTTGCTCAATTCTCTTAGGATGGCCTTCAGGATACAAAGATTCCTGAGTCATTTTACCAGTTCTAGTAGCCACTCTAACAGCAAAATCATTATTCTTACTATTCAATTCATTGAGCAAATCATTCTGAGCTTTAAGTACTTGTTCTACTTGAGTGGTAACCATAGAAGCATGTTTACTAATGAGTTTAAGTTCACCTTTAACTCTAGACATATAATTACTCAAATGTTCAATCGTATAAACATTACATTTTAATTCTCTACCAACATAAGCATTGAAGTTTTCTTGTTTGACAATAAAATTATCAAACTCATCTAAGCATTGGCTAGCAAACTTAGTAGGAGGGATTTCAGCTTTATCATATCTATAGAGAGAATTTACCTTTACTACCTGTGTCGGGTTATCAAGACCATGTGTTTCTTCAATAGGTGATGGATTATAACCATGTATTTCTTCAACAGGCGGTAAATTAAGACCATGTATTTCTTCAACAAGAGGTAAATTCTTAACATCTTCAGCTTTTATACCTTTTTCCTTCATAGATTGATTTGCCTCTTGCATATCTTCAGGACTGAGAAATAGAACACCCCTCTTCTTCGGAGTTGTCTGAGGAGTTGGTTCGGGAAGTGTCCAATTATTTTCATTGGTCAGCATATTATTCAATAGAATTTCAGCTTGATCAATAGTTCTTTCCCTGAAAACACAACCAGCACAACTATCCAGGTGGTCTCTGGAAGCATCGGTTAGTCCATTATAAAAGATATCAAGTATTTCATTTTTCTTGAGACGATGATCAGGCAAAGCATTAAGTAATTGGAGAAGCCTCCCCCAAGCTTGTGGGAGACTCTCTTCTTCAATTTGCACAAAATTATATATTTCCCTTAAAGCAGCTTGTTTCTTATGAGCAGGGAAATATTTAGCAGAGAAGTAATAAATCATATTCTGGGGACTACGCACACAACCAGGATCAAGAGAGTTAAACCATATCTTAGCATCACCCTTTAAGAGAACGAAAATATTTTAAGGATATAATAGTAGTGAGTTTTCTCATCATTAGTGAACAGGGTGGCTATATCATTTAATTTAGTAAGATGTGCCACAACAGTTTCAGATTCATAGCCATAGAAAGGATCAGATTCAACCAAAGTAATTATATCAGGGTCGACAGAGAGTTCATAATCCTTATCTGTTGGGGATATTACCACTGGGCGTAAACCGGCCAGGAGAGGCCGGGTTAACTTCATAAGTAATTCATCTGTATCTGAAACCCATGAAGACAGACGGTGACGCTTCATGGAGGCCCAGGGCTCAAAGCCTGTTTAAGGCATGTAGACACAAACCGACATTGAGATGTAAACTTGTGTTGTAAGATATGCGTAGCAGAGACCGAGCCGGACACGGTTATGAGCCGGCCTCGGAGTCTGTAAACCGACGGGCATCAACCCATGTATATAAGGGGACGACCCAGCGGCGGTTCAGGGACAACAAACAACAACTTGAGACTCAGGCAAAGCGTATTCGCTCCCTAGTCATCGAAACCCCATCAATTCCATCACAACTAGACGTAGGCTTTTACCTTCATCGAAGGGGCCGAACTAGTATAAAACTCTCTTGCGTCCCTTGTCCGCTTTAACCCCTTTAAGTTAACCCGTAGCGATGGCTCCACGACTAAGTTCTTTCTCTAGGACATCTGCCGTGACAAAACCACGACAGTTGGCGCCCACCGTGGGGCTATCGCACGATGGTTTCAAGTTCTTGGAGGGCAGCTTCGAAGGACTCAAGGGTTACGCTATGGGCCGGATGACCAAGAGTCGTCGCGGCAAGCTCTACATCGACGATGCAGGCTGGGGCCCCGAGGCCGGCTCAATCGAGTACGGGTACCGGGTCCCCTTTGGTGGCATACACGTTTTCATTGGCAAGATCGGTGAACCGGGCCCTGAGCCGGACATCTGCACCGACCTCGTCGAAACGGCTCAGCGTGCGAGATCTGCCCGGGTCAAGCCTGTCATGAAGCGTGCCTTCGTGGGAGTTATCCATGGAGGTGAATCTGAGGATAGATCGGAATCTGGTGGTGAGACCGTCGTTTATTCCGGCGACGAGTCATCGACTGGAGAGACCGAGTCGTTATATCAGTTACAAGATGGCCGGATTGGGGGCTGTTCCGATGGCGACAGTATTCCGGACCCCTTCGATCTGCCAAACCGGGTGGCGATCTTCATGGCCGGCACGCAGCCAACGCTCCACTCTTCAACCGCAGCAGCGATGATTTCCGGGTCAGCAGCGGCGGCAGAAGCTGGGGCAGGAGGCCTTGTGCGACCGCCAGCTCAGGTTTTATCTGATTTGTTTGACGTATTGGCAACGCTGATGGCGGAGGTTAACCCGGCGGATCAGGATGCACACAATGCGGAAGTCGCGAAAGTGAAAGATCAGATCACCCAGGCAAAAGCCGACTTAGCAGCTGAGGATACCAGGATAGCCGCGGAGCGGGCCGCTTTGGATGCACAAGCTTACCGGATTATGCTGGATCAGAGTGCGTCGAACGAAGTCCTGAAGAGGAGGCACCGATCTCGCCTGCCGCCGGTTTATGAAGCTAGAAATCTCTTTAACACCCCAGGAGCAGGAACCAGCAATCCGCCGGTGGTAAACCGGGCAGAGGCACCCGGAGCAGGGGCGCCGGTTCAGCCACGTTTGGTGGATCCGCCTCGTCAGAACAACGTTGTGGTACCTCATGTCCCCACACCACCGGGTCATTACTCTAACCCAATGGACAACATTGTCGCTGCCGCTTCACGGCTGGCGGCCATCCCGATCGAAGGCGATTCTCCAGCAGCGGTCGAGACGCGTCGGGTTAAGGAGCTTCTTCAGACAGCCTTGATTCAACAGGAGGCTTATTCATATAGTCGCGATCGGATTCATTCCACTCCCCGTCCAAGCCGGAGTTACAGCAGGCGTATGGATGAACCGGCAGTATCAAGCAATGCGCGGAACCGTGATCCGCCCCGTGGCCATAACCCGGCGGGTGGTGCCGGTGAGGCTCAGGATGTGGTGGACCGGGCTCGGGCACGCAGAGAGGCCGAGTTAGCGGCGCAGCATGAGGCCCGTCAGCTTACTCCGGTTCGTCCAACCACATCGGTGGAACCAGGAGTTACCTCTAGTTCCTTGGGAGTGCCATGTCTTGTCCCAGCGTTGCGCAATGTGCGCCTGCCCAAGGATTTCAAGGGCCCGCGCAAGGTGCCGAATTACACCGCCGATTTGTCCCCTGAAACATGGGTTGAAAGCTACGAGATGGCCATGGAGATGCTGGACGTGGATGATGCGGCATGTGCGAAGTACTTCACCATGATGCTAGAAGGAACGGCCCGCACTTGGCTAAAGAGTTTACCGGCTAATTCTATCAGGTCATGGGCTGAGTTGAGAGCCCGGTTTGTTCAGAATTTCAAGGATACATGCAAGCAGCCCATGTCAATTGTGGACTTAGCTGCCTGTGTCCAGGAGGAAGGAGAGTCAACAACCCATTGGGTGCGCCGGGTTTCGGAGATTTTGCATTCATCAGACCGCATCAACGCTGACACCGCAGTTTTAACATTGGAAGGCAATTGCCGGTTTCAACCCTTGAAGTTGAAGTTGGGACGGCTCAAACGTCATTGTAATGACATGGGAACCCTCATGGCTGCACTGGTGAAGTATGCCGACTCTGATAGTACCAAGGATCCCGAGTCTGACGATGACAAGACAGGGAAGGGAAAGAAGAGCGGCAACGCCAAGGGGCAGCACCACAACCCGGCGGGTCATGGAAACGGCGGCAAGCGTAAAGCGGACCACGGTTTAGACTTTGTGGCTAACACTAATACGCACGACAAGGGCCAGCGGCGTAAGGGTAAACCGCCCCGGCGGAATGGAATGCCGAATCCTAATCCGGACCGTTTGTCGTATCTGTTGAACCAGCCCTGTCCAAAGCATGGGACGAAGGAGGAACCATCTACACACCTCTGGAAAGATTGTTATATCATGCAAGAGTTCAAAAATTCTGACTCTTTCCGGTATGATCATGGATCAGGAGGCGGTTCGGGCTCTGGCTCTCATGGGCCGGGTTATGGCGGAGGAAATTCCGGTTCGGGATTCCATGGCAATCAGGGTGGACATAACAATCAAAGTAATCAAGGTAACCAAGGTGGCTATAATCATCAGGGCAATCAGCAGCAGCAGCAGTCGGGTTACCAGAGCAACCCGAAGCAGTTGAATAGCGGACAGTATCATGTCTTCACCACTAGCTTGGACAAGCGCGATCAGAAGCTTCATAAAAGGATGGTGAATGCCGTTGAACCGGCGGTGCCCCGTTATTTGCGCTGGTCCGAGCAGCCCATTGTGTGGAGTAGAGACGATCATCCACCCCGGGTTGACAATCCGGGTCATCTGGCTCTGGTGGTGGCACCTCAGGTGGGAGGTTATAAGTTCACTAAGGTACTCATGGATGGAGGGAGTAGTATCAATATCCTTTATTATGAAACTTTCCGTCGCATGGGGCTAACAGATAAAAATCTTAAACCGTCCAATACGGTGTTCCATGGTGTGGTGCCTGGTAAGTCGGCATATCCTGTTGGTAAGATAGCCCTGGAGGTGGCTTTTGGAGATGAGCATGACTCGAGATCAGAAACCTTGACCTTTGAAGTGGTGAAAATCAGAAGCCCGTATCATGCCCTATTTGGACGGCCAGCTTATGCCAAGTTTATGGCACGGCCTTGTTATGTCTATCTACAGCTCAAGATGCCGGGTCACAAGGGAACTATAACCGTGCATGGAAGCCGCAAGATTGCTCTGGAGTGTGAGGAAGGTGATGCGGCTTATGCTGAGTCGGTTTGTGCAACAGAGGAGTTGAAGTTTTACAAAGACAATGTTGATCCGGCAGATATGACTTCGTTGAAGAAACCAACTACGGAGCATGATCCGGCCCTGAAGTTTAAATCGGCTGATGAGACTAAACTTGTTGACTTCGTGCCTGGCGATTCGTCCAAGCAGTTTAGCATCAGCGCTAACTTGGATCCGAAATAGGAAAGCGCGCTCATCGAGTTCATCCGTGAGAATCGGGACATCTTTGCATGGAAGCCTTCTGACATGCCTGGTGTACCGAGAGAACTCGCTGAGCACACCCTCAATGTTGATCCTAAGTATAAACCGGTCAAGCAGTTTCTCCGCCGGTTCAATGAAGAAAGACGCAAAGCTATTGGAGAAGAAGTAGCCAGGCTCTTGGCGGCTGGATTTATCGTTGAAGTATTCCATCCTGAGTGGTTGGCTAATCCGGTGCTGGTCCTCAAGAAGAATGGCACTTGGCGTATGTGTGTGGACTACACAGATCTCAACAAAGCTTGTCCAGCAGATCCTTTTGCCCTCCCCCGTATTGATCAGATTATTGATGCTACGGCGGGTTGTGAGCGGTTAAGTTTTTTGGATGCATATTCTGGTTATCATCAGATCAAAATGGCAGTTAAGGACCAGGAGAAGACGGCCTTCATAACTCCCTTTGGAGCCTTCTGCTATGTGTCCATGCCCTTTGGGCTCAAGAGTGCACAGGCAACTTATCAACGGTGTGTGCAGAATTGTCTTCATAAACAGATCGGCCGCAATGTTCACGCCTATGTGGATGATATTGTGGTGAAATCAAGGAAAAAGGAGACATTGATTGATGACTTGAAGGAAACCTTTGATAACCTGCGGGTTTATAAAATGATGCTTAATCCGGCCAAGTGCGTCTTTGGTGTACCTGCAGGCAAGCTCTTGGGTTTTTTGGTGTCTAACAGGGGCATTGAAGCTAATCCGGAAAAGATCAAGGCCATCACCTCCTTGGCTAAACCAAAGTGTATCAATGATGTTCAACGCCTGGCAGGCCGGATTGCCGCGTTGAGCCGGTTTGTCAGTCGTCTTGGTGAGAAGGCCATTCCTTTGTATCAGATGCTGAAGAAAACGGATAACTTCGTCTGGAGTGACGCCGCTAATGAAGCATTTGAGGACTTAAAGCGGCAGCTAGCTAATCCGCCGATTCTCGCTGCTCCGGTTGATAAAGAACCGTTGCTGCTATATGTGGCAGCTAACGCTCGGGCTGTTAGTGTGGCTATTGTGGTGGAGCGCAAGGAGGCAGGAAAGGAATATCCGGTTCAGCGGCCGGTTTACTATATTAGTGAGGTACTCATTGAATCCAAGCAGAGGTACCCGCATTGGCAAAAATTGGTGTATGGGGTTTTCATGGCAAGCCGGAAGCTTAAGCAGTATTTCCAAGGTCATCCCATCACGGTGGTCAGCTCTGCTCCTTTGGGGGATATAATCCAGAATAGGGAGGCAACTGGTCGAATTGCTAAGTGGGCTATCGAGCTCGGGCCTCACGGGTTGAAATACATACCCCGAACGGCGATCAAATCTCAGGCACTTGTGGATTTCATCAATGATTGGACAGAATTACAAGCGCCAGAAGAGAAGCCGGATCACACTTATTGGACTATTCATTTTGATGGGTCCAGGCAATTGGAGGGCTCGGGGGCTGGAGTCGTGTTAACTTCCCCACGAGGTGATAAGTTTTGTTATGTTCTCCGTTTAATGTTCCCTTGCACTAATAATGCAGCTGAATATGAGGCCTTACTCCATGGTCTACGGATGGCTAAGGAGATGAATCTCAGCCGAGTTAAATGCTTCGGTGACTCGGATCTGGTGGCTCAACAAGTGTCTGGCACTTGGGATTCCAAGGACCCACTAATGGCAGCATATCGTCGTGAGGTGGATATTGTTGCAGGTCACTTCAAAGGTTATCAGGTGGATCATGTGGACCGGCGGAAGAATGAAGCGGCAGACGCTTTAAGCCGCCTGGGTTCCCAACGTAAACCGGTTCCACCTAATGTTTTCCTGGACGTTTTGCATAATCCGTCCGTCAAGCTCCCTGGTGAAGAGGATTTGGCTGTTCCTGATCCGGAGGCTCAGTTGGTGGCAGCTCTACATGTTATCCCGGATTGGACGGTTCCGTATCTGGCGTATATAAACCGGGGCGAGTTACCAGAGGATGAAACTTTGGCCAGACAGATAACCCGGCGGTCCAAGTCCATGACTATTATCAATGGAGAGTTACATCATTGCAGTGTGACAGGGGTGTTTCAACGCTGTGTATCTCCTGAGGAAGGCCGTGAAATTTTGCGTGAGATCCACGAAGGAGATTGTGGGCACCACGCCGGTTCAAAATCTTTGGTGGCCAAGGCGTTTCGTCACGGTTTTTATTGGTTGACAGCTCATGCTGATGCCGAGGACTTGGTTAAAAGATGTGATGGCTGTCAGAAATTCTCACGGCGTGCTCATGTACCAGCTCAAGAATTGAGGATGATTCCAATCACCTGGCCGTTTGCAACTTGGGGGCTGGATATGGTTGGGCCTTTCAAGAGGTCCAAGGACAAGAAGACCCACCTTTTGGTGGCGGTTGATAAGTTCACAAAATGGGTGGAGGCAGAGCCAGTTAGTAAGTGTGATGCAGCCACGGCAGTTCAATTCATCAAAAAGGTGATCTTCCGGTTTGGCTTTCCACACAGCATTATAACAGACAATGGTACCAATCTGTCAAAGGGTGCCATGAAGGAGTTCTGTCAACGTGAGCACATCCGGCTTGACGTGTCATCAGTGGCTCACCCCCAGTCCAATGGTCAAGCGGAGAGGGCCAATCAAGAGATCTTGAGAGGCATCAAACCCCGGCTTATGGTTCCTTTGCAACGGACGCCGGGTTGTTGGGTTGAGGAGTTACCTTCAGTGTTATGGAGCATCAATACCACACCCAACAGATCGACAGGCTACACGCCGTTCTTCATGGTTTATGGAGCGGAAGCGGTTCTTCCTAGTGACATCCGTCATGACTCGCCTCGTGTAGCGGCATATGTTGAAGCGGATAACGAGAAGGCACGGCAGGAAGCTCTTGACCTGTTAGATGAGGAGCGTGACATGGCGGCAGCCCGTTCGGCGATTTATCAGCAAGATCTGCGTCGTTATCATAGCCGCCGGGTTAGAACCAGAACCTTTCAAGAAGGAGATTTGGTGCTTCGACTCATCCAGGATCAGACGGATATGCACAAGCTATCCCCCCTTGGGAAGGGCCTTTTGTGGTCAGCAAGGATTTGCACAATGGGTCGTACTACCTAATCGATGTTCGAGAGCGCAAAGACTCACGTAAATCGGAGGAGGAGACCAACCGGCCGTGGAATATTGCTCATCTTCGGCCCTACTATACTTGAGCTACAGGCTCTGCTTATGTACATATTATGACATTGTATATATTATGATCAATATAATAAACCGGAACCTCAGCTAAAGCGGGGTATCTGTTGTTTTCTTACATCACGTGTGGTTACATGGAGCTTACAAAGCGGCGTCCGGTTTACCCCTTGATTTAGCTTCTTAAAGCTTGATATTAGATCACTTGGGGCCTTGGTCGTATCCGAACCATAGCTACACCTCTTGATCGGCGCAATGCCACAGCATCACTTGGGAGCATGGTCGAACCCGAACCATGACTACGCCTCTTGATCGGCGTAAAGCCACAGAATCACTTGGGGGCTTGGTCGTATCCGAACCATAGCCACGCCTCTTGATCGGCGTAATGCCAAAGCATCACTTGGGAGCATGGTCGAACCCGAACCATGACTACGCCTCTTGATCGGTGTAAAGCCACAGAATCACTTGGGGGCTTGGTCGAACCCGAACCATAGCAATGCCTTTTGATCGGCGTAATGCCACAGCATCATTTGGGGGCTTGGTCGAACCCGAACCATAGCAACACCTCTTGATCAAATTTGGGGCCTGGCAGCCCGTGAAAAGCCTCGACTACAACGGTTTTATTTGCCTTTTTCTAAGTTTCTTTTTCTTTTACTAAGATTTGTGATGTTTTCAAACCAGTATTTTTCAACCCGGTTGGGCTGTCAACTACAAGTTGTCAATACATGACCAAGTTATAATCTGGAGACTATCAGCCCGGTCTGGTTTTGACTCATAGTCACCAGTATGAAATAAGCCGGTGTTTATCACAACCTGGAACGGTTTTGTTGTAAACCGGCATTATATAACAGGAGATACTTTTACTCCGGATTAAGGTTATTACCTTCATTACAAGGTTGGTCAGCCAGCACTATGCCTAAAGGTCGCAGGTATCATATATTTCCATACTTGGTTATCTTTTACAACCTTGGTTATAAAACTTGGTCATATATATAGTTGGGTATCATGACCCGCCCGGTGGTAAACTGCCAGGGCATTTTAAGCTTTTTATCTGCAGGAACAATTGGAATAAATAGCTATGGATTATGAACATCATATCTCAAAGCATGGCGGATTAACACGCATCAGTTGCAGATAAATATGCACGAAGGCATAACAGACCAAGTGTTTTAACTAGCCTATTACAAGGCGTTTCGGTACTCAAAGGAATAATTGTTTCTCAATAAACATTGCAGTATGGAAGGTTAAACCGGCCCCCGGGTTATGATCACTGAGCAGCTTGACCTGACGGTTGCAGGTCATCTTGCACCGGTTCTTCTTCTTCGTCCCTACCCAGCGGCTGGAAGTCAACAGTTGTCTAGTCGATCCCAGTTAAAGCTTGGAACACAGCTTCGTCGCTTATAAGGGTGGACGGTTCAATATCAGGGGCATAAGTGTGCTTACGGATTGGAGGGATCAGGCTTTGAGTTTCAAGAGCTGGTGCAGCAACCCGCTTGTTATTGATATCATAACTCGCCTGATAATGTGAAAGATCAGCTTCTTCAGCAAGTTGACAAGCCAGTGGACGTACTTCCCGGTTTATGGCGCGGAGATCTTCAGTGCAAAATTCTGATCCGTCCTCTTTCAAGCTTGGGTAGCCTTTAGCCACGTCCGTCGGATCAAGATCAGGCACCCATGCTTTTGCCCGGGTTAGCGCGGTCAGAGCGCCAGCCCTTGCAGCAGACCTCTTCAGCTCTTCTATCCGGGCAGGCAGCATAGATAGCCTGTCTAAGGTATCCTTGATCAACGTCGGGGGTGGCTTATTGTGCGAAGCGGTGCAGATAATCCGTTGTGCGCCGGTATAAAGTTGCTCTATCAGCGTGTAGGCAGCTTTCAACTTCTTCTGCACATCTGAGCCCAGATGGCTAATGCGGGTTCCTGTATCATTACAAACATCAGTAAACCGGCAACGCATGAGAGGATATGTTGAAAGCATAAAGGAAGGATGCTTACCAAACACAGCAGAGGTCATAGCATGCACTTGCCGCTTTACACCAGTCAGCTCGTCAACCACCGGTTTAAGAGCGGCTTCTGCGTTTTCAGCCCTTTTTATCAAAGCGGCTTTTTCAGTCTCCCAATCCGCCCGCTCTTTGTTGAAGCCCTCTTTCAGTTTCTCCATAGCGCCTAGAGCGCGGGTCAACTCTTCCTTCGCTTTGGAGGCTTCAGCTTGCTGGGTTTTGATGTTCTCCTGCAGATCAGCGGTTTGGCGTTCCTTCTTGCTCAGCTCCGCCTGTAAAGAGACAGATACATAATGAGTTGACAGTACATATTTGAAGTACCAAGCACATAACAAGTTATGCCCTTAGTACTTGGGGGCTAATGCATATTTGCGTTTACTCAGAAATTTTTACAAGTCCCAAACACAATACAAGTATTAAGCTTGGCACTTGGGGGCTAATGTGTGTTTGCTCAAAAAGCTGTTGATATGGGAATTCTTCTACAGTCCCGGTTCATCTTTATAAAGTTAAACCGGCCCTTGGGGACTATACCGGCGAAAGAGCAGTATGGCAAATTATAAGGAACCGGTTCATCTTAACAAGGTAATCCGGTCCCTGGAGGCTAAATAGGCAAGGTTAAGTTATGACAAAAGTCCCGGTTTAGATTGGTATCATAAACCGTCACTTGGGAGCTACTACGAGTCGATGAACTGCAATTGGACAAAGGAGAAAAACAGTAGTTACCTCATATCGCTCCTTCATCAAGTTTACCAAACTAGCTTCATAGTCACGGCTGGTATACAGACGGTTCAAGAAGCCAGAGTGAATATCTTGAACATTGAGGTTGGCGAAGCTTGATAAATCGGCATTCCATTTGCCTTTGCCGATAGCAGAGAGATCATCCTTGGCAGTATGCTTTGACAAAGCTACAGGGTTGCCTGGAGTGGAGTGGCCAGTGCCAGTAATCATAACATCATCATCTTGTTCATCCGCAGCTCTTGCCGGAGTTGGCGGTTTATCAGTGTCCTTCGTTGGACTGACCGGTTTGTCACCAGTTCGGACAGGGCTGGTTGGCCGGTCTGCATGACTTGTAGTATCAACTTGCACTTGTTCAGCAAGGAAATCATGGTCTTGAAGCGGCGGATCGTGAAGCATGGCGTCAGCATCGGTTTCTTCCAGATCTGGAGTTGTTTCCGGTTCAGCAGCTACATTATCGTCAGCCGGTTTGTTCAACCGAGCTTTCTTGCTGGGTCTTGGCTTGGCGCTGCGAAAAGATAAGACATAAGGATCAGTACAGTATGAAAAGATAACATATCAAGAATAAAGACATGTGCATAACTCACCCAGGAACTGTTTTGAGAGGTGGAAGCTGTGTGGCCGAAGACTCGCCAGAGGATGAGTGAGAAGTACCCTGATAATTTGAATCAGACGGGTTAAGAGGCTGGCGAAAACAACCTGCTTTTGGGCATGAAGTATCAATGGGATAAGAGACCTCTGATCGGCGTTTCCGAACCGGACTGTTCGGTAAACCGGCGGAGGTAACTACCTGGCCGCTGTGCCGGGTTGTACGGCGAGCTTCGTGCTGCTGCGTCTTCAAAAGAAAGTTTGGATCCAAATAAGCAAGAGGGTGAGAAAATTTTACTTTCCGGTTTGCTTGACGGATTTTTGATGTTGGCAGAGGATCTGAATCGGAGGAAAGAATAGTTACCTCTACGTCCTCAGCGTGACTGCCTTCAGCGTCGTCCTGATAATAATCATTGTCAATGAGATGTACGAAAAATAAACCAAGAGAGTCAAGTTCTACCTCTGATTCCGGATTACGCACATTGTCATCAGCTGGTAGATCGGAGGATGCAGTGGTCCTTCTCTTGGCAGGTTTCTTGACAACCTTGGTCTTTGGACGAACTGGCTTGACCGGTTTGTCTTGCGGTTTTGCCGGTTTATCTTGTGATGGTTTCTTGTTCCAGAACGGATCATCACCCTGTCAGAAAAATAATCACACTTTCAGAGAATATTTGGACAGAAGCAAATTCAGATACAAAGGATTATATGATTCTTACAGCTGGTGGTTTATTGAAGGTGCAGAAAGGGAGTAGCCCGGTTTGGGCACAGACGGCCTCCGGTTCGTTCAGTATTTTCTTTACAGCCTCAGTGACTTCGTCATCTGTAAGCTGAATGTCAATGTGCCGCTGAGCATCCTTCAAACTCCCCGTGTACTCACACATCAAACCGGGGCGCCGGCTTAAGGGCAGAATGCTCCAGCTTATCCAGCAACGAGCAAGATCGACTCCTGTCAAACCGTTCGCCATGAAGGCTCTAAGCTTCGAAAGTTGGGGAGCATAGTTGGCCCGTTCTCTTGCTGTCAGCCTCTGAGGAAACGAGTGTGTGTTGCTCAGGCGTTCAGGGCGGTAACCCGGCAGGGGTTTTCGTCAGATGGAGAGGTATCCATGCAGTAAAACCAAGTTTGGTTCCACTCTTTGGGGTGACTGTGGAGTTTGGGATGGGGGAAGGTGACTTCTTTTCTCTTCTGAACCGCCATTCCGCCCAGTTCCGTATTGGGTCCATCTGAGAACTCGGTGCGACGGTTTAAATGAAAGAAATCCCTAAACAGTTCGACTGTAGGTTCCTCTTGCAGATAAGCTTCACAGAATACTTGGAAGTGGCAGATATTGGTAACAGAGTTGGGACCGATGTCTTGAGGGCGCAGCTGAAAATTGGCTAGCACATCTCGGAAATTTTTTGAACCGGGAGGGCTAAAACCTCGTCCGAGATGATCAGCAAACACGACTACTTCTCCATCCTTGGGTGTAGGAGGATTTTCCGGGCCAGGGACCCTCCAGTGGATGACATCTTTCTTGGCTAGGGCGCCCGTCTTAACAAGGTTGTTTAATTGCTCCTCGGTTACTCGAGAGGGAGCCCAATTGCACTCATAAACTTGTTTAGCCATGACAAGGAAAATCTGAAACATGAGTATTACCGGTTTAAGATTTACAGTGGACAACTATACAGCGGTATGAGGATACTAGCATATTGGTAAACCGGAGTCTGGCAATGGAACAGTGTAATGCATTGGCGGTTCAACAGGGGACTAATGGTATCTACCGGGTCATCATTTTTTCTGTGAGGTTAAACCGGCCAATCTGGTATTCAAAGGGTGTAAGAGAAGGAAGAAACAAGTTTCACATCTTGCTATGGTAATTTCAGATCTACCGCGCATGGGAAAAACAAAATATATTCTGACCTAAATTCCAGTGTACTGAAGGTTCACCAAGATGAGATGAGTTGGATATCAAACAGGTGCTGAAACTGCTAAAGCACGAGATCTATGTGGTTTAAACTACTACCGCACGAGACCTATGTGGTTTTTGGATCTAACCCACGGATATAAACAAGGGAAAAGAAGGGCGGCGACGAACACCGATGAACGACGGAAACCCTAAGCGCAGATCTATGGTAAGAGAAAGGGGAGACTTACGGATGCTGTTGAGCAGCGGCGGCGCGCGGAGGAGCTCTGGTACGTTCAGGTCGATGCAGCGGCCAAGGGTGGTGCAGCAGTCGAAGGTTGACGGCGGCGGCCGAGGTCGAAGGTTCGGGCGTCGCGAGGATGAAGATGAAGCGAAGAGGCACGAGGGGGAAACTGGAAAGACCCCCTGGCCCTATTTATAAGGAGATAAACGACAGATGCAAAAATCGAGGAGCCGGATTTTTGGATATAAGGTAATGCTGTCGCCTCGATTGTCGGAGGCTCGTTAATGACAGGTGACGTCACGGCGGTTTACCAAGATCCTAGAAGATGATGTCATGGCGGTTTACAAGATTGTGTGAAGATGTTGAAGAAGAAATTTTCTCAAGTATTGAGGATTGACATGAACCAGTTCAAATCAATCTGGGGCCTAATGTTGGAGATATTACCACTGGGCGTAAACCGGCCAGGAGAGGCCGGGTTAACTTCATAAGTACTTCATCTGTATCTGAAGCCCATGAAGACAGACGGTGACGCTTCATGGAGGCCCAGGGCCCAAAGCCGGTTTAAGGCATGTAGACACAAACCAGCATTGAGATGTAAACTTGTGTTGTAAGATATGCGTAGCAGAGACCGAGCCGGACACGATTATGAGCCGGCCTCGGAGTCTGTAAACCGACGGGCGTCAACCCATGTATACAAGGGGACGATCCGGCGGCGGTTCAGGGACAACAAACAACAACTCGAGACTCAGGCAAAGCATATTCGCTCCCTGGTCATCGAAACCCCATCAATTCCATCATAGCTAGACGTAGGCTTTTACCTTCATCGAAGGGGCCGAACTAGTATAAAACTATCTTGCGTCCCTCGTCCGCTTTAACCCCTTTAAGTTAACCCGTAGCGATGGCTCCACGACTAAGTCCTTTCTCTAGGACATCTGCCATGACAAAACCACGACATTATCAGTAACAAAGATAGGTGAAGTAGCATAAGCAGGATCATATTTCATTCTAGCATTCAGAGTTTTTTGTTTCAGCTTAGCTAATAATTTCTTAAGATCACTTCTATCATTGCAAGCAAGAAAGTCTCTAGCAGTTTCTTCATCCATAACATAGCCCTCAGGCACAACAGGTAATTCATATCTAGGGGGAGAATCTTCATCATCACTTTCATCAATATTACCAGTTTCAATAATTTCATTCTCTCTAGCCCTAGCAAGTTGTTCATCAAGAAATTCGCCAAGTGGCACAGTAGTATCAAGCATAGAAGTAGTTTCATCATAAGTATCATGCATTGCAGAAGTGGCATCATCAATAACGTGCGACATATCAGAATTTATAGCAGAAGCAGGTTTAGGTGTCGCAAGCTTACTCAAAACAGAAGGTGAATCAAGTGTAGAGCTAGATGGCAGTTCCTTACCTCCCCTCGTTGTTGAGGGATAAATTTTGGTTTTCTCGTCTTTCAAGTTCTTCATAGTGACCAGCAGATATAAATCCCAAGTGACTCAAAGAATAGAGCTATGCTCCCCGGCAACGGCGCCAGAAAATAGTTTTGATAACCCACAAGTGTAGGGGATCGCCACAGTTTTCGAGGGTAGAGTATTCAACCCAAATTTATTGATTCGACACAAGGGAAGCCAAAGAATATTCTCAAGTATTAGCAGTTGAGTTGTCAATTCAACCACACCTGGATAACTTAATATCTGCAGCAAAGTATTTAGTAGCAAGTAGTATGGAAGTAACGGTAACGGTAGCAAAAGTAATATTTTTGGGTTTTGTAGTGATTGTAACAATAGCAACGAAAAAGTAAATTAGCGAAGAACAATATGTGAAAAGCTCGTAGGCATTGGATCGGTGATGGAGAATTATGCCGGATGCGGTTCATCATGTAACAGTCATAACATAGGGTGACATGGAACTAGCTCCAATTCATCAATGTAATGTAGGCATGTATTCCGAATATAGTCATACGTGCTTATGGAATAGAACTTGCATGACATCTTTTGTCCTACCCTCCCGTGGCAGCGGGATCCTATTGGAAACTAAGGGATATTAAGGCCTCCTTTTAATAGAGTACCGGACCAAAGCATTAACACATAGTGAATACATGAACTCCTCAAACTACGGTCATCACCGGGAGTGGTCCCGATTATTGTCACTTCGGGGTTGCCGAATCATAACACATAGTAGGTGACTATAGACTTGCAAGATAGGATCAAGAACTCACATATATTCATGAAAACATAATAGGTTCAGATCTGAAATCATGGCACTCGGGCCCTAGTGACAAGCATTAAGCATAGCAAAGTCATAGCAACATCAATCTCAGAACATAGTGGATACTAGGGATCAAACCCTAACAAAACTAACTCGATTAAATGATAAATCTCATCCAACCCATCACCGTCCAGCAAGCCTACGATGGAATTACTCACACATGGCGGTGAGCATCATGAAATTGGTGATGGAGGATGGTTGGTGATGACGATGGCGACGGATTCCCCTCTCCGGAGCCCCGAACGGACTCCAGATCAGCCCTCTAGAGAGAGCTTAGGGCTTGGCGGCGGCTCCGTATCGTAAAACATGAAGAATCTTTCTCTCTGACTTTTTTCTCCCCGAACACGAATATATAGAGTTGGAGTTGAGGTTGGTGGAGCACCAGGGGGCCCACGAGGCAGGGGGCACGCCCTAGGGGGGCAGGCGCGCCTCCCACCCTCGTGGACAGGGTGTGGGCCCCCTGGCCTTGATTCTTTCGCCAGTATTTTTAATTATTTCCAAAAATAATCTCCGTGAAGTTTCAGGTCATTCCGAGAACTTTTGTTTCTGCACAAAAATAACACCATGGCAATTCTGCTGAAAACAGCGTCAGTCCGGGTTAGTTCCATTCAAATCATGCAAGTTAGAGTCCAAAACAAGGGCAAAAGTGTTTGGAAAAGTAGATACGACGGAGACGTATCAGTGACAAATCCTAATCTCGATCTATGCCAACCCAACAAACACCTTCGGAGACACCTGTAGAGCATCTTTATAATCACCCAGTTACGTTGTGACGTTTGATAGCACACAAGGTGTTCCTCCGGTATTCGGGAGTTGCATAATCTCATAGTCATAGGAACATGTATAAGTCATGAAGAAAGCAATAGCAACATACTAAACGATCAAGTGCTAAGCTAACGGAATGGGTCAAGTCAATCACATCATTCTCTAATGATGTGATCCCGTTAATCAAATGACAACTCATGTCTATGGCTAGGAAACTTAACCATCTTTGATTCAACAAGCTAGTCAAGTAGAGGCATACTAGTGACACTCTGTTTGTCTATTTATTCACACATGTACTAAGTTTCCGGTTAATACAATTCTAGCATGAATAATAAACATTTATCATGATATAAGGAAATATAAATAACAACTTTATTATTGCCTCTAGGGCATATTTCCTCCATATCTTGTCCGTAATATATGTCAAATTTAAGCAACATGATTTTGTCGTGGATTAAGTAAGTACATAACACCTACAAGAATGTGTGAGCACTACTAGGGAAAACCCTATAGGTAGACAAATAATAGCAGTGCGGGGCTAATGGGCCGCGCTAGTGCTAAGTAGCAGTAGTGCGGGCCTAATACAGTCGCTGCAGGTGGCTATTAGCAGTATCGCCGGCCCATCAGCATCGCGCTACTACTAGGTGGGCTCTAAAGTGCCCCCACGGGCTAGCAATAGTAGCAGCGTTGGTCTTTGGCTCGCGGGCTTAGCAGTAGCGCCGTGCAGTGATCCCCGCTGCTACTGTGGCCAGCCCGGGCCTAGCTCCCTGGCTCCACTTAGTAGCAGTGTGTGTCTTATGTCCGCGCTACAGATAATAGGCTTACTGGTAGCACTTCCTGTGGCCCGGGCTACTGCTAAACCAGCCCTATCCTCTTCCTCCGCGGCCCGTTCCACTACTTCTCCCTCACTCTCCCCTCTCACTCTCTTGCTCGCTCTCTCTACCACCGTCGTCGCCCCGAAGGTATCTCCATCCCTCCTCCTTGTGCTGCCCTCCTCCCTCCTCTCACCACCCGACGTCCTCCTCCTCCCTCCTCTTGCCGCCCTCCTCTCTTAGCCGGCTGTCCTACTCCCTCTCTCCTCCCTCCCTCCCCCATCCCGACCTCCTCCCTCCCTCTTCCCTCCCTTCCTCTCCCTGCCTCCCTCCCTCCCTCTCCCTTACCTCCCTCCATCCCGGTCTCCTCCCTCTGTTCTAGTAGAATGTAGGGTTTTTTTAATGTTTTTCAATACAATAGAATGTATGTTATTTGAATGGAATAGAATTTTTTTAGTAAATGTGGGTCTTTTGAATAGAATAGAAAATTAGTAAATGTAGATCTTTTGAATAGAATAGAATATTAAGCGTTGAATAGGGTAGAAAATTAGAAAATGTTCAGTAAATTTAGGACTTTTGAACCAAATACCTGTAAGTACTTTAGGTATCAAATATAATATAAAAATGATATCTCCAATTATATTGTGAATTATTTTTATGTCAATCTCACATTGCAAAATTTAGAGAGAGAGAGAAAGAGAGAGCTACTTTCTTGAAGAACTAGAGTACTTAGTTATGCTTCTTGTCCAAATGAAATGTTGTTATAAGATATATTGAAATGTTTTTGTCAATATTGAACCATTGAAATGCAATGAACAGCAAGTTTCAAATTTTCTATATAAATGCTCATGTGTGGCACATGGTAGATCACCAACAAGCCGGTTGACGATGCCCAGAAGATCATTGACGACACCTACACCCGGTCGACAGCCATCGTCTATAGTGAGTAAACATGGTCTATGTGGTTGGTTAAATACGAAAATGAAGGATATGTGCTTGCCTAGTGGCCTATGTTTGTAGGGAACACCTCGAGGTGGCCTATGTTTTGCCGGAGTGTTGATTCATTTCTGTTCCGGCAAATTTCAATTGCTCGACATGTCCTATTTTAGCAAAGGTGATGCCGGAATTTTTCGTGAATTTTAGCATAACTTGTGCTAGAATATAGGAAATATCGAGTGCCCTGAATTTGCCAGAATGAGAATTAATTGACATTTCGGGTTGACTTTAAGTCTGTCGGGGCACCATACATGACGCTCAAAAAATCAGTGATGGAGAGTTTCCACCATATATGAGAGGAGAAGAATACCGACTGTTGTCATGGGGGTCGCTCTTCCTGTTCTTTCTCGTGATAGACCCTTTGGTAATGCACGGGAAGGAAGAGAAGAGCGACCATCACCGATGGTCAAAAAATTAGTGAGGGAGTGTCCACCATATACGGTCGAAATATCATAGAGGAAGAATCCTGATTGTTGTCGTCGGGGTCACTTCTTCTTCATTTGCAGGTGCTAGACATTTTGGTGTAATACACTTTCGAATGAAAGGAGGAGCGACCATCACCTACTGTCGAATATATCAGTGAGGAAGAATCCCGACTTTTGTCGTGGGGGTCGCTTCTCCTCCGTTCCCATGTGCTAGACATTTTGGTGTAATAGACTCAGGAATGAAGGGAGGAGCGACCATCACCGACGGTCGAATATATCAGAGAGGGAGTGCCCACCATATACATCACGTGTGATGAGAGTTTTCAAGGAAGAATCGGCAGACCGAAAGTCAGCCCGTGCTGAATAGTGACATGTGTGTTGAGTTTCTGGTAATAGCCATCGATTTATAATCTTTGAATTATGAACACAGGAAATTTCTGACGATGATAGGATCCACGAGTGTGAATACTGCAGGGATGACCGGGGTATGTGCGACATGCATCACCTGGAAAACGTAGATTCTTCACCATCAAGTTGGACGAGACCTTTTTTGTAATTAAGCATCACAGGTATTTTTACGGTATGGAACAACGACAAGTATTTTTTTGTAACTAAGCATGGCTTGTGCTTATTTGCTTCAACATGTAATTTCTTTTTTTTATAATTCAACTAGTGCATCCCCTACCATACAAGACTGTTTGTCTTGGATAAGCTCGTTTTAGAAGATAGTGACAATATGGAGACGAAGATAGCTCACCTTAGGACTCAACATGGTTACGCTTTTGTGGTTAAGGTCTACAATGCAGTTAATCACACGCATTTTGGTTGCTCAAATTGGAGAGCTCTATGCAAGGCCTATGGATTTCAGGAGGATATGCAAATAACCTTCGATATTCGTCCTGAAGATGATTTTGAAGATAATATCGACACTCGGATGAATGTGGATATGCTTCCAGTTCTACCTCTATGTGAGTTTGTCAAATAAAATTGTTAACAAATTTATATTATTTATTTAAAAATAGTTGACAACTTATTTCCATTGACAGCCTATTACTGAAAGTAGTAGACAAAACCTACTTGACTTATGGCTCTGAACTAACTTGCGAGTAGGAAAATCATCTTGTCTCATTTATTACTGATGTTGATGAGTTATTATATCAATGGGTGAAAGAAACCTGGATTAGATTCAAGTGGATGTATCCAAAGTGACCAAGTTTGAATTAGTACTGATATAATAACTCCTCACAATTAAAATGATATAACAATCTCTAAATTGCGACTGCATCAAAATTGTATAATGATGTATAAATAGAGTATAAAACAAAACAGAAATGGAATACAGACGAATATTAGTAGCACAGGGCTGGGGCATGCTGCTAGTAATTATCAGTAGCGTGGGTCCTAAAACAGGCTACTGCTACCCGAGTTAGCAGTAGCGGGGGTCAAACCCTCACTACTCCTAAAAAGATAGCTGTAGCGTCATAGCAGTAGCGTGACCCGCACTACTGATAGGCAAAAAACCTGCGCTACTGTTAGGGTTTTCTCTAGTAGTGGGGGTATGGAGACTATAACCAAAACAGACCCAACTTTGAAGCACAAGTTCAATAGTATGTATAAAGCAAACAGGACTCAGTGGAAGCAAACATGAAGAAAATTGTATGAACCGATGATGCATAGGTACTATATGTACGAAGCATGGAAAGCTCGAATCATGGTATGTATGCGATCTCAATATTATTCCTATATGATGAGAAGAGTTAGGACCGAAGCTGAATGAAGATGGCATGGAGGTTGATTCATGCAATGGGCTGCGTGCGCCCACTTCATCTCCAAACATAGCAAGAGGCAAAAGGGAAGATGAAAATCCTCCCATAGGTATGCGACAGTCCTAGACAGCCTAGAAGGAAGAACAAAATGTGTCATGTCAATCAATTTATCTTAGTTGGAAGCATAGAACATTGAAATGGAAATTAAATAATTACCCGGCAACATGGAGATGCACGTTTTTAGCACCCACTTCCCTAGTTCACCCCAAAAATGAGCTATAGAAGAAAACTATCTTGATAGTAGAAGCATGTGTAGTATACTTTGGAATCTCTATAAGTAAGAAGCATCAAAATATTGTTATCTCATCATTACTCATCTAAGTTGAAGCACAAGATTTTGAAAACAAAAAATATATAAGATTGCCATCAACATAGCTATGTCTAGGCGATCTAAACACAAAATCCAAATAGATTAATTGATGATTTAGTGATCTAACACATGGATAAAGCAATTTCACACCCGGAATCAGTTAATATCTACTAATAATACTGTACATACAAAATATTAGAAACCTAATTGTAGCAATTATCAAATTGAGA